>NW_023425460.1:19900223-20500223 GCF_014108245.1 Pipistrellus kuhlii
TGTTTTGGCCTTGGATCTTTGAACTTACCCCCCAGTCTTAATATAATAATAATTATCGCAAAGCTAATGTTCAGTGAACATTCACCAGGGCCTAAATGTTTTTATCTAATTTAAAACTTTCAATAATGTAATGAGGTAAACAGACCATTATGTTGAAAAAGTTACAACTTCTGTGGAAACAAGGGGAATCAAATAAGTAAGGACAGTCATAAAATCTATTTTTTCCTTTGTTATGTGAAATGACTAATATATCAATGATATCATGTAGAAAGCAGTAAGGAAGCTGTTATCTCCTGGAGGCTGTGGCAGCCTTATTTTTCCCATTGATAAAAATGACCAGGCAGGAGAAGACAGGTTAGGAATAGCACGTGTCATTAACTTGGAAAGCACAATGACCTGTACCTTTTCACAGTGGTGAATAGAAAAGAGGCTTTCATTCTGATATGCAGGGGCAGTGTCACTATGCTCTATGGTGGCTGTGCGATTCACAGCATGGAAATTTACTTTTCCACAGTTCCATGAAGAATCATTTAACTTCTGGGCTATTATTAATGAAAATAAGTTAATTTTATTTTCTAGCAGCTTATTTATTATGTATCAAAATTAGATTACTATGATTTCTGAAAAATTGTCTCCTCATATTATTCATTCCCAGATAATGTCTATGATCTTGTATATAAGGTGAAAGAATTAATTTAAACTTCTCTAAGAGCTCATGTTTTGAGGACAATGAGATATTTTTAGTACTTCATATATTTTATTAATTTTTTCTAAAGTTTGTGTACAATTAAAAAAACACTACAGTCTTAATGTATATAGGGAAGACGCATGTATGATATTTTATTTAATTAGCAGGGACCTAAACATCTTCTATGCTAGTCAGTTACATTGATTTACAGATGAGATGTGGGAAATTTAAGTGAGTTGCCTAAAATAGGGCCAGGAGTATAGAAGTATCTGGAGATGAGATGTTTAAGTCATTTAGTATTTCCTGGAAAACTTATAGGTTGACTGTATTACTGAATTTTGGTGTGTGTGTGTGTGTGTGTGTGTGTGTGTGTTTGCAGACAGTTATTAGGAGTCTGGAATACACTCAAAAAGACTTGTTACATAAATTAATTTGTTTCTTGGCTGCTACTTATCACTCAGTACAGTTGGACACTTCCGATTAAGAATAAACCTTCTTAAGTTAGTGCTGTAGTACAAAATAGAAAAAAACAAACAAACAAAAACAAAAACAGAAAAAACACCAAGCTAAATGCATAACTTAATTTCAATGAGTCCAAGAACTTAAGGAGAAATAAGTTTAATTAGGGTGATGGAAATACTTCCATGAAAATTCTGAAGTTTGTGAGGATTTGAAAAGGCCTTGGAGACGGAAAGCACTAGCTTTCTCTCTGTCACTTCAAAATGCTCAGCTTTCCTTTGCTGGGGGGAGTTGCCCCACTGGCTTGCTCTTAGCAGCCATGGTCAGCGGCACAAACTGAACAGAGAGAAACAAACTGAGCAGATTGAGAAAGCCAGAATGGCCTGGGGAAAAGAAAGGAAAAACAAAGATGTGGAGATATATCTCCTCAAAGAAATTAGATAAGATTTACAGAACAGAGCACAGCATTAAAGAAGATAAATGTTCCAAAGAAAATGCATAAGACTGGATAAATCCCTGCTGGGACTGACAATCCAAAAACATCAAGTCTTGGTGTCTGACTTTATGGAGGAGGCAGAGAACCAGGAGGGTATAGGGGGCCACAGCTGTTCCTGTACATGTGATTTCCCTAAATGAGGTGTTCCCCACTCAAGGAGGGCTTTCACTGGAGTTTGATTATTTAGGCTCTACTTTCAGGATACAAATGATTGACTTCTTAACTTACCAACAAAGGATTTGTCTACTAAAAACTGTTTGAAATCCACTGATCTGTGGCCTGCCCAAGATCAAAGTTGTTATTGGCTCTGAAAAGTGGAACTCAGGTTTTGACTCCAAGCCCAAAGTTATTTTCATTCTATTCTCTTAGATATCAGAAATACAATATTTTATTTTAAAATAAATTGGAAAACAGGTTGATATTATTAAAAGTACTAAATTTAGTGTCAGAACACAGGGTTTTAAAAAATGTTTATTGATTGAATTGAGAGAGAGCGATCAATCTGTTGTTTCACTTACTTAAGCATTTCTTGGTTGATTATTATATGTACCCTGACTGGGAATCGAACTCACAACCCTGTTTTTAACTTTCAGCATTTCCTACATGTGAAGCCTGTTGCAAAAGAAACTTTTGTAATTTTAGTCCTTCCTCTTCAATGAGTGTGTCTAATTGTTAAGAATACCACCAATTTCTAAATTTGGTTTGAGTGAAAAATAATTTATATGAGATGCTTGGTGCTGTGCTTGTATATTACAATAAGGAAAGTAACATAAATTGAAGCAAAAGATTTGAAAGGAAGACTTAAAACTACATATTCAGAGATCGCAGGATTATTTATTTATGTAGACTACCCTAGGGATTTGACAATACTGTAACTAGTGATTTAATATGCATTCAGACAGAAGGTACAAATATAAAAATCTATTTTACTTTTATAAATCAGCAACAAACAATTTAAATATGCAATGAACAATAACATTTAAAACATTATCAAAATATGAAACAATTAGGAAAAAACCTCTACACTAAAATGATATATTCTATATATAGTAGGATATACTCTTTGTATAGTAGGACATGCTGTATAAAGGGCACAGAATCAGTAAAATAATTTTTTTTTAAATTGCAACATTTTTACTCTGAGCTAAAGACTTACCATAAAGCTAGAATAATCAAGACAGTTTGGTATTTGCATTATACAGACAGATAGGTTGATGAAATTGAATAGCGGTTTCAGAAAGAGACTCATACTTTCAAGGTCAATTGATTTACAAAACTATGCCAAAGCAATGCATATAAAAATGGATGATCTTCTAATTGGTGCTGGAATAAAAAATCCATAAGGATATATACATTGAGAGAAAAATGAATTTTGACCTTTGCTACCATATATTTTAAACTTCAATAGTAAGCAAAGACTTCTTAGAAAGATTCCAAAAATAAAAACAATGATAAAATGGGACTTCATAATAATAATAATAATAATAATAATAATAATAACTTCTATTATCAAATGGTATCATTAAAAATGTATAGAGAAGCTAAGTACTTGGTGACAATATTCACAATAGATATATTCAACAAAATACTTGAATTCAGAATATATAAATAACTCATGTAAAAAGTGTATATTTTTTGTTTGTTTGTTTGTTTTTTGTTAATCTTCACTGAGGATATTTTTCCATTGAGTTTTAGAGAGAGTAGAAGGGAGGAAGAGAGAAAAAGAGAGAGAAACATAGATGTTAAAGAGGCACATTTAATGGTTTGATTTCTTCCCCCATGTGGCTGGACTAGAGTTGGGAATCCTGCCTGCAACCAGGTGAGTGCTTTTGGCCAGGAATTGAGCCTGTGATCATTCAGTCTGCTGGCCTATGCTCTATCTACTGAGCAACACTAGCCAGAGCAAAAGTACATTTTAATTATAGAAGTAATTTATATTATTTAACTTTAGCAAACAATTCTGAGTATACACAGAAAAGAATAAAATACCCACAATTTTCTCGGATTTCTCTACTCAAAAGTTAGTACTTCAGCAGTTTAATTAGTAATGTGCTACATTTTTCTGTAAGCTGCTTAATTTATTATATATATATATATTAATATATATATATTAATATATATATATATAATTTGTCCAGATGTTATGAAAATTATCTAATATTTTAAGTTTTTATTTTTTCTTAAGTGATATAAAATTCCTAATTTACTATGTATAGTCTTCATATAATATTATTTTAATGAATACACTGAAATCCCATCAAGGAAGTATAGAATAATATATACATATTTAGGTTGCCATAACAATTTCTGAGCAAAAATCTATTTTTATTGCATTCTTTTTTTTTTTTTAATATTTTTTATTGAATTTTTACAGAGAGGAGGAGAGAAGGATAGAGAGCTAGAAACATCGATGAGAGAGAAACATCGACCAGCTGCCCCTTGCACACCCCCTACCGGGGATGTGCCTGCAACCAATGTACATGCCCTTGACCGAAATCGAACCTGGGACCCTTCAGTCCGCAGACCAATGCGCTACCACTGAGCCAAACTGGTTTCGGCTTTTATTGCATTCTTAGCATAGATTTCAAGTCATGGAATTACTGGAAACAAAGTCTTCACTCTTTGATGCCAAATTGCTTTTCAAAAACAGTTAGTCAATGTTACATTGTCCTAGTATATTTCAGAGTAATTGAATCTTAATCATTGAAATATTATAAAAAGAACAATAACATACTTTCATTTATAATTTAGGGGAGAGAAATGAGACTGGAGACAGTAAATATAGTTAAGGATTGATTACATTAGACAACACAGGACATGATGTGAATATATGCAACAGTTGAGCAGCTCTTGGCATCCATTTGTTTATTTCTACAATTGCTTAATAAATATTTATTGGTCATCCACTCTGTTTCAGGCAGTATGCTTGATAAAGAAATGATTTAAAGCTCAGATCTTATGTTCCAGCATTAAAAACAAACACAGGATGAGGTTGCATTTGAGATTTTAGGAATGCTTGAGGGTACTTGGAGACAAAGATCCAATTTTCTGGTTTGATGACTAAGTGTATAGTAAAGTCCTTCATTACCCACATCTCTTGCTTTTTTCTGATTCTTTATACTCATCATTTCACCTAAATAATTCTTAAACTCTTCCTTCAAGTATTAGCATATAAACGATTTCCTTCAGCAAGGCTTTATGACTCATTTCCAAGGTAAGATGCATTTTTTTTTTTGTGGCTATTCTCCTGCCTCCCAAGCACAGATAGAGTAACAGTGTCTCCAGTATAATATCTTTAGGAGAAGCCAACTGCATATCAACAGAAGAACTGCAAGCATAGGGAGATGTGAATACATTTTCTGTGTATAAAGCTAACAGTCCTTTCTGAAGGAACATTTCCCCCTTGGGATCATCTCTTCTACTTCAAGCTCCAACCTGAGCTTAGCACATTGTCTTACTGAGCTATTCTTTTTCCCAGTTTCCCTTGTCTTTCTAAAGCTCTAGCTCTAGCCTCTTGAAAGGCTTGAATAATATAATTATGCGTTTGAGTTTATTGTAGATCCTACAAAGAGATAAATGGTGCACAAGTTACATATTGTATTGATTGATGAATCATTTGCCGTGAAGTTTATTCAGAGAAACACAATTACTTCTGTTACACTTCATTTAAAAGTGTTTTCAACAACATAAAATGATGTTTTAGAATTCGTGGTCTTTTGAGAGAATAAAACTTTAAATATATGTTTTTGAAAATTTATTGCTATAACCAAACAACACTTAAAAACTAAATCATAATTAGTATACTTTTCTTTAAAAATATTTTAATTGATAGTACAGAAAACATCCTCCACTATTCTTTTTAAGTAATAGTTTTATTGTTCGAAAATGAAAAATCTGCCTGGACTGCATAGCTCAGTGGTTGAGCATCGACTTATGAACCAAGAGGTCAGGTTTGGATTCCTAGATAGGTTGAGACATATGTCTGGTTGTAGGCTCCATCCCCACTGTGGGGTGTGCAGGAGGAAGCTAATAAATGATTCTTTCTCATTATTGATGTTTCTATCTCTCTCTCCCTCCCTCTCTGAAATCAATAAAAACTATTTTAAAAAATGAAAAATCTGTTTCTTTACCTGGCTTAGTTTTGATGACCATACATAATTATTAAAAAGCATGTGGTATGCTGTATGATGGCTGGACAAACAAGTACCTCTTCCAAATCATATTTTTTTCCATAAAACTTGATTGATTTTATAACATTCATAAATAAATAACAAAAAAGGATATACATAACTGAATTGTCACAAAAGATTTAGGTCTAATTGAAAATTTTAAAAATCATCTTTGATAATTATAACATTCTGATAGGGCAAGAGTGGGGACCCTTTTTCTGTCAAGAGCCATTTAGACATTTAAAACATCATTTGTGGGCCATACAGAATTACTAACTTAAAAATTAGCCTGCTGTATTTGGTCAAACATTTAATTAACTCACCCTAATGCCTTGGCAGGGCTGGACCAAATGATTTCATGGGCTCTTATCTGCCTGCAGGCTAGATGTCCCCCACCCCTGTAACAGGGTATTATTTTCAATCAAAAACTGTCCAAGTGATAAAATCAGTAATTCTTTTCCTCAGAGGGATACTTGAAAAATCTCTCTATATAAAAGCCTAAGCAACTGGCTGACTGGCTGACCGTTCCACCATCCGACAGGTAGCTATGATGCACACTGACCACCAGGCAGCAGCTGCTCAATGCAGGAGCTGCCCAGCTGCGGTGACTTGGCAGCCGTGGTTCTCGGGTGACACCCCTGGAACCAGAGAAGAGGGAGCTCAATTCCAAGGTGCATCACCCGAGAACCACCCTCTTACAATCCTCGGGATGTTGGAGAGCTGGTTTCATTCAGTCCTATCCCCCCAGGCCGGGCTGAGTGGTCCTCTGGTGCACGAATTCCTGCACTGAGCCTCTAGCCCATTGGCTCCCCCTTCAGGTCTGGCTCCCCACTGGGCCTCTAGCCCATTGCAGAGGTCATGGTTCTGGCCCTTATAGAAACTTTTCGACTCGATTAGCTAAATGATGAGACCTGCAGGACATACTGGCTGCGGCCTCAATGTCTAACACCCATGCCAGCTCATCACTTAATATCAATTTCCAGTGGAGGCAGTGAATTTTTTCCACTACCACTCTGGCTGAGAAATCGGCCCTAGCTTCCCTTCTTCTGGGTGGACAGTAGTGCCAGTGAGCAACTTCCAGGGAGGGAAGGAGGCAAAGGAGGAGCTCAGGTGGGAAGAAGGAGGTCACTCTCCCCGACTCCTCATCCCCACCTCCCCACCCCACCACAGAAATGCCTGTGCTGGAGCCTGACATTGAACTGGGTTCTGTCCTAGGCAGACTAGATTCCAGGCTAAATAAATCCTGTTTGCTAAATAATTGCATTTTACAGCTAAATGCCCACAAATGGTCAGTTACCTCCAAACTTAGGATAAATGAGATGAAAGAAGCAAGACAGATACAGAGAGAAAGTGACATAAAATTGGGAGAAGAGAGGAGGGAGCCTGATCCTGGGGTGGATCACCCAAGAACCACCCTCTTGCAATTCGGGACCCCTTGGGTAAGTCAGAGAGCCGGTTTCGACCCGACCCCCACAGTCCAGGACTAGGGACCCCACCTAGAATTACAGTAAAAAAAGACATTAGGGCACGGGTTGTCATGTTTTTCCTATTTGTTGCCTTGAAAAGACACTTAAAAATATATAACTATCTTGATTGCAGCAAGCCATGGAATTCCTCTAACCCAGCCATACAAACTTCCCATATTAAACAAGCAGGATTGACGCAAGGAAATGTGTGTTCTCCCAATTCTTTGTGAGCAGATATCGATTGCATTTCCATATCTGTGGTAGAGAAATGGGAAAATTAATATATATTTCAGTTTTTAATTACCAAGATACAATGCATTTAGCAAATTGAAGTATAATATCAACCTTTGTAAATATCACATATAATAATTAAACCAATATGTGGCTTCCCTTTAGGGAAAAAAATAAAAATTAGTGAGAACTATGGTAATATAGTGGTTATTATATAGAAAAAAACACCACTCCTATCATATTTAATTCTCTAAATATACATATCAATTTTGGAGTCTTCTAAAATTTCTTTGCCATGTGCAATCTTTCATCTATAAATCACAGCATAAAAAATGTGCTCAAGAAATTTCTTTGTTTCTCATGTTCGTTTCTCATTTTTGGGCTCTGTCACTTGAAAGACAGAGATAAAACATGTAAAATTGATTTATGAAAGCTAATTTTAATATCCTTTATTGATTGATTGGTTTTAAAGAGAGAGAGAGAGGAAGGGAGAGAAACATTGATTTATTGTTCCACTTATTTATTATTCCACTTATGCATTCATTGGTTCCACTTACTTATACATTCATTGTTTGATTCTTGTTTGTGCCCTGACTGGCTGGGATTGAACCCGCAACCTTGAAATATCAGGATAACACTCTAATCAGCGGAGCTACCTGACCAGGATGATTTATGAAAGTTATTTTTCTTTGCCTTTCTTTGTTATAGAAACAGAAAGAGTGATTGATTATATACTCTTCACTTTAAACATGTACTTAAACTAGTTTATTTGGTAGAAACACATTAAATTAATAATCTTGAATGTAGAGGGCATTTGGATGGATTTGGCCAGAGCTACCCGGTACTGCCTCTCCTTTGCTCATTCAAGAGGAATAGGGCATCTGGGTTGTGAAGACAGGGCCTCTCGGGATTATAGTAAAATCTCGGGGCTGACTGAAGGTGAACCAGCATCTGCGCAAAGCTTAAAACTGCACAAGTGCCAAGTTGCAAAAGATAAAAAGAAGAATCACAATATTGGTCAAATTAGATTGGTCAAGGCAGGTGAAGAGGCAATTTTCAAAGCTAGAAGTGTAAATAAGTGAGGATCAAAAGGCAGATAATTCAGGAATCTGCTATAATCCTGAGTAAGACCAGAACTGTTTAGGCTGTTAAGAATGGACATCACCCAAATGAGATCAGGAGTATAGTGCAAGGCAGACCCAGAAATAAATGTGCAAGTTAAAAACCCTCACATAAAGGATTTGGGACAAGTTGTCAAATTTGAGCAGATCTCAAAGAATCCTCTGAAAAGCAAGATGTACACCCAAGGTTCTCTCAGTGGTGATGCCCTACTGCAGCAGAGAATTGTACATTTTGTTTATTGGCAAATTTTAAGCATTACCACGTTGCTGGATTAAAAATGGTTTATTTTTCGGAAAACTTATTTTCTCTTAAGTCTCTGTCAGAGTGGTTCAAATGCTTTACTTGACTTAAAAAAAATAAGCTTACAGCATAAAATTCTCTTTAGGACTCACATTTTTTGGAAAAGTTTTCTTTGACTCGTATATTTTAAATTTAAGACTGCTCAATCCCTAAGCCATACATAATAGCATGACTTTTTCTTTTGTGTTTTCCAAGAAGAAAAATCCTTCATATCATCTAAAAGAAAATCCATTCACAGGTGGATATTTGCTTTACAATTTCCATCCCAAACTCCAAAGGTTAAAATCTTAAGAACTATTCTCCATATACAGAAATGCACAAGAGTTTAAGCAAGCTGACTTAGAAGGTGATTGTGTCTATGAAATTATAAACATCCTACTTCTGAGTTGGAATTACAAAATAATACTATTGGAAGCAGCCTTGAATGTCTAAGAACTAGAAAGATGAAGTACTTAACCCATGATTACCCTGCTATTGTTAGTATTAGGATCTGGATGTCAGATTCCCTGTGTCCTAAATGCTACTCTGCTTTTCTTCTCTTCTTTATTTTAGAGTTCATTGATGTGGCTAAGAACATGAATTGCAACTTCTGATGAATATGGTTCAGATTCTATTTTTGTATCTCATGAACCACTTGGATATGTTACATAAACTTTCTGAAATCAATCTATTTGTAAAATAGGGATAATATTAGTGTCTGATTTATTATTCACAGGATGTGCTTGATAGGTATCTGGTCCATGTTATCATTTGATGCAGTGAACATACAGTTTCTCAAACTATCAACCGTTTTTTATAGGTAGAAACAGCTAGGAAATGCCACTTCAAATGCCATTTTATTTGAACCTTCAAATTTTATGCAAAATCCTGCTTGGATCATCAAAAGATACTAGGATTATTTCTTGAACAGAAGAAAAAAAAAAAAGGTAAAATTCAGCCTGATTCAGATGGGAATGTTTTATCAATATCTTAATTTTAAAATTACAATTTTGATATGACTATAAGTATATGCCAAATAAATTCCTCAAATGACATATAAATAAAATAAACTTGCTTAATTAGACCTGCTTTCTGATTTAGCTAAACTTTTTATGGCTCAGTGAAGCACTCAACTTCTCTTTCAGGTAATTGCCAGCAACACAAAACAAATTATTATTGTACTAATAGATCATGCAGGGAGAACAAAGGTGAAAATATTTAACTATAGCAGTGTTTGACTATATTCTGTGCAGTGAGAAATTTTCAAGGTCCACATTCTTTTCATTCAGGTCAAGTATCTAAGCCACATGTGTCAAACACAAGGCCCGCGGGCCAAATCCGTCCCGCCAGGCCTTGCAATGTGGCCCGAACCGCACTGTCATCACTGCACTCTGCTGCGTTTCCATCACAATGACAGTTTATGACTGTTCAGTAAACCATTCAGCCCGCGATTTAGGCTGGATTTTAGATTTTGGCTCCTTCTCTGATTGAGTTCAACACCCCTAAAAGCTTTCTAAATCTCCATTTTCCAGCTAATGAAAAGAAAATAGGATTCTACTGAGTCTCCTATCTACCTACTCCAGGACTTCTGTGAGGATCAAATGAGATGAGGCACATGAAAACACTTCAAAGGTATTTGGTTAAAGTGCAAAATGTTTGCACCTGGCTACAAAGCAAGTAGTGTTCCTGGGCTGAAGAAACTTCAAGTCATGGATAGTGGGATGAAGCCAGGCATTGCTATAGGAGAACATTACCCACCGCCCACAGCCACCGTTTCTAGGCTGGGCTGGGTTGGGGGCTGCATTTTGTGCCATGGAGTTTCTGCAGCATTGGCTGTGGTTTGGTGGGCTATTGCTCCAGGGGAGAGGGGTTGGAAGGGTGGCAAGACCTATGTTGCTTTGTGGGCGCCAGATCTGCAGTGCTGTTTCTCTGTAAATGGCCAGTGCGCGTCATGGCAGCTTTTGTGTTCAGCATGTGTCCCCTTGTGGTCAGTGTGCGTCTTAGCTACTAGTTGGACAGATGGACACTTAGTCCTTTATATATATATATATATATATATATATATATATATATACACACTTATTTTTGCCTAAGCAGTTCAAAATGCACACACACCATTTGAAAACAAAATATTATTTTAATATAGTTCCTATTGTATGTTTACCAACCTGTAGAATGTAGAATTCATTGTAATTATCTCCAGGATGGCTATATCCCTTGTTTTGTACTTGGACAATCTGCCCCAATTAGATCACCTCTTCTATCCCTTGAGAGAAATGAGTCTATATTAATCTGACTGAAAGAACTGCTAGTGTGGGAAGACCTTGGGTATTTTGCCTAGACATTTACCACTGAGATGAAACGATGATTTTCTCTTAAACCTTCAGAAGAGCATGTCTTATTTTGCTGAGAGCAATTGGCACCATTGAAAATAAATATATCTAGTTGGAAACAATATGTTCTAACTATATTTGGAAACCAATATGTTTTGTAAAAAACTGCTACAAGTATATTGTGGCTGTAAATCCAGAAGGAGCTGCTCTCTGACACTGAATCTATATAGAATAAAGTTGTTGTTGTTGTTTTTATAAGCTTTGCCCTTTTTATAGCTCAGCAAATCTAAATTCCCCTTTTCCTGCAGAATAAACCATTTCTGCAGAATATCAGGATTAATCAGTATGTTTTTATGAGCTCCAACATGAGGTTAGAATTGTCCATGTAACACAAAGAAGTGACAAAATTAGTAAGTCCACTTTCCACTTAAGGTGCTATAATATGAAATCATATGTTCTAAAACTGCATATCTAATATTCTATCAGTATGTTTCATCAATGATGTGGGCACTTTTTACATGGGCAAACTAAAGTAAAACTTCTTTTTTTTTTTTTAAATATATTTTATTGATTTTGTACAGAGAGGAAGGGAGAGAGACAGAGAGTTAGAAACATCGATGAGAGAAAGTCATCGATCAGCTGCCTCTTGCACACCCCCTACTGGGGATATGCCCGCAACCAAGGTACATGCCCTTGACTGGAATCGAACCCAGGTCCCTTCAGTCCCCAAGCCGACGCTCTATCCATTGAGCCAAACCGGTTTCGGCTAAAGTAAAACTTCTTGATCATGCATTATTAGCCCACTCATATCTTAGGTGAGAAAACAAATAAACTCACTATAAAAATTGTATTACAGTTTTTAAAATAAAAAGTAGGGCTTTTAACTGAAATTTATGAGTTTTAATAATGGAAGACTAATAAAGCAAATGGCTAAATTAAATAAACATATAGAGTTATTGGAAATTTTTAAAATCTATCTTTACTGTAGTTGGGTAAGAGAAAATGAACATGTTTTCTCATAGATTCTCCCACAGAGTACCTTTCTTTCTTTTTTAAAAAAAAAATATATTTTATTGAGTTTTTACAGAGAGGAAAAGAGACAAATAGAGAGTTAGAAACATCAATGAGAGAAAACCATCAATCAGCTGCCTCTTTCACACCCCCTACTAAGGATGTGCCCGCAACCAAGGTACATGCCCTTGACAGGAATCAATCTCAGGTCAACTCTCTATCACTGAGCCAAATCGGTTTCGGCAGAGTACCTTTCTTAAAGATGAATTAAAAAAGGCTTTCCCCCAAACCCAAAATTCAATCTAAATGCCTTTAAGTTAAAAAGTGAGATATTGTCAGTTTGTCAGATTCTACATTCTGAAGAGAGTATTTTATCTGGCATCAGGAACTAGGGCACTATTAATAAAATAATAGAAGACAAGCATTTTAGGAAATGTTTAAAAATGCTCTACTTCAGTGTTCGGCAAACTCATTAGTCAACAGAGCCAAATATCAACAGTATAATGGTTGAAATTTCTTTTGAGAGCCAAAATTTTTTAAACTTCTCCTAACACCACTTCTTTAAAATAGACTCGCCCAGGCCATGGTATTTTGTGGAATAGCCACACTCAAGGGTCCAAAGAGCCGCATGTGGCTTGCAAGCCTCAGTTTGCCGACCACGGCTCTAGGTTTATAAATAGTAAATTTTTTTTATTACTTTGCTCTCTCTAGCATACATGTAACTTTATCCTAAAATTGCAATTGGTAAATAACTTTTGGGCAGCAGCCCATGCTTTCAGACTCCTTTTCAGCAGAGAGGACCTCTATGTTTTTTTTTCAGATCCTGTCTGAAATATAACATTTTGTTATATTTCTTGGTAAGCTGGGCTATACTAAAGAGGTGATTTATAAGTTTGTTTCACATACTTTAATATTTCCACTTCTTGTATGTCATTTGAGGAATTTATTTGGCATGTACATACAATCATATCAAAATTGTAATTTTAAAATTAAGACAAAACGTTCCCATCTGAACTAGGCTGAATTTTACCTTTTTTTTATTTTTATTTTTATTTTTTATTTTTTTCTGTTCAAGAAATAATCCTGGTATCTTTTGATGAACCAAGCAGGTTTTTGCATAAAATTTGAAGGTTCAAATAAAATGGATTGTGGCATTTCCTAGCTGTTTGTGGCATTTCCTAACTGTTTCTACCTATAAAAAACGGTTGATAGTTTGAGAAACTGTATGTTCACTGTATCAAATGATGATGAATGTTCTGAGTAATAACACTTCTAGGTTTCATCCCGAGAGTTCATGTTTATATCTTCTTTGTGCTACTCTTGATATTTTGAATCTGTTGCTGTCAGAAAAAAACACCCCAGAAGCATGCTCAGAGACATTTTTAGTCTCTATTGTAAATCGTTTTGCATTAATGTGGGACACGCAGAGACAAGTGGTATGTGGAGGGAATAACCCTCGGGTCTTCAGAAAGAGGAGAAAGGAAAGTGACTGGTGACTGGCAGGGATGCAGCACATTGATAAGATTAATATGATTGTGTTTGCTGTCCACATAGCATTTTGCACAAACAGCGCATGGGGAGAAAGGCATTGCTGCTTTAATTTTTAATTGGTAATATTACTTATTGCTTGTTGGCATTGAGAAAAACGAATGAAGTAATAATAGGAGGAACTATAAGCAAACAAGACTGTCCATAATATACTCTAGTGTTAATACTGTAAAATGATGGTGAAGTGACTTAATATTTTCTTAGTGCAAGAGTCCTGATATATATTACTATATATTACTAAATATAGTATCACTTGAGTAGATATTTCTCCATATTAATAATTGCTTCTTTACTCTAGTTGAGCCAAATTCTTTAGGGAAGGATTGGAAATAAAACCATTTAAGGTATGAGAATATGGAGATCGTAATAATAACCAAAAACTTTATATAATTAAGTGTACATAAATATTGAAGCTGAATAGAAGAAATGATAATAATTCAAAATACGAGGGATAATATAAGCCAAACTGCTGAAGAGATAAAGTCCACACAACTCTTTAATGAGTCAGAAAATTTTTGACATTACAATGAACAGCCATTACATACATTATTCTTATTCAAACAAGTTTTATATCGAAATTTTTTTTTCTTTCCATGAGTATCTCTTTACAAAATAATTATATAAATGCCACACTGGCAGAATCAGTCAATCCATGCATTTAGCTATAATTAGAAATCAATTACAATTTCTAATTCTTACTAATCTCAGATCTCATAAACTAAGCATAAGTGTAATCCGCTCTTATAAAGAGATAATTCAATTAAAATTGGTTACAGTTATTGCAAGTATCCTGTTTTCTGAAATATATCATTTCATTTTGGAAATCATACACAAAGCAAGCAAGGAAGATAAAACATACAAAATAGCACATACAGATAAAAAGAGCTGGATGAATTATTTATTTTGCTTAAATAATACAAGTTCCATAATAGTATTATAAAAAATTTCTTGTCCATTATTAAACTTATATCACATCAATTGTGTGTGTCCCTCAGAAGGTGCTTAAAATATATTATAAAATTATTTTCTTGTTTGGTTATTTAATTTCATCATTAACTTTTGCAAGATATTTAGGACAGATATATAGAATTTCCAGTTGATATTTTTTTCTTCCAGAAATTTGAATATATAGCAAAAGGCTTTTAGTTATTATTATTTATTTGAGAAATCAACTCAGCATTTTTGTTGATAATTTTTAAAGTAATTTAATTTTGCCTTAGATTTAATTAATGTTTTCTATTTTTGTTTGATATTTATTCATTTATTTGATATGTACAAGTATATTTTCAAAAATTTATTTTGCTGTTTTTCATTTTGCTTCTATAATCTGGCAGTTTTCATTAGTTCTTGAACATGAAACCATGTCTTGTAATATTGCTTCTCATCCATTTGATCTAACTCCTTTGGGACTATAATTTCATGTATTAGGAGTTAGCAAGCTTTTTCTATAAAATATGAAGCAATAAGTAATTTAGACATTTCAGGACTCATAAGGTCTCTATCACATATTCTTTTAAAACTCTAAAAAATGTTAAAAAGCTTTCTTACCTCAAGGGTTGCACAAATACAGGCCACATGCTGTATTTATTTCTAGAATTTTTTGTCTTCCTGGTTTCTGAAAATTCTTGTGTTTTTAATGACTTTTATTTTTGTTTGAATGCCAGACATTGTTTATAAAAATGTAGAGATAATATAAAAAACAAAAACAAACAAACAAAAAAAACCCCTCTTAATAAAATGGGTATACGTGGAATGTGTCTCAACAGAATAACGGTCATATGTGACAAATACACAACTGAACTAATGCTCAATGATGACAGTCTGAAAGCTTTTCCTGTAAGATCAGAGGCAAGATAAGAATGTCCACTCTCACCACTTTTATTCAGTACTAGAGGCCCGGTACATGAAATTCATGCATCTGGGACCTCACTGGGATGAAGTTTAAATGGGCAGTTGGACATCCCTCTCACAATCCAGGACTGCTGGCTCCCAACTTCTCAGTAGCCTGCATTCCTGATTGCCCCTAACCACTTCTGGCTGCCAGCCTGATCACCCTCTAACCACTTTCCTGCCAGCCTGATTGATGCCTAACTGTTCCGCTGCCAGCCTGTTTGCCCCCAACTTCCCTCCTCTGCCAATCTGGTCACCCCTGACTGCCCTCCCCTGCAGGCTTGATTGCCTCCAACTGCCCTCCCTTGCAGGCCCGGTCCCTCCCAACTGCCCTCCCCTGCCGGCCATCTTGTGGTGGCCATCTTGTGTCCACATGGGGGCAGGCTCTTTGACCACATAGGGACAGCTATCTTGTGTGTTGGAGTGATCATCAATCTGCATATTACTCTTTTATTAGATAGGATAGAGGCCTGGTGCATGGGTGGGAGACAGCTGGTTTGCCCTGAAGGGTGTCCCGGATCAGAGTGGGGGTTCTTTTGGGGCGTGGGGCAGCCTGGGCCAAGGGCCTGTGCTAGTTTGCAGTCCAGCCATGCCCCCTGACAACCCAAGTGGAGGCCCTGGTATCTGGAATTTATTTACCTTCTACTGTTGAAACTTTGTAGCCTGAAGTGGAGCCAAGCCTCCTGCTCGCTCTGTGACTATCTGTTTGGATTTGTTTACCTTCTATAATTGAAACTTTGTAGCCTTGTGTGTTGGCCTAGGCTGGGCAAGGGCAGGTGGAAATCTTGTCTTCCTCCATTGCCTGGGAAACCCAAGCCTCCCTCCTGCTCTCTGAGGCTGTAGCCATCTTGGTTGGATTTGTTTGCATACTTGTTCTAATTGGCTGATGGCTGTGGCTGGTGGGCCTGGCTTGTGGGTGTAGTGAAGGTATGGTCGATTTGCATATTACTCTTTTATTAGGTAGGATAGTATTGGGAATCTTGGCCTGATCAATTAGATGAACATAAATTGACAAATGAACAAACAAACAAACAAAAAACCATACACATCCAAATCAGAAAGAAAGATAAAATTGTTATTATTTGCAGGTAATCTGACATTATATATAGAAACCCTAAAGACTCTTTACACACACACACACACACACACACACACACACACAAATGCTGTTAAAACTAATAAATGAATCCAGTAAAGTTGTTGGATAAAAATTTGATATTCAAAAAAAAAATTGATATACAGAAATCTGTTGCATTTCTGTAAACTAATAACAAACTATCTGGGATCAAAAGTAAGAAGACAATTATAATTGCATCAAAAATAATAAAATAACTAGGAATATCTTTAACAAAGGAGGTGAAAGACCTGAAGACTCAAAACTATAGGGTATTGATGAAAGAAATTGAATAAGACACAAATAAATATAAATATATTCTGTGATCATGGATTGGAAGAATTAAAATTTTATACCACTCAAAGCAATCTAAAAATTCAATACAATACCTATCAAAATTCTAGTGCCAATTTTCATAGAAAATAGAATAAACACTCTTAAAATTTTTATGGGACCACAAGAGATCCCAAATAGCCAAAGCAATCATTGGCTTTTAATATTCCAATATTTATAACTCTATCTTCTCTCTATATTTAATATCATAAAATCAGTTCTCCTCTAAAGAAATTACTTGTGTGGGGCCCCTGATAGTAGTAGTTATTAATATCTCATCCAGATATTTATTAATCTCTACCTATAATTACCTCCATTTTGTTATAGTGTTTTAAATTGTTTTAAAAGCATAACATAGAATTAAATAACAGAAAATTTGATTTAAATAATGAGTTATATAACTGACTTATGAGGAAGAAAATCAAAGTTGGCATTTATATGAATATAACATTAATGGAAGAAAATAATTGAAATGATCAAAGCAAATAATTAGCCAAAGGTGCAAAAGATTCTAAATTTTCTGGAATATTGTCTATTTTTCATTCAATCTGTTTCATTTGTATAACTTGTGAAACTGCACTCTTACAAAATTGCTTATGCAAGGAAATTATTATTTAAAAAGTAAATTTGTAAAATTTGACATTGCAATGAAAATTCTTTTGATCAAACTAGTTCTTCAATCTGCTACGGCTAGATGAATTTGGCTCATGTTCTAAGAGTTGAGTGAAAGTCATACAAAAAAATATAAAAGCATTAATTAAATTGATGCTAATATAAATAGAAAGAGTGTGAGTCTGGAGAACCTTACAGGTTTTATTGGCATCCTGTAAGGAAGTAGAATTCCAGCTGAATATTTTTTATCCAGCTGTGACTAATTATCATTCTTAATTATATTAAAATATTGAATGCATATTCATTTTCAATGACACTAAAGGTCTAATGTAGCTATTAAAATCCAAATAATGACACCTACAACTGTCTAACAATCATGATATTCTCACAATGAAGGAGTAAAAGAGCTAGTGGTGCACACAAGGTAGTGAGTCACATATTCTCTTGTTCCTCCTAGATGGTTTCAAGCACAATACTTTCATGAGAAATCCAGGGAAACAACATCAAATTTCCCTTCAAAGACACACACACACACACACACACACATGACAAGATCTTGACTTTAAATTCTAATGCTGATCTCTTTTAATAGGATGATGATGCTTTTAAAAGCAGTCTTTATATATCAATTGTTTATTGCAAGTATGAAGGAAAGTACATATGTGCATGCATGTGTGTGTGTGTGTTTGGGTAGACTTCAGGTTGGGGGTTTTATGGAGGAGACTGAGACTTACTTAGGAATTTAGATATCATTTTTTCATCTCTATATAAAAAAGGCTAATATGCTCAGTATTTGTCTGACCTGTTGCTATGATGTGCACTGACCATCAGGGGGCAGACATTCAACACGGGAGCTACCCTGATGCACAGTGGCCATTTACAAAAAAATAGCACTGCAGAACTGGTCCCCACAAAGCAACACTCAGCTTTTCCCCAAGTGGGACACAGGCCCCATCATCACCTCAGAGCAACAGCCCATCAAATTGCAGCCAATGCTGCCAAAACCCCATGGTGCAAAATGCAGCCCACAGCCCAGCCTAGCCCAGAAATGGTGGCTGTGACTGCTGGATAGTGACATTACATAGCAATGCCCAGCTTTCTCTTCCTAGGGACTAGCCTCCTTGCAGTTTCTTTAGACCAGGAACATGGCTTACTCTATAGCCAGGTGAAAACATTTTACACTTTAACCAAATGTCTGTGAGGCATTTTCTCATGCCTCATCTCATTTGATCCTTACAAAAATCCTGGAGTAGGTAGATAGAAGACTCTGTGGAATCCTATTTTCTTTTCATTACTTGGCAAACGGAGATTTAGAGAGCTCAGAGACTTGACCTGAATGAAAAGAAGTAACAAATTGTGGACCTTGAAAACAACTACAGGTTTTCTCACTGTGCAGACTATAGTCAAACACTGTTGCAGTTAAATATTTTACCCTCTGTTTTCCCTGTGTGATTTACAATAATAATCTGCTTTGTGTTGATGTTTACTGCTGTGTTGCTGGAAATTACCTGAAAGAGTAGTTGAGGTGCTTCACTAGGCTGGAAAAAAAAAATTAGCTAAATCAGAAAGCTGACCTAATTAATCAAGTTTATTCTGTATACTAGAGACCCTGTGCACAAAATTTTGTGTACTGGGGGTGGGGTGTCTTTAAGCCCGACCTGCACCCTCTCAAAGTCTGGGAGCCTTGCAATAAATTGCACCAAAGAGGTAGGCCCTGCCCACCTGGCCAGGACTCCATGATGGATCACCCTGCAGAGGGAGGCCTAGGCTACCCACCACAGTGCCTCCAGCTGGGTAGCCTGGGTCTCCCTCTTTGGGGTGATCATGGAGCCCCTGGATTGATCAAGCATCCCGCTGGCTGGTAGCCTGGGCCTCCCTCCCTATTTTATTTACTTTTCCTAATTATTTCTGGATAATTGCATCATACCAAATGGCATTTTTAAGACAACTCTTAGAAATTAGAGCAAACACAAAAGAAGGTGATTAGAAGTGATGAACTTCTGAAATGTATACAGATGAAAGAAGTAGGGACACTTAAACTTGAGAATAAACATATTATAGAAAATATAGGAGATATTTTAAAATGTTAGGAAAACTGTTTTGTGGGAGAAAGACTTATTTCATGCAACTATAAGTAGTTTAACTAGCACTAAAAATTGTTGTCATAGGAGGATGGCTTGTGACACATTAAGAAAACACATTTTAAAACTAGAATACTTTTATTATGCTATTTAGGTATTATATTAGAATAAGTAATTTGATTTTCAACAAAACAGACTTTCAAACAAAGGCTTTTTCTTTTTAATGGAATAAGGCATTGGGTTGAGCGAACACTCTGGCTTTCTTGATTAAAGATTAATGCATTATTGTATCACAAATCTTCTGAATTATGATACAATACGGATGTCCTTAGAGGTGGTCACACAAAGTTACAACCAGAAAAATACTGTAGTGTGGTTCTTGCTGATACTGATAGTTGTCAGAATATGGTGTTACTGCAAAATGGCAAAATCAAATAGCCATATAATTTTGGTTGTGCAAAATTATTTCTTAAGAGGTTAGAGAAAAAAAAAAGCATCAATCATGGTGTATGCCTCCTTCCTTAGGATTCCCAGGTTATCTGGTGGTGACTTTTGCTCACCGTAGAGGCAGAAGTTCTGTACCCTGTCCCTGTTGTCAGGGACTGTAATTTGACAGGCCAGTAGTTCCTTTGGCACCAGTTTTATGGCATGTCTCCATTAGTCTATTAGGGAAGCCTAGATGAGATTATTACTTCATTCACCCCAAAAATTCTACAACCCATTTAGAACCCTCTACTAAATTCTTCCTGTTTATGTTAATCAGAATGCATTTTGCTCTCTGAATGTGATAGATCTCTGATAGTATATTTAATGGTAACCAAAAGCAAGGTAAAACTCCGAGTCAACTATCCATTAAAGACACATTGGTGGACACATGAATGTTTCACTTTTGACAGTTGTACATTAATTACTGCATTTTTTTGGCATGGAGAAATGCAAGCAGACTGAGGTGCAATGTGTTCACCGGCTGAAGTATGACTAGAAGGGAGAATAATTAAGTTTGTTTATAAAAAGACAGTCTTTAAAAAATAAATTGTATTTCCTTTGTCTTGCTGTAAAAATAATATATACATACGATATAAACTATTTGGGAAGTCAGGTGTGCTTTAAAATCCAGTTTTGGAGCTGCAGTCGGACATTATCTTGCCATGTATTTTTGTACATTTCAAAAAGGCTGACAAATTAGCAGAAAGTAGTGGCTCTTGCACTAAAAAAAGTAAGTTATTGTATACTAGCTACATTGTCAGTGACTTGTCAAATTGTACTCTTTATATTTAAGCCCTTAGTATTTCTACTTTTACATGAAAATTATCTTTTGTACTAAGTGTGACTTTAACATAACAGTATGAACTGTCTCCCTTAGTTGGAAGCTCAACCACCAGATTAGGAAAAAGGTTATTATAACCTACTAGTGAATTACTTATTTCCGCTGTGTCACCAGTAATGTGGTCTTGTCAGTATTCTGTTGAGATTCTACAGGGAGTACCCTTATCCTATCTAATAAAGAGGAAATAATCTAATTGACTGCCATGCCCTCAAAGATGGCAGCACTGACAGCCACAAGATGCCCAGTCCCCTCTGCCCTGCTGGGGCGGGAGGCTTGTGGCACAGCTGAGCCTTCCACCAGGCCAACCTGGTCAGTCAGTGCTGTTGGCCTGCCTCTGAAGTCACCCAGTCTCCTCAGCCCTCCAGCCACCTAGGACCCACCCAAGGAGCAGGCAAGCATTGCATGGCAGCTGCCCAGTGGCCCAGGGCCACCCAAGGCTCAGGTAACAAGGGCCAGCTGAGGCTTGCACTGCCGGCAGTGGCAGCAGCAGAGGTGTGATGGGGACATTGCCTTCCCCTGATCACCAGATCACCTCCCACCCCTGAGGGCTCCTGGATTGTGAGAAGGGGCAGGCTGGGCTGAGGGAACCCCCACTCCAGTGCATGAATTTTCCTGCACCTGGCCTCTAGTTATACCATAAATTTCAATGTTGTTTCAGAATGAATAATTTGATTTCCAAACAAAGCTTCCAACAATAATATTTTTTTTTGGATAGAATAAGGTATTGGGTAGAGAAATATCTCTTAACTTTATATATATTTATTTATTTATTTATTTATTTATTTTTGTAAATACCATATTTTCTAGTTTATTTATTTTTTTAATATATTTTATTGATTTTTTACAGAGAGAAAGAGAGGGATAGAGAGTTAGAAACATCGATGAGAGAGAATCATCGATCAGCTGCCTCTTGCACACTCCCTACCGGGGATGTGCCCGCAACCAAGGTATATGCCCTTGACCAAAATCTAACCCGGGACCCTTCAGTCCACAGGCCGACACTCTAAACACTGAGCCAAACCGGTTTCGGCTCTCTTAACTTTTTAAAGTAAAGGTTAACAAATTTTTTGCAATCTTGAAATGTGACACACACTGAATGTCCTTAGAGGTTGTCACACAAAATTACAACAAAAAAGTGACAGTGTGCTTCTTGCTGATATTGCCAGTGACTTGATTCCATTTCAGCTTTATAAGGTTTCTTATCTCTCGGGGCAATGATATGCTTCAGTTTATACTGCAGATCTCCAAAAGTTGACTTTATTCATGCTTCTAAGGGACTGTCAGGAGTTACCCAACTGAAAAATCACAGAAATACTGTTTATCCCTCCAAGAGCTGTTTTGGTAGTTCTCTGTGTAATGGAAAAATGAACCTAAGGGATAAGGTTCTGTCACAACATTAATGTCATTTTGGAAATGAACAAAGAACTGAAATCATTGCGTTCCAGCCACATCTGTAAGTATGGCAGTGTCATGATTGATGTGTGCATCACACAAGTGATTTGGTGGCAAGGTTCTAGAAAAAATAGTAAAATAAATTCGATGGATACCTTGGTTATTTGTGCTGTGGTCATAGACAAAGAAAACACGAGTTATTTTTATCAATTTATTTGGGACATTATCAATTGATGATTGCATTATCAATTTAGTGACTGCTGATAAAGAGCTTAGAAGAAAGGCCACTGTGGTCTCTTTGGCCTTTTAGTTCACTTGATTTATGTCAGCAGAGATATTAATCAAGCACCAAAATTTAAAATTTAAATGCTCCTATTGTTAATAAAATAATGTCAATGGTTACATTAAAAGAAATTCTACTTTAGGTCTCAGCCAAATAGCTTAGTTGGTTTGTGCATTGTCCCAATACTCCAAAGTTGAGGGTTTGATCCCTGGTCAGGGCATGTACAAGAATCAACTAATGAATGCATAAATAAGTGGAATAATAAATTGATGTTTCCCTCTCTCCAGTCCTTTCTAAAATCAATAAATAAAAATTTTAAAAATACTACTTTACATATGTAGAACATTTTCAAGTTACTTTTGCATTTTCATCCCCCATATGATCTTCATAGTAACTCCATGACATTGATAAAAATATTACAGATATTTATTTTGTTTATTCCTCACTCACATACATAAAAAGCTATTTATCATCCTATTATCCTCCTCATTTTGAGGAGAAAAGAAAACATTTCTAAGGTCAAAATAGAGGGCAAGCTAGAATCATAGTCCAAGTAGTCTCTACTCAAATCCCTTGTTTTGACTACATATATTGCTACTCAAGTGTGAGACTTGGGAAATTATCTTATGATACCTATTAACCCAAAGGATTTTGTGGTGAAATAAGACTGGAAAAACTGATACTATTAAACAGATCTCAAGACCTTTACTTTGCAATGGGCATGGTGAACCACTAGATTAAAAAAAAAGTAAGTTAAAAACCAAAACTTTTCCAAGAAAGTGGAACACCAGAAGAACTGGTTGCTCAGAAACCCGGTGGTGGTTGCCTTGGTGGCTTCCGTTCAGGATCTGGATCACAGTTTTTAAGAGGGACAGACTTATATTGACCAACTTCACAGGGACTAATTTTATCTAAACCAGTGATATGTTTAAATAAAAATGTCACTGTTTGCCAAGACCGGTTTGGCTCAATGGATAGAGCGTCGGCTTGGGGACTGAAGGGTCCCGGGTTCGATTCCGGTCAAGGGCATGTACCTTGGTTGCGGGCATATCCCCAGTAGGGGGTGTGCAAGAGGCAGCTGATCGATGACTCTCTCTCATCGATGTTTCTAACTCTCTATCTCTCTCCCTTCCTCTCTGTACAAAATCAATAAAAATATATTTAAAAAAAAAAAATGTCACTGTTCATTTACACAGAAACAAAAAACCTGCCACGTGAATCAGATTTAATTCTGCTTTTTTAGCATAGTCTCTCGGTAAGGAAAATACATAGGAAGAAAAATTTTAAAGAAGTTTGAATAGAGAACAAAGAATCAATGAGCTGTTTTAAGTATTGACTTTTGCAATCTGATTACTCACAGTTGGATTAGTCAGACTCCATCTACTTTGAACAATGTTAAAATGGGCAGAGTCAACAAACTCTTTGTTACTCTCACTATTTTTTCTGTCTCTCCTGATTGCTCAATTTTCCACTGTTGCACTTTTTCTCCATGAAGAACATAAATCCATTTTCTGCAAGGCAATCAGTGAATTCTCATATGATAGGGATCAGAGTCCTGAACTTTACCAAACTAGTCCATTGCTTATTAATGGTTAATTCCGTATTTTGGATACAGTTTTGGATAAATCTTACTAGTTTAGATTTTAGAGCAAAATCTAATTTCGCCTTTTGAGGGCACCTCAATTCATTATCATTTTAGTTATTCATCTATTAAATTGTGATTCCATTTCTGTTGATAATGACCATCATCAGTATTCTCAGAATATACTGAGAATTTATAGATTTGAAAAAAATATTCATATCAATATACATCTATAGTATATATTTTAATGTAGACATATTTGTCAGGAAGTTTGCAGTAGGCATATGGCTATACATATCAATTTTTTATATTGATTTAATTGGAGTTATTCAGTTAGTATCTGAAAAGTTAGTATTCATTTATTGAAAAAAATGGTCTTTGTTTAATGATAATTACATGCTGAATTAAATTATCTCTTTAATTCTTTTCTCTCATCAAGCTCTAATTAGATCAGCTGAAGTATTTGAAATGCAAAGGAATATTATGTAAAAAGAGGCAAACATTTTTATGTAGCATACTCTCCTGTTTTGGAATTCCCTCTAGTGAAGGTTACTTAAACTTAGCTTAGCCAAATAAAGACATTTGCCTTTGGAGAGATGCCATGTAGCTGGGTACTACAGGTATTTCATTTTTAATATACTGAAATGCCTCTTTGTTTCAACACTGGCTAGCTCCACAAATCACACATATTGCTTTAAAAATAGGGTAACAATCCCAAGAGCACCAAAGACTTATAAGTAAAGTTACAAAGATGATTTTAAGCTTATCCATTCACCTGTCAGTGGACACTTATTTGCTTCTCTGATTTAGCTGTTTTGAATAATGCTGTTATGAACATGGTTGCATAAATATCTTTTGATGTGGAGATCATGTATGATGTCCAAGAACATGCTTTTAATTGCTTTTAATTATTTTGGGTATATATCCAGAAGTGAGATTGCTGGAATCATATCATACTTATATATTTTTAATTTTTTGAAGCACTGCCATACTCTGTGTGTGTGTTTTACATAACCTGCAATATTTTACATTTTCACCACCATTACACAATAGTTTTTATTCCTCCAAATCCTTGCCAACACTTACTTTAATTTTTTTCATGGTAGCCATCCTGGTGAGTGTGAAGTGTTATCTCGTTGTGATTTTGATTTACCTAATAATTATGTCAAACCCCTTTCTATGTGTTTATTCATATATCTTCTTTGAAGAAATGTATTATATATTCAGTGTTTTCCCATTTATGAATCAGGTTGTTGTGTGTGTGTGTGTGTGTGTGTGTGTGTGTTGTTGCTGTTGAGTTTTAAGAGTTCTCTATATATTCTGAATATTAATGCCTTATCATGTATATGATTTTCACCATTCAGTATGTTACCTTTTTACTCTGTTGATGCACCATTTTTAATTCTCATGAAGTTTAATTTTTCTTTTTTTTTGATGCTTTGTGATTTTTCATTGAAAACTAGACATTTGAATTGAATATTGTGATAACTCTACAAGTCAGATTTTCTTCCTTCCCCAGTTTGCAGGATTTGATTTCTTTTTGTTTTGTTTTGGATTGTTAAAGGTTGTCTCCATGCTGAGAATCAGCTGGCAGTATAAACATAAGATCTTCTTCACTCCTTAATATCTGAGCCTTTCTCTGGTCATGCACAGTGATACTCTATCTCTTCCATATATGTGATTGCTTGTGAATGTCCTAATTTTAATGTCTGACTCTCAAAGGGGGGGAAAAGAAAAGAAAATAAAAGGAGAGGGAAGGGCACCAGCCTTTTAAATCCCCTGGAAATCTAGTCAAAGGTAGGAATTTGAATCAATGTAGGGTAGTGAATCCAACAACAGCTTCCCACCTCTGTGAATGTAACTCCATGATCAGAAGTAGCAACCAGCTATCAAAACAGATATTCTAATATTTGGAAGGCAAGATCCTTATTGCCCACCCTGATTCCTGCAAGCTCTATATAAGCTGCTTTGAGAATATATACACAGCTGGCAGCTATTGAGTTAGGAGGTAGGACATGGTTAACTACTGATGAGTTAAGAGCTGGAATTAACTGCTTGAACCACTTAGCTTTCCTCTGGAAGTTTCAAGCCTTCAATGGACTCCAGAGTTTAAAAGTAGTTACTTTAGACAGATCTTCCAAGGCTGTCCAGATGTGGAGATGGATTGCTGGTACTTCCTACTCCACTATATAAAATGAAGATAATGATAAATACTTGATCCACAGGGGATTAATATAAGAATGAAATGAAGGAATTCAAATATAACATAGATAGTATATAATGAAAAGATATATGTCTATGATATTATTCTTATAGTGTCCAATATGGAAGATAATAGTATCATTCTCAGTTATTCACTTTCCTATTGCTATTGGGCTTGACATACTGCCTTGCTTTGGCCAGTACAATGTGTGGAAGTGGCACATGTTAATTCTGGACAGATGTTTTAAGAGTCAGCATTTGGTCCTATTTCCAGTTTCTTTCTGCTTATTATGACCATCGATGCTTAGAAGCATGAGTCCTAGATAAATATTACATGAAATAGGGTCACTACGAACCTATAATAGACTAGTCACATGTACAAAGAGGCAAGCCTCTGTTATTGTAAGTCAATGAGATTTGAGGGTTGATATGTTATATATTGTTTCTTCCCATTATCAACTTCTTTTCATTGCACAGTGACTGCCATAGTGTTTTAATTTTAGTGTATCTCCCACAAAAGAAGAAAGTAATAAGTTCCATCTAAACCACAATGTGGAGTTAAGAAGACCTTGTGTGGCTAATTTAAGAACATGTTGACCAATGAGAACGTTGTTTATATGAACTATTTCCAAGTAAAATCAACTTAATCATTTGCAATTAGAAAATGTGGGTATATTCCTCTACTTTCAAAGGAGACAAATTAAGTAAATCCAGTTAGTGGATATTCAAACTAGAAGGGGATATCTATCAAATTAAGCACAATGAGATTTTGAAATTAATATTGTCCTAATAATAAACTAAAGAATATTGTAAGCTAAAATACAATTTTAAGGTAACAAAGATAATTTCAATTTATAGACATAAAACTGAGTAAGTTGAAACAACCATAGTCCATGGAGAAAAGATGGAAGAGATATTAATAACAAAAGAAAATATTGATAGATAGCTTTTATTGAGCATCTAGAATATGCCTAGTTTTCTCTTTTATTATAGCATTCAATTCTCCCTTCAAGAACTAAATATGTTTTCAATATTATTTTGTAGATGAGTCAAAGCTTAGAAAAGTTTTGGAAGTTCTCTAAGTTTACATATTGATAAGTACAAGGTTGAGGCTAGCTCACTTCAAAGTCAAGATTTTCTTCATTCATTTGCTATATTTACTCTCTCTAATATAGAATAGCAAGCTAGTCTGAGAATTCATACATTTCTTAGGGGGCCTTGATTAGTTTATCAAAGATTGCCTTAAGAAGAAAAATTTATTATGATTAATCTAAGCCCTGCATTTTTAGAAGATCGTATATAGGTGTTACAAAAAGGTGCTGTTTAAGTGTTTAAAAAAAAAAAGTGATTCTATCTAGTGAAACAGAAAGAGGAAACACATCATTAAGTGCTACATTTCATGAGTGATATTATATAACTAGTTATAGATATAAATGTAATATATAGGTAAAACTTGCCCTAAGATTTCACTCTTGCCAATTATACATTTTATATAGATGAAAAATGTCAGATAATCCTTTTTCAATTTTACTGCACTCCATTTAAAAGTATTCTGATACCTAAAATATGTTAACTCTGTCACCTTAAAAGTATTCTCCCTGTTTTATTCATTACTATAATTTTAATACTTTTAATAGCACCTGACATATAGTAGTGATTGCATTAATATTTATTGAATGAATGGAAAAATAAACTGTGATGTTCAATTTTGTTTGCAATGCTTCGTGTGTGTGTGTGTGTGTGTGTGTGTGTGTGTGTGTCAGGAGTAGTCTTACCCTAACTATAGTTGGTTATATATCTTACTTACTCAGGGAAATGGGCCCATACTAGCTCACAAAAAATAGATATAATACGTGTATGTTGTGGTTTTAAGTTGAAAAATAAGCATATGGACTTAAGGACTAAACAAAACATCTAAAACATGTGAAAGAGTGATAAAACATAGTCTGTAAGGAAACATAGAGGGAGGTCAAGAGTGGGAAAAGATGTCAGTGAAAATCCAGGAAAACAGAAAGCTAAAGAAAGCATGTTGATGGATGAAGCAGAGCTAAAAGCATGCCCAAAGATTTGTCATGGGATCCTGTCTTGCCAGGAAATGCCATAGATAATCCAAGCTTAGAGCCAGCATTTCCTAGTGTGGGAATAAGAGATGAAGCTTAAAACAAGGTAGCTGAAAGTCTGTCTCAGAACTCTCTGCTAATCAGCCATTTATTCCAATTCCTCTTTCTGCAGGCATACTCAAATTTATCTCAAAATAAAATATTCTATAAAGAAAGGAAAATAACTCCCCTGCGGGAGGTAAGGGGTGGTGGCAAAATAGAATACTCTTCATGTTGTGTCAGGGATAACAGACACATCATGTGCAGGGCCAGGGACGGGATCATAGCTTAAGACCTGAGCTAGTGGCCTTCGAACAGCCTCCCCCTTGCTTCCATCATTCCTTCTCTGAGCAGGGAGCCTCTGATTTCCAATTCCCTGCTCCTTCCCACTCCATTGAGTGGCTAGGTGAGGTGTTTCTAGCTTTCTGGGGCTCTGCCATCAAAATCTAGGCTTTTAGGAACAGGAAGCCTGAGCGTCTTTCAGGTGCTATTATAGAGTGTCGCTATTGATTTAAAGTAATATTTGGGACACCCTTCCATCTGGCTCCCTGCTCCCATCAATAAAGTTAGCCTCCTTGGTAACAAGCACATCTCAAGTGGAAAGAGGAGCCACTTAGCTTTTTTATTCAGGGGAAAGAAGGGCCTTTGAGAAAAGGAACCACATAGACCACAATGAAGTAAGCACACATACACTTCTTAGGTTAACCTTCCCTTTTGAGCATGAAAGCAATTTAATACTATAATAGAAACTCAACAATGTTAAAAAAAGAGGTAAAGCAAACAAACTGCTCTGAAGGAAGCATAATTGAAGGCACATGAGAAATTACATAAAACAAGAACCTAATTCTTATCCTTAGAGGAATTTGAAAAGGTATTGTATATATAATATATAATTAAGAATAATAAGCTATAAAAGGAACAATATATCAAAAGAGTTATCAAAAATAAGAAATATAACTCTATTTTAAAAAAATTAAGATTGAAAGCTAGAGTCTCATATGTTTCCCAGAACACAGATCAAATAAATAAAAACTTGAAAGCAAAAATGATTTCCAGTAACTTAAAATTATATTAGTAACATTTCCATAAAGAAAGAACAGTGATGGAGGGGAGAGGTAATAAAAGCCAGAGAAATAACCAAATATATTTACAAAACTTAAAGAAACTTATACATTTTTAGGTCCAGCCAAAATAAAAATCATGCCTATACCCACTCTAAGATATTCAAATATTAAACAGTTTTTAAAAACCTAGAAATCCAGAAATACATTTACATTAAAGGAGATTAGAACTGCTAGAACTGCTCACATAGGATATTTGGAATTCATTTTCCCTCTTTATTCTTGAAAGTATTACCCAGGTTCTCCCCAACCCCACATTTGACCCCTTCTAGTTGGCACATGCCCCCAGCCCCAGGCCTTCACCACCCTAAAAATATTGACCTATGACCTGGAATGCATTTAGAGTAATATATTCAATATTTAAGTAAAGGAAACTTAATCTTAAACCTGAATTTATGTATACAAATAACTAATCAGATGTAAACATAAAGTTAAGGGCATGCAAAGAATCAGGAGATTATATATAGATGTATGTTCTGAGAATGTAACTTGAGAATATGCTCCAGAAAAGCTAATAAAGAAAATCAAAGATGATTTGACTTCGGGTTGTAGGCACACAATGCAATAAACAGATCATGTATCATAGAAATGGACACTTGGAATTTGTATAATGTTATTAACCAATGTCACCCCAATAAATTTAATAAAAAAAGAAAAATACATAAAGAAGAGAGACTTGGATTTCAGATATAAGAGCCTTAATGCAGAAGTGGAAAAAGTGAGCTCAAAGGATAATTGTACGGTTGACAGGAGAGCAAATAGTTCCTTTTCAATCAAAAGATAAGAGAAAAATTGAGAGGTTTTGGTAAATGATGAAGAGAAGGGTAATTTTGAGAATATGAAAAGAACTATTGTTTTTGGTCAATAAAAAGAAAGGACATTAGAAAGTCATGAAAACATTTATAGTAATTAATGAAGTCATTGAAAATCAAAGCAAATGTTCAAAGAAAACTTTAAAGGTTGAATGCCAATTTAAAAGAAGGGGTTTATTGGACCATAAACGCCAGGTCCTGGGCATGCAATCTCAATCACCAGTAGCCCTGGGGAGAAAAGGCAAGATGTCCGCCATCCTGGAGTTGAAGGGATATTTTATACATCCAGTAAGGGGAAGAAATGATTTATATTGGGCCTAGCTGGTGTATCTCAGTTGATTGAATGTTGTCCCATGCACCAAGAGGTCACCAGTTTGGATCCAGGTCAGAGCACAGGCTCAGGTTTCTGGCTTGATCCCCAGTAGGGGACATGTAAGAAGCAGCCCATAGATGTGTTTCTCTCTCCTTCCTTCTTCTCTCTCTAAAATAAGTAAAAATTGTCAGATACAGCAAGAACTCTGCACAAGCACTGCTGCTCTGATTTGTTCTGAGTCCATTTAGTCTTCTAAATTTTCCCTGACTATGCCAGGGCAGGTTTCTTCCCGAACCCTACCCACTGTATTAATGTGCAGTATACCATAGGATGTGTGTCCCACACCTGCTTATGTTATTTTAGCCTAAGTCAGTGGTCAGCAAACTCATTAGTCAACAGAGCTAAATATCAACAGTATGACAGAAATTTCTTTTGAGAGCCAAATTTTTTAAACTTAAACTTCTTCTAATGCCACTTCAAAATAGACTCGCCTAAGCCGTGGTATTTTGTGGAAGAACCACACTCAAGGGGCCAAAGAGCCGCATGTGGCTTGTGAGCCACAGTTTGCAGACCATGGGCCTAGGTGTATAGTGGCCTTGGACATTCAATGTAACAAGGCCTCAGGACCAGGCTTGCAGGGTTGGGTAGTTGGGGGGACCAGGCTGGCAAAAGAGGGCAGTTGTGGGTGGTCAGGCCAGCAGGGAGGACAGTTAGGAGTGACTGGGCCATCAGAGGAGGGCTGTTGGGAGAGACCAGGCCAGCAGGGAGGGCAGTTTGGAGCCAGCATTCCCTGGGATCAGGCCTAAACAGGTGGTTGGACATCCCTCAAGGGGTCCCAAATTGGAGAGGGTGCAGGCTGGGCTGAGGGACACCCCCCTCCCTGGCACAAATTTTATCTACTGGGCCTCTAGTATAACACAGAAATGTCTTGATATGTTTTTCCCTCAAAATATTATAGTATTCAAACATCAACTTCATGCGCTTTTATGATTGGGGCTATCTTATGCCATCATATCTTTTGCTTTCAAGACTTTGACATATTCATAATACTTTCTGTTTTGCATTGTAGGTTGTATTATTTAATATGGAGGACTATTCATTTGGGGGCTAAAGAAAAAAATTTTCATGTTAACTGGGATAGCTTAGCAGAAGAGGTTAAAGTGTTGGTTTTTATTTCTCTCTTTTATTGAAGGTAAAAAAAAAAAAAACACATATGGGAAGCTCAAGTTTACTATTAGCAAAGATACAATGATAATTTTTCAAAGCATCTACTGATAAATGATAGAAAGACCTATGCATTTTACTATTTGTTACTGATGACTAGAGGAATTCTTGAATAAATCTTTCAAGATCATTATCAGTGTATTTTACTTATATAAGTGTTCTCAACAAAGTTGCTCTGTATTTTTTAAGTAAAGTTGGTGTGGAGTGGAATGAAAAACAAAAATAATTATTTAGGAGCTTCTGTAAAAGAAAACATTTTCTTCTATAAGTGCACTAATAATTGAGGGAAGATTTATTTTTTTTTTGTATACGTGTGTATAAAAGTATCAGTTAATTGCAGATTATTACAATTCTTCATCCTAGTTCTGGAAAAGACATCTTTCTAATTACAGCTCGCATTAGATATTTACATACTGTTCTTAAAATCATTATTTATATTGCCTCTTATTTCACTAAAGAAATGTGCTACACTAGTTCTATCAAATTTATCTCAATCTGTAATGAATAAAAAAGTAAAATTTACATTTTATCTTTGAAAATTCTTTTCCCAAGCTTGTGGCAAAATCCCTGAAATGAAGTGAGGAAGGAAACGTTAGAGGTAGATTATTTTCGAGAGTGTGGAACACAGCTGCCCTAGGGAATTAACATTATTTTGTGGAAAATGTATTTTATTGCTCTTTTCCCTCTTTTAATTAAATATGCTCTAACTTTATATGCCCAAATGGCTCACTGGTTGAGCATCCACCTAGAAACCAAGAGGTCACAGTTCAATTCCTGTTCAGGGCACATTCCTGGGCTACAGGCTTGATCCCCAGTGGGAGGCATGCAGGAGACAGCCAATCAATGATTCTATCTCTCTCTCTCTCCCTCTCCTTTCCTCACTGATATCAATAAAAATATATTTTAAAAATGTAAAAAAGTAAATATGCTCTAACTTTTTACTTTTACACCTAAAAGCATTCCTGTGGAGCAGTGGAACCAGTTCACATTCCTCAAAGTTATCTAACAATTCAATTGCCCGAACTCCTTTTTCAATTATTAATATTTAATATTTTCATGTAAGAAAAATCAATGATCTTGGTGAGATATGTAATTGGTAGATACTGAAGTCCATGAATAAAAGTATCTCAGCATATAAAAGTCATGAATTATTGAGTAAAGTGAAAAAGTTATCTAGGTCAATATTGAAAATATTTACCCACAGAGTTCTTTAATTTATATTTAACTAAAGTTTGCCTTCTTAATACTTCAGAAGCATAATTGTTGATTGAATTGACTATAATATTTGAGTAGACCTTGAGATATAATTTTTAAAATACAGAGAATCAAATTATAAAGTCAACTTAGTATTAAGATGTAGTGAAGGCTAGTAGGAGAATTGCAGTTACTTCTTTATTTATCAACTATTGTTTCCTGGAAAAGTTCAAGCTTATAAAGGGCATTTGTAGTGAAGTGAAAACAACTTTGAGGCCATTATGATGCTAACATTTATTTGACAATAATTATGTGCCAAATACTTAGCCAAGGATTCTACACTACATATGTCATCTCACTTAAATCCTCCCTCAGTTTTTTTCATCAGGGGGTTGTATTAGTCGTTGTTTTATGGGTGACAACATTAACTTTTGTAGAATTAAGCAAGCTAGAGGCCACACATTAAGTATTAGAACTAGAAATTGAGTCCATGTTTGTCCAATTTAAAGTCTACATTCTCAAAGAGTATGCTGTACCTTCCCTCCCACTCCCATCCCTCACTCTGAAGATGTGTCTGTTTCTAAAACGTTTTTTTTTTTTAATGAGTTATATTTGTCATTTTGGAGAAGCACTTTACTATGGTTTTCAAACAATGATTTTATATATTCACTTGGGTTCTAAACTTCTAGAAGTTGTCAAGCAATTATATAGTTGCTTTATTGAGGATGATTCTGAAATGCACGGATTTCAGTTATTAGCGTCGGCTATAGGGATGAACTTAACTCAGCTTCTGTCTTACTGAGAGCAAGCTCAGCTGCTTCAATTTCACTGTAGTGCTTCTCAGCAATTATTAAAGTGCTCTGCATAGGCAAAACTTCTTCAGTTAATGCCATTGTTTAATTAGTGTACACGAGGAGCCTCTGGGGACTTCAGTAGCCTGTATGGTGTGTTTTGTTCTATATTTCTTCTAGCATTATTAGATTGACATAGCCATTAGAAAGAAAAATCTTTTCTACTTTTCTCAATATTTTTAAGGACAAGAAAATTAAGGGTAAGGTCGAATAGAGTTAAGGAATTAAGTGGCTTTGGAGATGTGTGTGCCTATACTGAGGTAGATGGATGTTTGACACACACTTTCAGAGTCTGGTACCATTGGAAGGGGGTGATGGGTAACAATAATGGCCAGTGGAAAGGACTGTAAAACTGAGAAGTATTATTTGGGTGTTGACCATCAATTGGGCAAGTGAACTCTGCTCTTTGGATTCTATCCCATTTCTGTTTGCTTCCAAACAGTAGTTATCACTGCTAAGTAATAATATCTTACTACCCCTATGGCCCCCATTAGTGGATAAAAGTTTATGTAAAGTTAGGGCAAGAAGTCGTATCACAGGAAGCTAAAAGCAGGCGTGAGATAAAGTTACAGACAGTAAAGGTGAGGAAGCCTGAATGAGATTGGGAAATTGTTCATGCAAAGAAAAATACTACAGAAAGAAGTAGATACAGAGAGATATGGAGAAGTAGTCTACAATAGCATCCCATTCCATGAGGAATTTCACCTGAGGCCAAACAATGTGAAATTTTTTTCTTTGGGGGTTGTGGTATTTATGAGGCTTATCATGTTGGAGTTAGGTGGTAACAGTCCAGGATATTTGCAGCAAATGGATCTTTGATTAGAACAATCACAGTGTTATTTAGTTGCTTTTGTTTCTCTGCTATGCTCTGTAATAGCTCTACTTTGACTATGTTAATTCACAATTTGAGTAGTCACTGTTTTCCCCTCCTCTAAATGTTTTGGTGCTCCCTACCTGTTCTAAACAACCCTCTTGCCAACTTTTCTTTATTTGAATTCACAGATATTACTGTAGAGTAGTGGGAAAATGGTCTTGAGTCTGTCACGCTCTGTGATCTAGAATGGAGCACTGAATCAATAACTTGTCTTTCTCCAAGTGTTCACAAAGAGTATCATTCAGCTGAGTGACTGAAAATCTGAACAGTGTAGTTCTCTTAATGGTTCTCCTTCATCTCTCATATATCATTGTTGTAAAAGAAATATGAAGAGTGAAACAGGTGTAGGCAACATTCTGTGGCAATAGACATAGAACTGACTTTTTTACTAACTTCCTGTTAGGATAATGAATCATGTAAGTCATTATGTCAGTGATAACATATATATGTGTAATTAGGTTTAGTTGAAACACAGTGTATATGTTGATTGATAGATATATAATATAGAGTTTATAAAGTACTCATCATAACTACTCAAAAATTATTTAACTTAAGAAGGCTCATACGTCCTGGTTATGAAGAATTAAGTGCCCTACTATTTTTTTGAACAGGAATTTTCATTTCTTAAAAGCCACCCAGATTCTTACTATAGAACCACAGACCTGAGAAGATTAAAGAAAAATGGAATTCAGTCCTTAGGCTCTCAAAGAATGAGTAGGATGCCAGGACTCCTGTGTAACCATGTCATTAACTCTGCTCACATTTCTTTCAGAAAATGGATATGAGTTAATATTCGCCATGTGGCTTCCTATTTAAGCAAGTCAGAAGTCATTGTTAGGCCTCATTGTCTACATCAAAGTACAGTTAACTTTTGTAGGTCATGGATTTTGTAGGCAGGCAGTACAGAGTAGGCAAGGATTAAAAGCACTCCCCTCCTGAGACTTGAACCTCACAGCAATGGACTGAATGTCTCTCTTCCCTCAAAATCTATATGTCAAAGCCTTAACCCCACATGTGATGGTATTTGGAGATGGCACCTTGGGGAAGTAATTCCGCAGATGAGTTCATGAACCCTTACAGATGGAATTACTACTTTTTAAAGAAAAGATACAAGATATCTTGCTCTTTCTCTCTATCTGTGCTATGAGAGGACACAGCATAAAGCAGGCAGCCAGTGTGGCAGGAGGGAAGCCCTTAGGAGGAATAGAATTGGCAGGCACCTTGATCTTCTGCTTGCCAGACACCTGAACTATGAGAAATAAACTGGTGTTGTTTAAGCCACTAGTCTATCTTATTCTGTTATGGTAACCTGGCCAAATTCACTACGTGAATTTTTTTGTTTGTTTGTTTTTGTTTTTTTACCTGTGATATTCCTGTTAATTTCCTATGAATGATATAAACTCTGAACCTTCAGAGTGTCTTAGAATTGGCCGCAGGTATTTTAGCCATGATTCTTTTAGATTTAATCTGAAATGTAAATTTCTTTCTTTGAGCTTGTAACATCTATGAGACTTTTTCATATTAATATAAATTGTATCTCTAACGGTCTTGGGCTAATATCCTATTATTACCCTGAATGTGACAACATCTTGAGCTGGGTTGACACCTTTCAGGACCTAGTTCAAGCCCCGTGCTTTTACTGAATTATTCCAAAATTATTTTCTTCCATACTGGTATAGCATGGGTCACGTGTACTAAATGTGTCATTTCTCTCAGTCATCACTGTCAGGATTTCAGCCTGGGGTCCTTTTTGTGCCACCTCAGTTACGGTCGAGGTGTTTTCAGGGCATCTTCTCTCTTGTGGTGTCCACTCCCAAAAGATGGCTCAGGTATAGCGCCTCTTTGGTTGGGATTATTTGTTTCTCTTGCTCACGCTCTTCTTTCTATACAGTTTCTTCCCTTCCTATTTACCTCCACTTACCATTGTTGAACACACATATTCAAATCTTTCTGTCTTCCATTTAGACCAGATTATTTTAAACGTACTTATCAAGATCTCATGGCTTTTGTTTTCTGCTGTATTCTCAGGTTATTCACAAATAATCACAACTCCTAGGAATGGTTGGATGGAAATCTCTAGGAATGCTGTTTGAAGATTTGATGATCCCCAAATACTAATTAATATTGGAAATATGAGTTCAACCCACTGGTATTTTTTTAAAAATATATATTTTATTGATTTTTTTTTTTTTTACAGAGAGGAAGTAGAGGGATAGAGAGTTAGAAACATTGATGAGAGAGTGACATCGATCAGCTGCCTCCTGCACACCCTCCTGGGGATGTGCCTGCAACCAAGGTACATGCCCTTGACTGAAATCGAAGCTGGGACCCTTCAGTCCAAAGGCCAACGCTCTATCCACTGAGCCAAACCGGTTTCGGCCCCACTGGTATTTTTTATTTATTTAATTTTTATAGAATTTGTCTCCACCATAGATTTGACACTTAATAGTATGCTGTGCTTTGTTGGCTGGCATTTTATTTTTCTGATTGTCAGAATATTGACAGAGGTCACTGTGGCCCACACTGATATTGATTCTCTCATAATCTTAGCACATACCTTGTACGTATAGCAGTAATTCAATAAATTATTTTTGAGTCGAGTTTTTCAAGGTGGGAGAATTTGGCAGTATTAAGTAATAAATAAAGATCTAACATTTTATACTGCTATAATTTAAGAAACTAATGAAATTGAGCTAATACCCTGAATATTTCAACAAATTTACTTCAATTCATTTTTAACATTAGAAGCTTAAAGGGTATGCTATTGCTCTCCACATATTTTGTTTCTGCCAAACTGAAGCCAAACGATGTGAGCTGGATGCTGAAGGGCTACAGTTGAGTAGTCACAAAATCTGGCCTAGAGCTTGACATTTTTTCTGCAACCTTCTCTAACTGAACATCATATTTTAACAAGATAAGAAGTTGTATCTCCTTGGATAAAATTTAATCTAAAATTGTAAAGCGTCCCTATGGAGTAGATTTTCTTCATCTTGTTTCAGGAAAGTGATAAGATATGTGTGAATATATAATTAGAGTAAATACAGAAGCACATTCAGTGGTCACTCTTTCCTGCAATCTTGCTCTTCAGTAAGGAAGGAATGCATCATAAGGGAATTCTACTTTGTAATGAACATATATTTCCACAATTCTTGTAGGAATTTTTTTTTTCTTTCACAAGCCATCATTGGCAAAAGTTAACTTTGGATTTCAGAGATTATAATTTGATTACTACTATTAAATTATTAATAAACACCCAGGATCTGATTTTTTACCTCTGCTAATGAACAAATATGTCAGTTTTGCACTATTGAACATATGTTTTACAAAGCACATCTCCAGCTTGAGACTCTGATTTAAATAATTGCTTTACATTTTTCTGAATCCAAAGATTAATCTCACAGAATAATTTCACTGATATGAAGCTCAAAAATACTGGCTCAGCATCTTGAATCCATTAAAAGTAATAGACATGTAATGCAGAACTTAAGAGCAGTATTGGGAAGAGGTTATGGTCTTGAGGTCTCCCTTCTTTCATAAAAGTAGCACCTGGTATTTATATTTCCAAAATGGTATGCTTCTTGGAGGGAAATGGTGTGCCTGTGCATAAGGTGCATAAGGAAAATGAATGCAACACAATATAGTAATCAGTCATTAGTGAACATTGTAGTTATTAATAATTATGTATAACAGGATATTGTGAAAATTAAGTTACAAAATTTTTATTAAAATGTTTCTTACATGCAGTTATATTGGCTGGGCTGCAAAAATGTGTCCCACAGGCCGTGAGTTTGACATGCTTGATCTACCAAGTCTTGAGTGGATCATAGCTTCAGCTGGTGCAATACGTAAAGAATAGCAAAATCTAGTAGACTCAATCAGTTCTACTCAAAGTGCAGTCCGCAGACTAACAGTCTATGAACCGTCTGCTACTGGACCACAATAAGATAAGATGCATCTCAAGAATGTAAATCAACTACATTATTCACAATTATTTTAGTAGACAATCTATTCTCAGTGAAAGAAATACTGCATTGATTTGCATTATTCATAAATACTGCGGATTACTACTCTGAGGATTATTGATAGAAATTACACTTTTATTTCTGTGATCCAAAGCAGTTTCAGCAGTACACAGAAGGTTATCATTTTCATTTCTTCTTGTTTTCTTTCTGGGTTTTAAGCAAGGTGTATCAGTCAGGGTCCCTGCTGAAAACTCATGACTTAAAGTGTGCAGGTTTAAGTGAACCAACAAGAGACAGTGAAACTCCCAGAACTATCAATAGTGGAGACCAGTTGTTGATAGCCGCTTCTTGGCCTAAAAAGTCAAGGGAAGCGAGATCTTCCTTTTCTGTTGAGTACTAGGGCTGTAGAAGGACTACCCCATGGACTGGAGCTGTGGCTGTAGACAAAGGAAATAAGCCACAAACAACAGCAGCAAACCACAACCTGCAAGAGGCAGAGAAATAAGTCTTTAATGTTCTCTTACACAGTGCAGGGCAATTGGGGGGGGGGGAGGTTATAGGTAATTAACTGTATCTCAATTTTAATAAAGTATCTGCCAAAAACAGAGGGCTTACTGAATTTCTAAATCTCTATTTTCTAAAAATGTGCATAGCAGATGAAGATGGAGTTTGAAACAAATACTTTTTTAACATCTTGGTAAGTAAACATTACTAATTATCCCCCAACATTTATTCTTCTATTTTTTCCCCCTTTATAAATAGAAATACCGTATTTTAACTGGGCAAATAGTAACCCATATATATACTCTCTAATATTTCTGGATGCCCTTGTTAATAGGCATTTTCATGTAGTGAAGTTCTGTCCAGTTGAAGATGAACTAAAGCAATATGTATAGCTTTAAATTGATGTCCTTAAAAATAAAAAATAAAAAGCTTGCCTTTCAGTTTTTCTTTCTTCCTTTTCATGGACCAGAGTGTGAACAATTCCTCTGAAGTGACTGAGAAGGTCAAGAAAGATAAATGATTGCATGGGGATCAGAGAGGAGAGTCAGAGCCCACACAAGCAAGGATGGCATTCACACAGGGACAGAGCCTGGAGTGTTAACACTCAAGTAGAGAAGAAAAGTATCAGGTAGGAGGACTGTCTGGCTCAGGGTGTCAAATCTCAAACAGTGAGGAGGGCACTAGTGCAGAGGTGAGGACAGCCTATCACACAGGTTAAAGTATGCACCCATGCAGGAGGTGAGAACAATGGTAGAAGCCCAGCCCTTTTGTGGTAAAGAGACCATCTCCATGGAGGAGGATGTGACAGCAAACATGGGAGATCAATTACATGCAGGAGATTTGATGAAATAAGTTAATATATTAAGAAAAGGCCAGCTTTCTCAATATACAGCCCCCAAAATGTATACGCACACTTTGAATAATTATAAAAGCTGTGTTCATTAAAATATATTTTATTTTCAAAAATGGGTTATCAGCTATACAAGTGTGTACACATTTTTGTGGACACCCTGTATATACATAGAGAGGAAGAAAACTATAAAGAACCTTATTGTTTTTATATTGGAATTGGAAGTCTCAGAATGAAGTTATGATTTTCAATAGATAGATGATGATGATAGATAGATAGATAGATGATAGATATTGAAAGAGAAATGTTTATATAGATATTATCCCCCAGAAAGCCTAGGAGCAGTGACAGCTCAATACAATAGCACACACACACACACAAAAAAAAATAAACACACATACCTTAGTACTGACTACTATTCTCCACTCAAAGGAATGAGTGATTTAGGGCTATTTAGAGGAAGGACTGTTTCCAGAATTGAGGCAGGTAAAATAAAAATAACCTTAGAATATCTTTTTGAGTCAGAAAATCAGTAAGCCCTTAAAGAATGATATTGACGTGAACACCGGATCTAACTTGAGAGGACTTTCATTGGCATTAGCATGGATACAAAAGTACATAAGTGATCTTGAATAAAGTGTGATACCATGAGTCCAAGTTATCATAAACAAATGCATAAGCAAATAAATAAATGGGAAGTTTGATGAGTTATAAGATATTTTCACAATTCTAAGCACTTTCTGACAAAATACTTATTTACAGTGGAGCCAAAAAAATGAAAATATTATCTTAAGTTATCACAGTGACTATCATCAGTTATGAGACAAATTAAAATTGGGTGTTGATAGGATACAAGTAAAAATTGAGCATCTTTTCTATGGCCTTCTTACCAAAGATGTGTAACCCAAGTACAGTCACCAGAAAACATCAGACAACACTGAATAGATGCCAGCCACTGAATCTGAAATGGTTCTGTGGAGGGAAGTAAAAGTTCTTTGCATTCTACTTCCAATATTGCTGGGAGTTTTATAATTTCAAAATAAAATAACACTGCTTTCACAGCAAAAACACAGCACTGGGTAAGTGAAGATGTGGAATTTACATAGGTTAGAAACAATGTAGATTTAAGTAAAAGATGAACAGAGGAAGAAGGAAAGGGAGAAAGTTAGGAGAAATGTTAAGAGTAGTACTGATTCAGAAACAATTGTTGGTTTGAGTACAAAAAGGAAGAACAGGGTAATTTTTAATCTTTGACTACCATATCTATAGAGAATATTGAGAGTAATGAAAATGCTGGGAATGTGATTTTCCATTCATTAAAAATGTATTATCTCTTTTGCAGAATTTTCAAGGGTCTGAGCAAATATCAGGAATGCTTTTCATAATATATTTTTGTGTACTAACCACATAAAGAAAATGAATCTGACTGGATATTCTCTAAGGTTCTCTCCAGTTCTATTTTTTTTTTTTTTTTTTTTTTTTTCTGAAGGAAATCAAAGTTTTGCCACAGTGGGATCCTGAATATTTTGACTTGCATCTGCTTGCCAAACATTATATTTTATCCTAAAGTTTTTAGGTAAAGAGACCATGCAATAGAAAGTAATCTTGATAATTGTGCTTTGACAACTGAATAAAAGTGTGTCCTGAACAAGATTTTAATATTTACTTCATTTATTCATTTTTTGTTTTGTATATTTGCTTTGTCTGTTGCTAATAAGATTTTTCTTGTCAAAATAATGTTAATAATGTCTGCTTTATTAATTAGTTTCATTATGGAGTTATATTTAGGCATAAGTTTATAAGATATCCAACACATAAAATGTTTAAGAAAACATCTATTAAAGTTTTGACTATAGGAATGATGGATAGATATGCATATGCTAAATCTATATATAGCTAAACTTATACCTAGATACCTATATAATTATACACAATGTATAATAATTATATACTTGTAGGGTGACAAAAGAAAAAGAGCTAAATCTTACATGCAACTGTACTCCAAGTATTTTGCAGAGTCCATTGCTGTACATGCAGCTAATTTTCACACCCCTCAGGTCAGAAATTGATGAACTCCACTTAAGAAAAAATAGTAGTAGAAAGATAAATGAACTTCCCAGCTATCCAAGTCTTTACTAGTCTGAGGAAGTCTTGCATTACTAGATAATGTTAGGACCTCCTGGCATTAGATTGATAGGAACAGCATAAGGTCGGCTCCAAAGATACTGATTAAAGCCAGCAAAATGGATAAGAGTGCCAAACGCATTTAAAGAGCAAGATTCTCTGTAGAAATAATGTGAAGCTCCCCAAAGAGTTAGACATTTCCCTTTCATTTTAAAGTTAGAATCCAAAGCAGAAAAAAAGATCATAATAACTGAAAAGTAGAAAATGTGGTGGATAATGTACTAGAAAAAATCTGATCATAAATTAATCAGCACCTCTGCAGGAAAAATTCATGAAACACTTAAACAATTATTTTTGAGCTTTTAAAGCAAATTGCAAATTAGGAGAATGGATAAAGGAGAGGTTGGCAGGTGAGGGGACTGGTGGAGTTGAAAGAAATGTTTTCCAGTTAGTGTGCCTCCTCACACAGAGAAGCCAAGAATGCTAGAACTGAGTCAATTCTGGAATCAGAGAAGTAGGGTCCAAGAAGGCCCTTTAACACCTCTCCTGGTATCTTTTCCCTGATGCCCTTGCTTTCCAAAAATAAGGTTCATAGAATTATTTCCCCAACGCAGGACAAGCTTATGATCCTTCTTCACTGAAACAGCTTTTGATGGGAAGTTTGGAGATGGTAAGCTGAATTGGTGAATTCATTATGGTTCTTGAATCTATCTACACTGTGTATCCAGGGTCCTCTGCGACAATGATAACTGCCTTAAGAAGTCTAGCACATAATCTGACCATTTCCCCATTCCAAAGTAGGAGTGGATGATAGCTTACTGGGGTAAATGCCTTTTTCCTAGCTCCCTAATATTTTGGATTCCAATTGTTACTAAATAGTAGTGTACCAGTTGGCAAGAATAGATGAAAAAAAGTGGCTAGAATAGATGAAAAGGAGTTATCCTGCAATGTGTCATAGTTTATAATAATTAGAATATATTGAATTGACAATACACTATATGCACCAAGATAGGATCCTGGGGGGGATTATAGTGATTATATTTTAAAGAATTGCTGTTTGTTTGTTTGTTTGTTTGTTTGTTTGTTTTTATAGGCATAAGGAAATCCCTATTAGAGCAATTATTTATTTGAAGATACGAATCCTAAAAAGTAATACCGTGTTTCCCCGAAAATAAAACATCCTCTGAAAATAAGACCTACTTACAGGTTTCCTTCTGAGTGAAATATAAGGCATCCCCCAAAAATAAGCCCCCCCCCCAAGGCTAAACATGAGAGATTTGGTCCACTGATTCTGAAAGAAATGGAGTCACAAGAAATTCACCAGGAAATTCAGGAATTGGATTGTTATGATATTCCAGAAGATGATGACATGATTGTCATTGAATAAATGAGTAAATTCTTGATACTGTAGGATTCACAGTTTGTCTGGTTTGTGTTGACAACTACCGTACTACCGTACTGTATACGGGAAATAAATTTCCTTTATTTTCATTTAACAATAAATGTGTACCATATTCTTCTTCATGGAAAAATAAGACATCTCCTGAAAATAAGACCTCGCGCATCTTTGGGAGCAAAACTTAATATAAGACACTGTCTTATTTTCGGGGAAACAGGGTAGCTACATGGACAAAGAACTAAGTATAAATGGGATGAAATAAACAAAAAGCAAAGTGTATGCTGACTCTGATGAAAAAAAAAAAATGTCTGAATGATGAGAACTGTTAAGGAAGTTAGGCTTTACCAAATGGGGTAGAAATAGGTTAGGATTCCTATGAAAAATGTGTGTACTCACAACTGCAAACCTATATTTGCCCTGCCCTATATTTTTAATGAATTGATTAAAATCCTACCACTTGAAGTTATGAAAGAAAGAGGAACTTTTAAGGGATGCTGCAAAAGGAATAGCCTTAGGCTCTTCAGTGCTGAGGAAGTTAATCTTATGTAAGATATTTCCCCCCCAAATACTAAGAATATAAAAGTCTCGATAAATATTAAACTCTCAGAAGTACTTTTGGGATCATAGAATCTATAATCAAGATTTGGGAACCAAATGACCAGATCTTAAACTCACATGCAAGACAATATTTCTAATGCTTTAAGCATCTAATATGCTTTTCTTTTTCCAGACCAATTGGACTTTCATCATCCCACCTAATAATCACTAAAACTGTGTAACCAGAATGAACATGTTGGCATCATCATTATCTTGGTTACCTAGACTAAGAAATTTAAGCACAGAGAGATTATGTGATTTACCTGACATCACATAAGCGGTTGAGCTCACACCATGGAAACTATAACTTACAAACACTGTCAAGCCAGGAGGAACTGAAATAGAGAGAAATGGGGAGAACAGAGACAAGGCTGGTAAAGAGGGTAAACAGACAGTTATGTGGTATGATCTAGGCCTGTGATTGGCAAACTGTGGCTCCCAAGCCACCTGCAGCTCTTTGGCCCCTTGAGTGTGGCTCTTCCACAAAATACCACGGCCTGGGTGAGTCTATTTTGAAGAAGTGGTATTAGAAAAAGTTTAAGTTTAAAAAATTTGGTTCTCAAAAGAAATTTCAATCATTGTACTATTGATATTTGGCTCTGTTGATTAATGAGTTTGCCAACCAGTGTCCCAAACCAATTGACAACATACTGTTGCCTTTACCCCTATTTTATCTTGTCTGAGGAACAGCTTTCATTGAGTTGACCCCATTACCTCTATCCCACTCTCTCAACCTAACAATTATCTTAAATAGCCTTTTTGTATTCTTTTGTCAAAGGTCAAAGTTTAATTACCAAGATCACTTTTTTCAAGGTTAAATTATCCTGATTATTTCTTGTCTCTTTTACCTCTTCTGCAGAATAATTGGTATTCCTATAGAGTTTATACATTTTCACCTGAATATATTTTCTACTGAGTAAAGATGAGAACATTAAAGTCAGGGATCCAAGTTTTGAGAAGGATTCAGGATCCTATAATAATATCAAGTAAATAAATTATAATTATACTATTTTCAAAAATAATAGGACACTTGTCTAGGAGAGCAGTCAATTATCAAGAAAACTACAATAAATTGCATCTTTGCACTTGTTGTACCCTCCTTTTAATAGATATTTGTTATTCATGAATATTTTACTATTCCATCACTTTCATAGAGATTCTACTATAAATAATCTGCAGTCTGGGTCCTGGCGTTATGAAAAAGGATATGCGGTGTTGCAGCTGATTTACTCTATATTCTGCTTATGTGTTGTACAGTATAATATTAACAAGAAAATAATTATACTATGTAAAATGCATCCATAATTATTCCTATAATTGTACATTCATTTACAACCCTGTTAACGAGGCAATTAGAGGACAATTATGTATAATATTAATTTTAGCTACAATAATAACAACAAAAAGCCTCGTAGATGGGAGAAATCAGTGATAAACCCTAGTATGTGGATTCATTTAGAAGCTAGAGTTTCATATGAATATCAAGGGATGCTCAAGAATTGGATAAGTGGAGGGAAAGTGAAATGTCATCCCACATGGGACAAACATGAGAACCAATAATATTTTTCCCAGAGCCAAGACCAGTTTTCACTTTTAGTTTACTTATGCTGCAAACTGGATTGTGTCCACTTAACTGTGTATGTTGAAGCCCTAATTTCTAATGGAACCCCATTTTGAGATGGGGCCTTTAGAGAGTAATCAGGTTTAGAGGAGGTCATAGGATGTGTTCCTTATGTTGGGACTAGTGTCTTTATAAAATAATCTGGAGAGCTTGCTGTCTCTCACCTCCATGTGAGATCATAGTGAGAAGGTGGCTCTTAACAATTCAGAAAGAAAGTCTTTACCCGAACCTGACCATGAAGACAGCTGACCTTGAACTTCATTCAGTCTCTAGAACTGTGAGTAAAATAATTCTGCAGTTTAAGCACCTAGTCTAAGGTATTTTGCTATGGAAGCTTGGGCTAACAGTACAACTAGATACATGATTATGACTTCACACACAGAGAAGGGCCAAGTCGATGACAACAGCTCCTAATTTAAAACCTGCCCTTACATTGTATAGCAACATGAAGCAATTTATTCCTTTGATTTTTTTTTTTTTTAACATTTGAGTGAAAGGTTCAAAAATCAGGAAAAATCATCTTGTCTAATGAACAACCCATACCAATTTGATGTGTTATCCTCTTCCCCTCAGTCACACACACACACACACACACACACACACACACACACACACACTCCTTCAGTTAGAATATCCTCTGGATTATAATAATTTGGACTCAGAATAATTAATGACTTTTAGTTGCCTTAAAAATTCTCATTCAAATGTTCAATACAATTCATAATTTCATCTCAACATATTGTTTTAAATAATTTCCTAATGTTGCTCTCATTTCTGCTAAACTATGTAATTAGCTCTTGACCACAGGTTGTGAGCTAAAATGGCATATATAACTTTTAGAACAAGAATATTAAAAATGGTTTGTATTTAGTTTCCAGTCCGAAATTGCAACATAACAAATTGCAAGTCATTACTTCATTCTACCAACCAGTGAAAGTCAGCAGCTTATTTTGGATCTGTAAGAGAGGGGAGGATGAAAAATAAAGGGCAGCCCCAAGATGGGAGAGAAGGGTGAATGCTTACTAGAGCTGGCTCACAGGTGGAAACCACGAGAGAACCAGTGCTGGTGAGGAAAACCTGAATTTAGTAATTGGTGAATTGCTGGTGTGGACAACTAACTGTGAGAGTTAAAAACTCCAGGAGGTCCAGTCATGAAGAAAGGGAGACTCAATATTATGAAATTTACCTCAAGGATCTCAACCATATTCCCACAGTAGATATCAGAGAAAAATTCCCTTGGGCTTCCAGGAAAGGAGGGGAAGAGAAACTATTTTAAAATAGACCAAAGCACTTTGTCCTTAAATAGGTCTACCGTTGGGGAAAATAGTTAACAGGACCTTAGTGTGCTGGAGTCTTATCAAAGTCCAACTTAGCTGGGAAAGAGAAATACCCAACTTGAGCCTGCTCTAGCCATTCTGCCCCACGGGGAAAGGAAAACAATTGAGAAACACTTGTAAAGGTCAAGACAGAAGTGTAGGCTCACTAAAACCACATTTCCTCCATCTCTTTCCCAGTGTGGTGAACAGGGATGATGCATATTCCAGATGGCATAACCACAGGTTGTAGGAGGATATCTAAACTTCATTTAGACTTTACCATAGAAGCCTCCCTCACCTCATGTTAGAGGGCATGACTGATGTGTTCTCCTTCAATAATCTGCACTTCCTATCTGCAACACTTACCTAGCATTCACTGTGAATGGCCTAGATTATAAGTATATGATTATTTACTTTTTTGTATGTGTATGATGCCTTTTGCCCCAGTGCATCATAAGCAGACATTTTTCTCAGATAATTTTTAATAATACATATTTTTCTTATAAAGTTATCTTTATTGCACCTTCAATCTCCCAAGTAAATAGAAATTGATGCAAGAAAGCATGTTAAGTGGTTAGAAATAACATTGCTTTTCCTCAGTGTGATTCAGTGGTAATTTAAATGATAATCTAGTGATAGTCACTAGGGGGAAATGAATATTCACAGTTGTACTTAGGAGTGTTAAAATAAATAACACATCTCATTTATCATGGATATCTGAATGTGTGGTGGGCAATCTCATACTCATCTTTGTAAGTATGAAAACATTGTCCCTGTAAATAGTCTGCGCAGAGTTGTAGTAACCATGAGATAACTCTCAAAGTGAGTTCTAACCATCTTCACCTCAAAAGTTATTCTGTAATTATACCAATGGCTTTGTAGAGAATAGGATTATACAGTATCCTAGGGCAAGCTTGTCTCTTAAATTATAGTATTATAAAATATGGTATTATAATAGCAGATAAATAGTTTTTAAATTACTAGCATTAAAATGTGTTGTTTGCCCCAAATTCAAGTTTGGGGATACTAAATCCCTTTGAACAGGTCTATTTCTATTTATGAGATCAACGTGTTTGGCTCTCAGTCACCCCAGGCTTTTCATGCTTATTGAGCTGATTATTTAAAAAAAAAAAATGTTCTCTTTTGAATAAAACAGAAGTCTTATAGCTGTCCCAACAGGGAGCCTCCTTATCTGGTCTTATACAGAGGTAGCCAGTTGAGAAGGAAGAGGGTTTCTTCTTTGCAGTTCTCTCAGGTCACCTCTGGAGTTTAAGCCTCTGAATATCCAGCAGTGTCTTACTCCTACCCATTATATTTTGGTTGTGCTCTAATGGAACAGACAGAACATCCAGGGAATTCTGTAATAGCTCCAACAAGGTGGACTTTGGTCTGATGCTGATCATTAGGGAGACTTGCTAATGAAATACATATTTGAAAACATGTATTTTTTTCCAAACTGAATTTTAGAGATTATGTTAACTGGGGGTTCACCATGGTTTAGTCCCTTGCTTTGAAAGGTCAAACATATTTGAAATGTATTAGGGGACTAAACTATGAGAAGAGACCCTGAGCTAATATTTTCATAAACTGGATAATCATCATTGCTGCCAATGGGAATTTTGTAAGTTGGCTTTTCAGGAAATAAGGACTGCCAAAATTAGTTGCAAAGAAATCTATGACAATTGCAATTCTTTTCTGTACACATGTTAATATACATGTTATCATATGTCAACCTCCAATCAGTCAATCAATCAATTTTCCATTTTCTTTTTTTTTTTAATATATTTTATTGATTTTTTACAGAGAGGAAGGGCGATGGAGAGCTAGAAGTGTCGATGAGAGAGAAACATCGACCAGCTGCCTCCTGCACTCCCCCTACTGGGGATGTGCCAGCAATCAATGTGCATGCCCTTGACCAGAATCCAACCTGGGACCTTTCAGTTCGCAGACTGATGCTCTACCACAGAGTCAAACCGGTTTCTGCCAATTTTCCATTTTCAATTGACAAATGTCTGAGTGATTATAATCAATTCATCAAAAATTACAAGGTTGTTTTAATTACCAGGTTGTTATTCACCATGGAGAATGATTTGGATAATGTTAATCAATTATAAGGGATTCTAAACTAAATTGCTAGGTACTAGTCATGAATCCAGATGACATGTTTGTCATGCGACTCCAAATGTATTTCTATTTAAACAAATCAATATTAAATAAGACTGCAGGTTGTATAAAAATGGGCTAAGGATAATTCCCATATTATCTTCTCAAGCAGTTATGATTTTTTATTAATGTAAGACCACAGATTTCTTGATTTCTGTGGCTTTGTGGAGTGATCACAGGCAGCATTTCATGCTTCTGTATTTACCTAAATCTCAAACTCTGTTACCTTACCCACTCAGGGCATTATGGTTTTTCCCCTGAAAGAGAGAAATCTTATTAACTGAATAGTTTCCTGTAACTTTTGAGATAGCAGCAACACAGTCTCAAAAGTGTTGAATCAGATCTTTTTGCATGTTGGCTTTTGTTTGGACAAACTCAAAATGTGCCAGTCAAACAGGGAGGTTCCTACTGTTGCAATTATCAAACAATTCAGTGTCCAAACATAAAAATGTCCCATATAACTATCTTTTACGTTGTAATGTTTATTTTCCCAACAAGCATTCTTCTTCCGAGACAATATCTAGATTTTCCTGTGGCAAATATTGCAATTTGCTTCAGTGATTTTATCAGTTTCAGTTAAGAAAACCTTTCTAATATACTACCGGATTCCTTCCTGATATCAGGTGGTGCTATAACATATTAGAATAACAGCCCTATAGTCAATGCTAAGTAATAGAAATGACCAGAATGCTATATCACAACCTTTATGCAAAGCATGACCAAAATGACTTATTTTTCTCATAAATTATAGGATACTACAGGCCCAGTGCATGAAATTCATGCAAGGGTAGGCCCTCACAGATCCGGCTGCCTCAACCCTCACAGCCCTAGCTTGGTCTGGAATGTCATACAGATGGTCATTCTACTGTTTGGCTATTTGGTTATTTAGCATATTAAGCTTTTATTATTATAGACTAGAGTCCTGGTACACAAAATTCATGCACTTAGGGGTGTCCCCTCACCCAGGTCTGTGCCTTCTCACAAGCTGGGAGCCATCAGTTGGACATCTTTTGTGCTGCCACAGAAGAAGGAGAGGCCCCACCACAGCTGCTGTACTGGCCAGCCCTGAGCCTGGCTCTGGCTGAGCAGTGTTCCCCCTGTGGGAGTGCACTGACAACCAGAGGGCAGCTCCTGGATTGAGAATCTGCCCCCTAGTGGTCAGTGTGCATTATAGTGACCAGTTGTTTTGCCAGCTGATTTGCATATTAGCCTTTTATTATATAGGATAATCTTCTAAATAAAAGCAAAGTACTAACAACAGACAAATAAAACACACACACACACACACATTAATTTTATCTTCATGATGATGATGATGGTGATAGTGATGGAATCAGTTTATCTACAGTAGTTAAGTGTGATGATACCAGGGAGAAGGATAGTTATCTTGGTTTGAAATCTAAATCTACATCATGCTGCTCTTTGACTTTGATCAAATTCATTAAGATTTGTATTCCTCAATTTCCTTATTTGTAAAATGGGAAATGAAAACAGCTTCTTTATATTGTAGTAGTGAGGATTAAATGAGTCAATACTTTAAAGTCTTTAGAAACTGTATCTGTTGCCTATTATCAATAAATACTAAATAATTAATCACTATTATGAGGAGTGATATGAAATTATTTAATAATTGTTATGTTATACTGGCTGAACTTCAAGCCTGTATTATCAATTTATTAATGATGATGATGATAATGACAGCTCCACTTATTGGGTGACTTCTATTACCAAGTATTGTTGTAACATGTCTGGCATTAAAGTTTCCATAATCAGATCCTAAGAAGAGGACATGGGTACAAGTATTTCATTTGGGAGATAATCAAGGCAGCACAGTGATGGATAAGAGAACACAATGCACAGAAGTAGAAAAGGCTAATAACATGTTAATAAGTGGTCATGATTCTAAGCTAAGTCCTGCTTGGGACTCTGAGAGCTTAGTTGCACATATCTCAGAATAGTCCCCAACACTCACCCAGAATCTGAGGTTGGGGCATTTACCTACTGACTCCTGCTCCACAATGGTTGAAAGTTACTTCAGGAGTATCCTACTTTCTGGTAATTATGAATGCAAGAGATCAACATTATTGAATTGGACTAAACTGGAGTTAACAATAGCCTAAAGACATAACATATCCAGAATGTCCAATAAACTAGAATATTTTATCACAGGGTAGAGAAATTATGTAAAGAACATCTTGAAATGCAAGCAATTTCAAGGAAGTACTTTAATTAGTTTGCTTGTGAAGCAGCTCCACGTAGGAATAATATTGAGCAAGTACCCCAAAAATGTTAGCTATTACACATTATAAAAGAGAACAGATATGGGAAGAGTCACTCTATAGCAACAGTATCCCTTTCTCCCAAACTGTATATAGCCCACAAAGTCCTTTTTCTAAAATAGGTATTTGTCTAAAACTCTTTTTAAGAGCCTACCAGTTTTAATTGAGCCCATCCATCCTTGGTTTTGGGGTTCTTTTGTTGTTGTTGTTGTTAGTTGCCTTATCTTCTCTAACAGATTGTGAGCTATTTGAGTGGAAAAATGAGTTTCCTTTCACTGTGCCACCACAGAACTTAGCAAGCACCTAGCCTGCTATATTTATGTCAGAAAATAAAGGAAGAAGGGAGCAACATATAAAGCAAAAGAGAAATGTTCTTTTAAAATAATGTTTTACATTTATTGAGTGCTTTATATATGTCAAGTGCTTTCTATTTATTTACTCTTTTCATCATGTTAAGCATTCTATGATGTAAGCTTTATTAGCTACATTTAATAGGTGAGTTAATTGGGACTTGTATAGACTGAATAATGTGCTCAAATTTTCACAGATAGGAAATAGTAGACCCTGAACTTAAGATTGTGTATATTTCCTTTAAAAAGTCCAAATATTCATACACAACTAGATCCTTTCTCTGAGAAAGGAAGGGGAAATGGGAAGAAGAAAAAAATGCGGGGCCAAGTAGGGAAAGAAGAAAAAGAAATGCGAAGAGAGATGGAAGGGAAGACTGAGGGAGGTAAGGATTAAAGGATCAATTCTGAACTTGAGGAGCAGACAAGGCAATGTTTGCTCTCACATGAGAAGCTGCCATAGACTTTATGGATGCTTTTGCATAGGAACTAAAAAGGTCTCAGATCAAATCCTGTGAAATGAGGAGAGTAGTTTCCTGACTTTTTTTTTTTTGTAAAGAATAGTTTATTTCTGGAATACAATATGATTTCTATATTTAATACAATTAAGACAATAATTATATATTTATTTAATTAAGCTAGGACTATGGCATTGTAGAGAGAGAGAAAAAAAAAATTAGCTAACCAACCATGGAATTAAAATAGAAGTAGTTTCAGATTTTTGTCTCTCAGTTTAGCCCCAGGATTATTTTGGTAAATTTCTAGATATAGAACAAAGATTTAGATTTAGCACAAAGAGTTCCAAAAGTTCAATTCATTTCCAGAGTCTAAAAGTGCCTGTTTCACATTGTTTCTTGTCTTAGTATGATTTATTGTTTTAATTTTCACCTCACATTTTATGGTTTTCAGAAAAGGATCTTCAGTAAGACCCACATGTGGGATTTGTTTTCCTTCAAACGTCTTTGTGGCTTTGGGGCATTTACTTTATCCGAGAGATAAAATAAAATCAGTGTTTTTTTAAGAGTAGATAACAGTTTCAAATGCATAGCTTTAATACATTCATGATAACTTTATGTGTCCACTGTTTGAAATAATTTGAAGACTGTAAAAACTTCACTTTTTAGAAATGTTCTGAGCTAGGAGTAAAATACTTATAAAATCATGATATGTTTTTAAATAATTATTTTCATAAATAATTCCTTCACTGTGAATACCAGACATAACAAAAAGTTTTCCACTCACTCCTACAGTCATCACTATAGAAAAACCACTATATGAATTCTTCTAGTGAGAGGGGAAAAAAACAAGTAGGAAGAAGAAGGGGAAAAAACAGAAATGTATAAGCAAAAATGAAAGAATGGCTTTTTGAAAATAGTTTTCCTCATTTAGAAGAAGACAAAAATCTCTCTTAGTGTTTACAAATACACTTACTTTCCTTGTATGTTGCCATAAATCTTTGGAAAATGATAGACTTCTTAGTAATTATGCAAGCTACTTACATTTATTTATTTTATAAACATTTACTGAGGGCCTACTACAAGAAAGAGGGAAGGCAGGTATTATATAATCTTGTGTAGAAGACAAGTTTAGAAAAGTCATGAAACTTTCCTAAAAGCATACATTGTGTAACCTCTCTACACAACATTCATGCACCCGGGGAGAAGGGCGTCTCTCAGCCTGGCCTGGGCCCTCTCGCAGTCCAGGACACCTCAGGGGATTTTCAACTTCAGCCTAAGCCTGCAGTCAGAAATCCCCTGAGGAGTCCTTAGTGCTAACATTGATGTGGGAGAGGCTCCTGCCACCACCATTGTGCTTGCCCATGAGCTCAGCTTCTGGCTGAGCAGCCCTTCCCTGAGGGAGCACACTGACCACCAGGTGGCAGCTCCTGTATTGGTCATCTGTCCCCTGGTAGTTCATGTGCATCATAACAACTGGCCAGACCGCTGTTCTGTCAATTTGCATATTAGCCTTTTATCATCTATAATAATAAAAGTGTAATATGCTAATTAGACCTGATGACCTTCCAGACAAAGCTGGAGCTGTGAGGGAAGCCCAGGTCCCAGGTACCTGCCAACCTCTGGGAGGGAAGCCTGGGTCCCAGATGCCAGTGGGAAGCCAGTGCCAGAAGATGGGGGAAGGAAGGCCTACTTTTGCATAAATTTTGTGTACCAGGTCTTTAGTGTATAAATAATGGTGCATGTTCAGATGTTTTTATATGTTTACTCACCTAACCCAACTTTTATAAATTTTTTCACATAAAACCTGTTTAATGAAAGCTTGCCTGTCAATTCAAAAGGATGTGCCTCTCTGTAACACAGTGACTGCCTGCGGAGGTCAACTATTGGCAATAAGAATACCTTAAGTGAGTGTGTTCAGTTCTGCTGACCGGCTTTATGTACTCATGCCTCCCACTCTTAGTAGTGTTTGTAAAATGACATGGGAGCTATGAGACCTTTAAACAACAGTGAAAAATGAACTTTAAAACGTTTCTTAGAAACACTACTGAGATGGGTCAAGGGGACCAACAGTGAAGACAGCAATAAAATCTTAAAACATACTCCAAGAATGAGGAACAACGTTTTTTCTGCTGTTTAGTGAGAACTAATAAGTGAAGATGGTATAGTAAGAAAAAAGTGGGTTTGGTGTTAATGGAGAAAAGCGTTATCTTGTGCTATTTAACCTTTGTTAAGGAATTGCATTGTCCTAGGCTACAAACTATACAAGAAATTACTTCTTAAGGGATTTTTTTTAAAGGGATATGTTATTGAGACTTAATAGAAAGGAAAATATTCTAAATATCTTAGTCATGCTTCAGAAAAACACCACTTAAAGCTAATACATAGCATTGATATGGATTAAATCTATTTGCCATGTTTTCTTGTGATCTTCATTTCTTAATCAGCTTCTTGTGAGGAACATTATGACATTTTCTGTTTTCTTTTAGAAAAAGCTTTCTGATTACTTAGCCAGAAAGACAAATATCAGGAAAGCTACAACCACACAAAATTGGTCTTAGTGATTCCAGAAATTTAGAGCATAGTCTATATTTGTCTTCTTCTTAATTATTAGTGGTCTGGTTTTCTTTATTCTTTGGTATTTATTTAACCAACTAATCTGGAAATAATTACTTATTGAGTAACTGTTATTCTTCTGGGAAAATATTATCTGGTGGGATGTTCTCTAATACTTATTTCAAAAAGATGCTGCTCTATATTATTATTATTTACATTTGGATGTTTAAAAATTTCTTAGAATAGCAGAGGTTATTTCATTTCTATTTCCACCAAAACAAGGAAAAATTCTAAATTAAATACTTACGTATTGTTTTCATCTTATTATCCCAAGATTATATTCTAATCCAGAAAACCATAGCCTTGTCTATCTAATTTTAATAATAGACCTCAGGTGGATTTCCCTCAGTTACTTATGCAAACAATACCTTGATAAGGTGATGGCATTTTTTTTGTGTGTGTGTGATTTTTAGTCCATCTTATATTTTGCTTTTGCTTTTTGTCCTACTCTAATTCAGTATACCACAGTGATTGCTACATATGTTGGCAACCTGTGTAGTTTAGGAGCAAATTCATAATTGTGCTATAGCTCAGTTTTAACAACTCTGCAATGTCTATTAAGATATATGATCAAAGGATGACTTGGAGGAATTAATGAGATAATGTGTGTAAAGCACCATGGCTAGTATATAATTTTGATAAGCCAACTTATAAAGGCTTTACTTTTTAATATTTAGCTCATAAACCATATTTGATATCTCAGCTATCTCTCTTTTGACTATGTTTCTAACCTTGAGATCTCCCAGTACTAGTATATTTCATTATTTGTCCTTTTACATTTTGTAGACATTGAACACTTAACTGTGCTCTAGGTGTGTATGCAAAGTGCTTGATATAAAGAAATCATGGCTTGCCTGTTATTTATACTGTATTTGGTTTAAACCTTAAAGCTGATTCAGCTTAGATCGAAATATTATTGACTTTCTTGGATAAAATGTTGCATAAAGGGAGAAGAAAACATCCATCTTTCTTCATACATTTTGCCTATGGGAACAGTGACAAGTCAAGTGCACATTTCTGAGTCACAAGATAAGTTTACTGAAACTCTCTTCCAGCTTTAGTGATACAAATATGTAAATGATAGATTATCCCTAAGTAATTTTCCCTGAAAAAATGTTTTTCTATCTTACCTGAATTGGCTAGTTTTATAGGCTTCTCAATTCCTTCTCATTGCCTTAGGTTTTGTTTGTTTGTCTGTTTTCAGAATCAACATACAAGAAAACTTAACGAAACACAGGTGCAAACTATTTGAAAACTCATGAGACTTTGTCTTGATGGGTTCAGTTAAAGAAATGCAGTAATTGTTGGATTTGGAAAATTCTGGCATCTACATTTGGCACAGCACTGAGCAGTATAACTTACTTTGTACTTTAGTTCAGATAAACACACACAAACAGACATATACACAAAGATATTTAGAGAGGAAGCTCTCCAGATTAGAGAAAAGACCTCTTTAGATGAAGGAAATAGACTTTAGGCATAATATATTTGATTTTAAAAAATTTATTTCCCATTATGCTGGGTATAAACGTAACTTTTAGTTGCAGGATTGCGAGAAATGATTGAATATTTCAGCATTCCTAAACATAAGCATATTTATAGATGTTGGCAACTTTGAAACTGTGAGGGGAAATTATCTTTGCATTATGCTCCTTGATAACTACATTCTTTTGCCATATAAGGGCTGATGATACACAACACCAACTATGGCACATTTCACTTTCCCTTTTCACCTAAGATTCTAGTTATTATATTGCTTATTCGGATTAGGTACTGGCACTTGACTCTAATCCTTCCCTATTTGTGAAGCAGAAGCCAGTAAGGAGGCCAACAAGGAGGTGACTAAGGGCAAGGAAAAGTCATCAAATACAAATACTCCTTTCAGAAATATAGTCATTCATAGAAAATGTATGGCTGGTACAGACACTAACTCAAAGTGAATGCTGAATATTAGTAATTACTGTGAAAACCCAGGTATCAGCCAGAACCCTTTCTGTGCCTTGAGATATAAATAAAAATATGTGAAATGCCCCAAATTCCATAGCAGTTGCATGTTCAAAACCTTTGAAAGGATTTCATACTTCACATATTATACATTTATACTTATATTTGAAGTCAAAGGTTGTTTTCTTCTATAATCTCCATCTTCATGTATTTCAGAGCAAATATGTCGCACTAATGGTGACATCTCAGGATAAAAGCATGATATCTCATGCATTTGTAATTGAGGTAAATCTTAAAAAGATGTTAAATTTAATACATTAATTTAATAATAAATTGTACAATTGTTATCAACTAAGAAGGATTAATGTAAGAAAAGCAAACAGATTTCAGTTTGATTTTGTACCTAATGTAAATAATGTAGGGAAATAGCATGGAGTGTCTAGAAAATTTGACTATCAGGTGAGATTAAGGTGTACATTAAGTAATTAGAAAACTGTAAGTCTTCTGATTTGTTAGTATATAAAGGAAAGATAGTCAAGACATAAAGGGAACATAGAAAATAGTTGAAACGAAAAAAAAAAAAAGTATCAGCAAAACTCAGAAACTTCCAGAGCATGCAAGGCAATGAAACTGCTTCTCTCAAAGAGAAAATAGCCAATCTCTCTTACACCGGGGCATCTGCTACTCTGAATTATCTTCTGATACCAATAGGCGGTATGTATTTATTTTCATGTTGGACAGAGTGAGCAGAAATCAGAGATGCAGGTGACCTGTGTGGTCAGGCTGTCGGTGATAGCTCAGATCCTGCAGTCCATTTCCATCCTGCCTTATTTGTTTTAGAAAAGAATCACTTCAGTTAAGGGAGAGAAAAATGATACAATACTAAACTTATTCACTTGGTATATAAGATCTAAAAATTTAGATCATCTGATCTTTGGCAGGAAGCACAAGGAAAGATGCCTGCTGGGGCAGCTGCTTCAGCACAGTGATGTGTTTTGAGAGTTTACCTTTGCATTTCTTAACTCCTCTCCTAACACTTTAGATGAGAATGTTTTGAACCTACCATATGCATGTTGTAGGCAACATTCACTTCAATAAACTCAATAAAGTGTCACACTGATATATTTCTGATTCTGCCAGTAACCCAAATAAGCTATTTTCACCCTTAAATGTGTTTCAACTTCTCCAATGGTGAAATATATGAGTTTGCTTCTTACCAGCTGAGAATGATGTTGTGATTCTGCTAAAGGTCAGAAGGACAGAAGTCAGACATGTCCTGAGCTGAATTTCAGAAGTTTAGACAAATACATATTTTAATTGGATTGAATAGGTTTCAGTGCTAGTAAATCCATTTCAGATCCTTCAATTACATGCTGTATAGTGACTTTGTGCATTTATTTAACAACAAAAGAACATCATATGCAGGTAATAAAATGACCCCTAATTAGAGATTAAAAGTTTATTGTATTTGCTTATTTGTAGTTCATATGCTTTATTTATTATACTATGGGTTTTTGTTGTTGTTCACAAAATTTATTGTTTGCAAAAGTAAAAGGACTAAACATAAATATAATTTGGGAGACTTTGTCTTATAGTGACTTGCATAAGGATTATTCCAGTGATGTTTTTATGTTTCCTTGTAGTCTACTTTGAGGAAAACTTTGGATTTGGATTTGGTTAATGTGGAAGGCAGAATAGCTCTCAAATACTGTAATCCCTGGAATCTAGGGATATGTTACTTTATGTGGCAAAGAAGTTTTGCAGATCTGATGTGAGTTCTGATGAGCTTGCTTCTTACCAACTGAGAACAATTTTATGAGTAAAAATTCTGCAAAGATCATAAGTACATGTCTCTAGCTGAATTTCAGAAGTTTAGACAGAGACATATTTTAATTAAATTGAATGGGTTTTAGTGCCAGAGTGGCTCAGTTGGTTGAGCATTGAGGTCACTGTTTCAACTCCTGGTCAGACTACATGTAAAGGGTTTGGGTTCGGTACCAGTCAGGCTGTATATAGAAGGCAACTGATAGATCTCTCTCTCTCTCTCTCTCTCTCTCTCTCTCTCTCTCTCTCTCTCTCTCTCTCTCTCTCCCTCTCTCTCTCCCTCCCTCCCTCCCTCCCTCTCTTGTTCTCACTCTCGCTCTTGCTCTCACTCTTTCTCTCAAATCAACAAAAAACATGTTTCTATTAAAAAGATCTAAAATGTGTATATTACCCTGGGTTATCTGGTTGGCCCAACATAATCACAAAAGTCCTTATAAGGGTAAAAGGGTGATAGAAGAATTAGAGGACATGTAACAACAGAAGTAGAGGCTGGTTGGACTGAAGTGATTGCTGAAAGAAGGCCAATAGCCAAAGAATGTGGACAACTTCTAGAATCTGGAAAAGAAAAGGAGTGATTTCTCCTTTAGGTCCTCCAAAAGGGAAGCAGTCCTGTCAGGATGTTTATAGCCCCATATTATGCATTTCACACTTCTGACCTTTCAGAATGAGAGAATGAATTAATGTTGCTTTAAGGCACAAATTCATGGTAATTTTGATAGCAGTGATAGGAATCTAATACAATGGGCCCAAAGAGTAGATCGTATCTTACTCTTAAAAGAAAAAAGTGGCTCACGTGTGTGTGTGTGTGTGTGTGTGTGTGTGTGTGTGTGTATAACTTAGACAGATAAATATTTTTCCTTATAGAGAAAAATCCAATACCATTTGAGTTCTGCTTAAGGAAGACTTGCTTTACTCTATGGCACAATCTATAAGTCACTATTCCCCATTATTTAATTTCCTCCCTCATTTTATAATGTGAACAGAAAATGAGGCACACCTCAGAGATAGCAGTATCTAAAACAGAAATGTTAGTCAGCAGAAGGCTTATTAACACAGAGTAAGAATGTTCTCATGTACACTTTGTGACAGACATTTCATATTCACTATTGGGGGACTGGGACCCTGAAAGGACCATTGTGATTCAGAATACACAGGATATCCCTAAAATGCATACGCACTTTGAATAATTATTAATTCTAATGGGTTAAATCCACAAAGAAAGAAATATCAATTGATCCATCAGTTATTAAAGCACGTATACCTTTGGGGGACACCCTATATATTTAACATCTGAATTTTGGCTATTATATAGAGACTCTACTTCATAAGTAAGGCCCTTTCATAAAGAAGTTCCTTCCCACTGCTGATAGCTATGCACCAGGAGGAGCAGGAGACAACAAAGCAAGTGGAAATCCTTAGACAAGCAAGGGAGGGACTTCCACATTGGGCTGAGCAGGGAAATCATTCTTTTTCACACCTGGTTAGAGATTTTTACTAGTTTCTTCATTGCAAAAAGATTATAGTTTAAAATCAGACTTCTTATTTATTTTTAATATACATCAGTGTGGACTTTGGATTCTTACTTTATTTCATGGATTTTAATTCTTTACTATCATTATTTATTTTGACATTTAAATTGTTCCAGGTTTGGAATAGGATAAATTTGCTACCTTCTACAAAATAAGTGCCTTGGGCTTCCTTGGAAAATAATGATATATTGAAATGAAAAGAAATGAGTAATCATTTTAGACTTGAAAAGATTAAGAGAGTTACAATATCTCAGAGCAAATACATGCTCAATATTTTATTTTTGCCATAAAGGTTGATACAATTAGTAAAATCTGACTAAGATCTATAGATTAGGATACAGTATTGAATCTCTTAGCAAGAGTGAAAGGGGAATCATATGGACCGGGACAGACCATATATCTGATACAGAATTATAAAGAATGGAATAAAGATCTCAGTCTCTGATAGTCATCTATGGGCCTTCCTTTAGTGTTAAGAAAAAAAAACCCAAAAAACAAAAAACCTATACACACTGAAATAAAATGAGAAGAAGGTTAGAAAATTGTTCAACAAAAGTCAGATCTATCCAATTTTATACTCCAATTATACTAGTGTGTAGGCTTTCAGATTTAGCAAATTAAAATACAAGAAGCCTGGTTAAATTTGAATTTCATTCTGCCACAGAAAATGAATGAAGTTCTGACTCATAGTATAGAATAGATAAAACTTGAAAACATTATGCTAAATGAAAGAAGCCAGACACAAAAAGCTTCATATTGCATAATCTCATTTACATGAAAAGTCCAAAATAAGAAATTTATAGAAACAGAAAGTAAATTAGTGGTTGTCAGGAGCTGATGGAAAAGGAGGCATGGGTATTGAGTGCTAACTGGTACAGGGTTTCTTTTAGGAGTGATAAAAAATGTACTGGAATTAGTTAGTAGAGATGATTGTAATCTTTGTGAATATTTCAAAAACCACTGAGTTGAACACTTTAAAGGTGAATTTTAAGGTATATGAATTATATCTCAATAAAACATAATAAAAATTTAAACAAAACAAGACAAACAAAACACACAAACCTGTCACATGGCCAAATTTGGTCAGTGGGCCAGAGATCGCCAACCCTTGCCCTATACCAGTGGTTGGCAAACTGGGGCTCATGAGCCACATGTGGCTCTTTGGCCCTTGAGTGTGGCTTTTTCACAAAATACCGTTGCCTGGGCAAGTCTATTTTGAAGAAGTGGTGTTAGAAGAAGTTTAAGTTTAAAAAATTTGGCTCTCAAAAAAAATTTCAATTATTGTACTGTTGATATTTGGCTCTGTCAACAAATGAGTTTGCCAACCACTGACCTATCCTATGGTTCCTTTCCCAGGCTTCCCACTGGGGTCAATTCAAGAACCTCTAAATAAAGAATGCTGATGCTAGATCCTTCTCTCTATGAAACATTCATTTGGTGTAGGATGGTGCTTATTTCTCATCTCCGGGTGATTCTTGTAATCATGGATGAAAAATACTACTGATCTAGATCAGTGTTTCTAGCTTCAGGGTTAGCCTAGATCTTTTGTAACCCATTGCTGTAGGCAACATTATGGCCCCTCCAAAGATGTTTAAGTCTAAATCCCAAGATCCTATAAATATGGTATCTTTGATGGCAAAAGGGATTTTGCAGGTGTGATTAAGAATGTAGTTACAGACTTTTTCTTGGATTATGTTTGCATGGGCCTAAACTAATCTCATAAATCCTTAAAAGCAGAGCTTGGCCAGGTGTGGCTCAGCAGTTGGGCGTCAACCCAGGAACTAAGAGGTCATCGGTTTAATTTTCATTAGGGGCACATGCCCAGGTTGCAGAGCTCGATCCCCATGGGGGGCATGCAAGAGGCAGTCAATCAGTGATTCTCTCTCATCATTGATGTTTCTCTCTCACCCTCTCCCTTCCTCCCTTTGAAATTAATAGAAACATATATACTTTTGAAAAGCATAAATTTTTGTGATACTGTGATCAAAGGAAGGTATGAATTCAGAAGAAAAGTTGAACAGATGCAATTTGGGTAGATTTACTGTGGAGAAAAGAGGCCAAGAACAAATGAATGTGGAAGCTGGGAAAATAAAGGGAGAGATGATTCCCTAATCTTTAGAAAGGAATATAATCTCAATGGCATTTTGATTTTAACTCATGTTGAACTTCTAACCACTAGGACTTTAAGATATTAAATTCATATTGTTTTACATCATAATAGAGCTGAATTTTAAATGAACAATGATTGCACTTTTTAAAAATAAGTATGTCATTTTCAATATTTGGGGCATATTTATAATAAATATGTATGTGTTATTTATTTTCAATTCAAATTTAATGGAATATCCTGCATTTTATCTGGTGATTCTATTAGTGTGTTTATTGAAAAATATCCTCTTAAATGTAAATGTCTTTGGAATATGTACATATATGTATATATAATACATTGAAACAGTGATTTTAAGTAGCCTTTCTTTTGGTGTTATGAAAAACCTTGTAGTGACTTACTTAAGTGGCCAATTTGAAAGATTGCATGCTTAGCTAAAATTTAGTTTAAAAAAATTTCCTGTGTAAATAGATATTTGCAACCTCAAAAATTTGGGGAAAACACATTTCACTTTTTTTATAAGTAATGATAAAACCACTTAGCAATTGTATGTTAAGTTATTCTCTACTACTGGGAATATTGATATACCTAGCATTCACTTTTGCCAACACAAAACTCCAAATGAGACTGAGAGCAATTAATCACTAAATTCATTAACGTGTGCTCAAATTTATACTTTATTGCTCAAAAAATTAATTAAGAGAGTGAAAAAACTAAGGTAATATATAATGTAAATGTAGTTTCTCTCTGGAGATTTAAACCACTGCAATCTTTTTACCTTTAGGGAAATGAGTGATGGAATTCTAAAAGCAAGAATGTAAATCAACAGCCTTGTCATTTCTTTGAAAGACTACTACAATAATGACAGCAATTACTTTTAAAGGACTGTTTTGAAATGTGTGGAATTGAACCTTAATAATTTAGCTTTCCCTTTATAAATGTGCCCAACTTCATCTATGAGAATTAACGTAATTCTCCAGCCTCATCTGTGTGATGTGTTTGTACTAATTCATCCCTGTTGACTATCCCAGTTCTTCTGATGAACAGCACTCAGGGTGCACAGGGTTGATGAGGGTAGCTAGGTCTGTTGCAAGCCCCCAGATATATGAATGGAGGTGCTCCAAACCTTTATCCCTGTAGGATCACATTTTCCCCTGCTCACAGATTGATTAACTGCTTCCAGTTTGTCAGAAGTCTTATTTTGTATGACTTAGCAAGTAGTTTGAAATAAAGATGCACGAATGTGTTGATCTTGTGATCCCAAACAAAATAAACACAAGTAGGTCTTACATATTTAGCTTGGAAATGTAGCTTTTCTTTGACTTTTAAATGTATAGCTATTACTGAAGACTGCATTGTATCTTGTATTTGCCTTGTAAATATGGGAGTGGCTCTTGGCCCAAAACAATAATAGTTTCTCTTGTTTCTTGGTCTGGTCTAAATTGTGCTACTAAAAATAAGTTTTAATAAGAAAAAGAAGTATCTTCCATTAGTCCTGCTCCAGAGCTTCATATGTTACAACTAATATAATTCTATCCTATAATTTAAGGTAGGGGCCAGCAGACATTTTTATAAGGCAGATTAGTAAATATTTTCAATTTTGTGGGTGTAAGAGCTCAGTCAATTACTCAGTTGTGTCATTGTAGCACCGAAGAAATCATAGGGAATCTATGGCTGTTTTTCAATAAAGTTTACTCACAAATACAGACAATGGGCCAGATTTGACCTGTGCCTATGGTATTGTCTATCTTAGTATAGAAGGCCCTACTAAATTTCAAACTCTTTGAAAAACAACCATGTTAAGTCATGATTTATCTTCCACAATTTATTGTAAATTGCCTTAACAAATTTTCTACCAGTTGTCTGAAGACTGGGGGAAATACATATTTTGATAAAGGAAAAATAAGCAAGGACAAAACAATATTCTACAAAATATGTTCTACAAAAAGCTAATTATGTGCCCTCAGTAGTATTGCTCAGTGGATAGAGCATTGGCCTGCAGACTGAAGGGTCCCAGGTTCAATTCTGGTCAAGAGCATGTACCTTGGCTGAAACCGGTTTGGCTCAATGGATAGAGTGTTGGCTTGGGGACTGAAGGGACCCGGGTTCGATTCCAGTCAAGGGCATGTACCTTGGTTGCAGGCATATCCCCAGTAGCGGGTGTGCAAGAGGCAGCTGGTTGATGACTCTCTCTCTCATTGATGTTTCTAACTCTCTATCTCTCTCCCTTCATCTCTGTTCAAAATCATTAAAAATATATTAAAAAGAAAAAAAAAAAAAAAAAGAGCATGTACCTTGGTTGCAGGCCCATCCCCAAGAGGAGGTGTGTAGAAAGCATATTATCCATGTTTCTCTCTCATTGATGTTTCCAACTCTCTATTCCTCTCCCTTCCTCTCTGTAAAAAAAAAAAAAAAATCAATAAAATATATATTTAAAAAAGCTAATTATACAGGAAATGAGTTGATATTATAATTAAAAGGGTCAATTATGATTGTGAAACTCTAATTTTAAAAAGTTAGATTTTGTTGCTCCAAGATTTATCAATCCTTAGTATGCTAATATGTATTGTAGATCTCCAAATTTGGGTTATAATATTAATCATTTCCCAAATATTACCTTAATTTTGCAATGCACTTAAAAACATTGATCATTAATAACAAAAACAATCCATACTTTGCTTCTAACTCAATAGAGAACTTTATTGCTATTTAATATTAAGTTTACATTGATAACATAGACTTAATATTAAATATCAATACATCTTGAGAGGAAAGTAGAAAAGATATACAGAAATAGAGATTTACTCATTTACAGAAAGCTGTCTCTTTCTCATATAGTTGGCAATATTCACCAGTAAAAACTTCTTATCCTGGAGTTTTTCTTGTTTTTACCTTTTTTGTTTTGTTTTAGCATACCTTAGTTTAAAAGTAGTCTGCAAACTAAACTTTATACCTTTTCACCATCATATAAATTATATGTTTTTCAATGCTAAGAAATAATCTTTAGTAGCATGCTTTTAATGTGAATTAAAATCCCTGTTAATTAAATTTTCACATAGTTGCTATAGAAACATAGGAAAAATGTAGCACCTATGGCCTTGTCTTTCATATGACTGCGTTTGCACCAATCTTACTTTTATAAAGATGTTTCAAAACTATCAAGAATTAACTTAAGGGATCTCTATACCTTTTCCTAGCTCATTTTAAGTTTCAATTTAACAACTACAAAAATGCTATCTATAAATGCTATTAGAAGTCCTAATAATTGCTTATGATGAAATTTTGATTTTTTTTTATTGTATCTGTTGCCATCATGGCCCAAGCCTTACATAAGAAAGAGTTGGCCTTTGGAATCCACCAACTGTATTTATTCATATCAGCTTTGTTCTGTTTTGCTTTGCTTTTATACTGTATGTATTTTTACATCTTTGTACTTTGAACCAGTTAGGGTTTTACTTTTAAAATATGCCTATTATAAATGACACACTGTTTTACAGTAATTTATCCAACTTTACAATTTTCCTTTTAATATGCAGTAAAAAATCTAGGAAATAATGGCTTAAAGTAGCCTCTCAATCTATAAATATATAAAGTTTCATGAAGGGAAAACTTGAGTAACATTGCCAAAATTAGAATGACATGAAGCCCAAACATAAAACAAAGATCAGAACTCAAAAGGTCATATTTATTTCCATGTCTATGCTTTTATAAGCATAGAGACAAAATTATAGCAAAATTCAGAAGAAGAAAAAAATGGCTTTTATTTCCTCTTGCCTGGAGCAATCATTTGAAAAACAAACTTTGAAGTAGAAGCCAGATAAACATTTATATTAAAAGTAAAGAAGAAAAATATGTAGTGTGCAGTTTCTCTCTAATATCATATATTTCTCTTATAAAAATGTCTTGCTACACAAGATAAACTTAAAACTCAGATGAGCTCCACATAAATTTGTGTTGAAGGCAGTGCTTTTCTTACCTAATTTTTATACGTAATAAACAGGTTGGCAATAAAATCTTCAAAGGTGATTTCTAAGGGAGTGAGTTCCTTTTGAGTTCTGTAAATAATAAAAGTGGCCCCATTTTTTTCCCCCTCCAGTAAACAGAGTGGCAAAAGCTACTCCTAAAACATAGCAATTTTTGAATATCTCTTGAAGGCAGAATGATATGACATGGGTGCTGTTCAGTCAAACACACAGTATATTCACAAAAGATATTTTCATAGCGATCGAGAGACAAAGAGACGTAGCGGGAAGAACTGGAAACAGGACAAAGGATTTCTGCTCAGTCTCTGCCACTCATTACCTGGGTGTGTGGATCACTTTCTCTAGGTCTCCTGATTGGTTAAATATTAAGGTTGGTTTAGGTAATTTCAACGTTCTCTTTTGGTAAAAATAAAGCTAATGTGATTTCTTCAGGAAATTTTCAAGTTTTCTATTCAAATATGTGGATTGAAAAAACTTCAGATTTTTATGTATGTATGAATTTAGTTAGTATTTTATGCCCATTCTTCCCGATGTAACTAACCTATGATTATCCCAAGTTAAAAAAAAAATAGATTTATTTTACATACACTTCTTTAAGGATTTTCTCTTCCTCCTCATTCACTGTTGCTTGGGTGGCATCTGTATTGTTCTAATATTAGCTGTGTGGTTTCATCATCTGTTGGTGTCTCAATGGCATTAGCTGTTGAGGTGTGCACATCCTCCAGTCTGGTCTCACCAAGGCCAGACTCCACATTGATATCCTCAGAAAGAGCTGAGTCCTGGTTGGCATAGCCCAAGCCTCCTCTTGTCACAGCTCTGTATGTTCAGGGCTGCTGACCTTGTTCTCTTCTAACATCTGTCAACATGTTGGGGGCATAGGAACATTCAGCAGTCTCCTCATGCCATTCTTAAAATAGGATGCACCTTGTTGGATGTCTCCATTAACTTCAGCTTAGTACAGTTCATTTCCATATATTCCCACAGTGAATAGTTCTCTAAACTATGGAATTTTGGATGATATCTTCTCACCAGGACATGATCTCAGGGTGGGCAGACTAAAGATTTTCTTTACAGAAATATAAATTGCATAGTGTTGTCTAGATCACATGTGTCAAACACACGGCCTGCGGGCCAAATCCATCCCACCAGGCCTTACAATGTGGCCCGCACCGTGCTGTCATCACTGCACTCCGCTGCGTTTCCATCACAATGACAGTTTATGACTGTTCAGTAAACCATTCGGCCCGCGATTTAGGCTGGATTTTAGATTTTGGCCCCTTCTCTGATTGAGTTCGACACCCCTAGTCTAGATAAATGGCATACATTAAAACCCATTCACAGGGGTTCTATTTTACCATTTTTCTTCCTTGAATATTCTTTTTCATTTTTCACTCACCAGGCTCATAGAATTTGTATTTAATTTCAGAGGTTTATACATGAGAAAGACAGAGATCAAAACAAAAGGTCAGATGTTTTCTTTCCTAATTATTCAGATATCATCTTAGTTCATGATGCCCAGAATTTGAAATGCAAATTTTTCCTCAAAATGATTGCCACAAACTTTAAATTTCTGTTTTGAACCTCAAATGCTTTTAGCATTTTTCTTCATCATTTTTTTCTTGAGGGCACTAATGGTGGGTGGTTGTATTTTCTTTCTTGGCCCTGGGGAAAATCATACACAATAAGAATGAGCATAATGGTGGTTCTTAAGACTGTCTTTCATCACATAACTTGCAATGGTTTGCTTTTGCCTCAGTTTTTTTTGTTTTGTTTTTTTTTAAATAAGATACTTTTAACTAGTGAACCTGACTTGGCCTATTATGGCACATAAAGCTGATGGAAGTACAGAGTTTGGTTTATACTTTTAATACTGTAAGTGATGGTAAACTCTGAGGATACTTAAAACCTTTGCAAAGAATTTTTTTTTTTTTCATTTTTGTGTAGCTGAAGTGTGTTCAGGGATATGGGAGTTGTGTGGATTGTTTTCTATTCTGCCTTTCCTTCAAATAGCCAGCTCACAGATCTGTCTCTTTAGAAAAACACAATAATGATTTGGGCTTAAAATTTTAACTCCGAAGAAACGATGTCAAAGATAACTCAAAAGAATTCTTTATAATCTAGATGTTTATCAATAAGTTTATTCGTATACCTAAAATTTAGTCATTACTGAAAGCCTTTACCCAAAGGAGCACCAGAGATGGAAAGCATTGCCATAAGGGAGGAATCTTACACAAAGGGGGAAAAATCATTATTGTCAAACCACAGAGCAGGTTATGAATTATTCATAGACCATAAAACATAGCAAATATCTGATGGTATTTTATTACTAGAAATATTCTAATATAGGGAAAAGTCCAATTCTGCTCTGTAATTGCATATTTGCTTCATTATGTTTCATTGTATTGGTTCACTGTCAGCACCAGAAGATGGTTATCCTTTCAAGAAACAATCTTTTACCAAGGATTGGGAATTGGAAGTAGAATATAAACAAATATATCATCAAGGGAACCAAAGTGAATTTTGGTTTTCTGCAAATAAGTCATTTCTTATCAGAGATAATCTGCTAGAAGGTCCTCCTGTAACATCATCCAACCATTACTGAACACAGCTCTTTGTACATGGCCATTATCACTAGGAGACACGGTTAATTTCACAGTTATATGATAATTAATGAGTCAAATGAGGGGTACACAAATACTAATCTGAGTTAATTTTATTATTACTTGAAACAAAAAAAAGATAAATATCACATGATCTCACTCATTTGTGAAATATAATGAACTGTTGCAACTTTTTGCGGTGGGCGTTCAGGATCTGAAGAAGGGGCCGATGCACAGATGAAAACACTAGACAAGAAATATGAATTTAAAAGGCATGAGGGGCCAGTTGGAGACCTCTCTCTTGGAGAGGCACACTAAAACCTGACATTGTCAGCTTTTTATTCAATTTTAGATACACATCTTGGCCTCAGTAAAGCATGGCAAACAGGTCAGGTAGCAGACAGACTTTCTCTAAGGTCAGTAAAGATCAGTAAGGTTCAGTAAACATTTACTTTGAGGCTATTAGGTCAGAAAATTGCTGCGAACTACCACCATCTCAACAGAACAATGGAGCATGTTATTCCCCCAGCCAATACCCATGGTCCATTGGCCTTCTGTGTTCCTTGATGCACTCTCATGATAGTACCAGCAGTGGATGGCTTCCCACAATGAACAACATAAGCTGATGAACAAAAACAGATCTAGTCCAGAGAAGCATCAATCAGATTGTCAAACCTCAGAGGGAAGGTAGGGGAGAGTGGGGGTAAGGGGAAGAGATCAACCAAATAAATTGTATGCATGCATATAAGCCTAACCAATGGACACAGACACCAGGGGGATGAGAGCATGAGTGGCAGGATGGGGGCAACGGAGGGATAAAGACACATATGCAATTCCTTAATCAGTAAAAAAAGAAATATAATTAAATATAATCTTGTTACCACTCAGAACAATACACTTTACAAAATTAATTTAAATGTTTTTCAAAGGATAATTTTCCATTTCTAAAATAATGAAAAGTAAAATCATTTCCATTTGCTTCCCAAATACTTTAAATGAAAACAAGTGATGCAATCAAGAACAGAGTCCAAACATTTGTGCGTATGGGTACTTACATATCCAATTTGTCTTACTACAGGTGCATATGTTTAGTTTCATTTTTCTAAATTACTGCTAATGTTTTCTACACTTCTTAAAAAAATTCTTCTTTGTAAATGCAAATATGATGTGGAAGTTTTATATAAATTTTGGAAAATAAATAAAATACTTCAAATTTAATTAGAATTATATACAATTAAATATTCAACTTATCAATCATACTTGTCATATATCAAAAGTTTAGGAGGTATGTATAATTATATGCTACTTACATGGACAGTGCAGATATAGAACTCTCCATCATTGAAAAAAAGTTTATTGGACAGTGCTACCTTAAATAACTTGAAGCCATTTTGATGGCTACATAATATTCCATCATGCCATTTCACAATAATTAAGTATTTATATATTGTTGTAAATTTTCAGATCTTACAGGTGGACATTTTTTTGTTTGAATTTGTTAATGTTGTAGTTGTGCTTATTATTATTTTAGTATTAATGTAATGCTGTAATACATTTTAAATTATACATAATTTACACTTTATTTTGGATATGTTCATATATTCACAATTTTTTCCTTCTGTGATCATAACTAAAGCAGAATTGTATGGCAGAATTATTGGCTAGAGTAAAGAATTCCAGAAAAAAACTACAACTCTTAAGTATGGGGAAATATTATTTTACATTTTTTAATTTTCAAAATGAATTGAGTGGTAGATTTTTAAATAGTTATACATTGCAGTTTTTTAAATAGTATTTATTTATTGGGCTTGAGAGAGATTATTGTGAATTTACAATTTGTTGTCCTGAGTGAGCTCATAAGATCAGAACAACTTTAGTCTTGTAGACTTCATGCACTATGTACCTTAAGAGACAGCAAACTTTCCCAAGTATTTATTCAAAACCAACTCTTTATTGGTGTCCCTATTCTGTGAGAATCAATTCCAGCATGTAATAATTATAAGAGTTTCACCAAAAGGTTGGTGAAGCTCGGGGGCTCAACAAGGGTGAGCCTCATATGTAGTTTACCTGTTGGAAATGGCTAAATGGCACTTCCCCCAAACATGAATAGGATAATTGTTAACTGCCAGATAGCTCAGGGCATTTTATTGTCTCCTGTTGGCCAAACACCTGAATAGCTGTAGGCTATTCCCCAAACAGACAATGCTTCTATATTCTACCCTTTGAAACCTTACCCTTTGAAGTGTATATCTCCATCCTTGCCTTAAGAGAAACTGTATTAATAAAAATACAGGTCCTTGGTCAAGGTAAGAGTCTTTAGCTCCCTTCAGCTGAAGATCCTCTGACCCCAAATCCTTTCAAAATTATCTTTCATCTTCGGACTCTTTAATCATCTATGCACAGCCTCTTTCTCCAGAATGCTGAACCCTTTGTAAGGCTGGAAGAAGAACCCCATCAACTTTGTTTTGAATATATATTTTGAAAAATATTTGAGGACTAAAGTATTTAATGATCAATAAATATGGCTTTACGGTGCTTCCATACATTAACAAAGTAACATCTTTCTTTTCTTTATACATTTCAATATCCTTAAAATATCTGGGTGAAGACTAGTATGGCAGTTTAAGCACTTTTATAAGCAAACCAGAGATAAGTAAATATAATGCAGTATAATTATGTGAAAAAGTAAACATTAATAAAGTTAGCCTCAACACTGCAAAGTTTCTACAAAGTTTTTTCCCCCCTATGTAATTGATTCTTGAAGTTCCCAGTGTTTCTTATACTTTTAAAAATTACTTTTACTTCCCTTCTCATTTTAAAATAGCGAATCTTGACTCAAAGAGAAAAGTTGTCTAAATGATAAATTTTAGGGTCAGAAGTATTTAATTTCAATGATGTCCAACTTCTTCATTTTTTTTCTCATGAAAAATGCCTTGTTGTTATATCTAAAAAGTCATCATAAATCCCACAGTCAACTAAAGTTTTTAGTGTTTTAGGAATTTTATAGTTTCACATTTTACCTTTAAACATATAATAAAGTTTGAAATAATTTTTGTGAAGAGTGTAAGGACTGTGCCTAGATTCATTCTCTGTGTGTGTGTGTTTGTGTGTCTGTGTGTATCTCCAATTGTTCCAGCATCATTTGTTGAAAAGACCACATTTTCTCCACTGCATTGTCATTGCTGTTTTAACAAAGATGAGCTGACTATATATAGTTGTGTGGGTCTATCTCTAGGTGCTTTCTTCTGTCCCATTGCTCTGCTTTTTCTTCCATTAATACTACATTATCTTGATTTTTGTCACCTTATATTAAATCTTGAAGTTGGATAGCGTTAGTCCTTTGACTTTGTTCTCCTCCTTCAATGTTGTGTTGGCTATTCTGTTTTTTTATGCTTTTTCATACAAATTTTGAAGTTCATTTATCAATATTCATAAAATAACTTGCTGGCATTTGAATAAAGTTGAATTTAATCTCTAGATCAAGGTGGGAATAATTGATATCTTGACAAAAGTTATAATACTGACTTTTCCTTTTAATGCAGGTAGATTTCCAATTTTTAAAACATTCAATTTATTTCACTAAAGTTTATTATTTTGCTCATATACATTTGTTTAATTTATGCAAGTATTTATTTTGGGGTTCTAATGTAAGTAGTATTGTGCTTCTAATTTCCAATTCCAAATGTTAATCAATACCATATAAGAAGGTAACTGACTGTTGTATACTAACTTTGTATCCTTCAATCTTGCTATTATTTCTTATTAATTCCAGGAGCTTTTTGGTTGATTAAGATTTTCTACATAGTCAGTCATGTTATCTGTGATTAAAAACAGTTTTATTTCTTCATTCCAAGTCCCTATACCTTTAATTTTCTTTGCTGGTCTTATTGTATTTATTGTCTAAGATTTCTAGTACTATGTGGGAATAGTATCCAATGACTGTTAAGATGTTATAATCAGATAGTATATTTCCTTATTATAAGAAACACTTTTTAAAATATTTTAGCAGTCTAGGTGTATCTTATCACTGATGAGATTTTTAAAAATTTGCATCATATTTATTTTTTCTCTTAAAATAGTATATAAAATGGTATATTTTAAATGCTATTACAAATATCTTTCTTATTTTAATAAATATTTTATTGATTTTAGAGAGGAATGGAGAGAGAGAGAGAGAGATAGAAACATCAATGATAAGAGAGAACCATTGATTTGCTGACTCCTGCACATCCCACACTGGGGATCGAGCCCACAACCCAAACATGTGCCCTGACTGGAAATCAAATCATGGCCTCCTGGTTCATAGGTCAACCTTCAGTTACTTAGCTATGCCAGCCAGGTGAAATATTATCTTTTCCAAGATTAAATCTACCTTATAGATAGTTGAAGCATGTCCAAAATCCATATTTTCTTTGTTCAAATAGCATGTTATGTGGCCCAACTGTGGGTCTTAAACAAGTGTTTCAATGAGTATATCAATTTTCTTCTGGCTTTCACTGCTTTACTCAACTGTGTCTCCAGATACTACCATCCTGCATTTGTCTCCTTTACTTGTCCAAATTGTAGTCATATTTTAACTCTAAAATCCCAGTTGATAAAAGGATATTTTTCTTTCCCTGTCATTAGTCATCTTTATTCTATAAAGCATCTGATAACTTTACAGTTACCACAACAGAGAGTGGACACATGCTGTGTCCCTAGTAGATACTCAAACCTGGTTGATATATTGTCTTATTGAGAAGAATAAAATGCTAAAATCACTTCTCTCCCACTCTATAAATAAATAACTTCTGCTCTAATGTAAGGCAGGCCTACCTGAGCTAAATAGTAAAAATGGAGGGGGGAAAAAAGTATTTTACAATTTGATATAAACTCTTTTGCTTATTATAATTATAATTGATTTTATATAAGGAATTGTATGTGGATTATGAGACTAAAGATTAAAAGGCATAGATTGAGAAGGTTTATATCACAAATGTATTAGTTGAGGGATGTAGTATATACACACACTGAGTGGCCAGATTATTATAATCTCTGAACGCATAATAATCTGGCTACTCAGTGTATATCCTATATAATAAAAGGCTAATATGCAAATTGTCCCCTCATCCATGAATTCGACCAACAGGCAGGTTGGCCAACTGCCCATGTCCCCTCCCCTTGGCCAGGCTGGCCGAACCCCACCCATGCATGAATTCATGCACTGAGTAGACAGATTATTATGGGTTCAGAGATCATAATAATATGTCCACTCAGTGCATATTGCTTTATTCAAAGCTTAGGTAAATGCTTAGATGAAGTAGAAAAGATTTGGAATCAAAAAAAGTTATGGGTTGCCAAAACCGGTTTGGCTCAGTGGTAGAGCATCGGTCTGCGGATCGAAAGGTCCCAGGTTCGATTCCGGTCAAGGGCATGTACCTCGGTTGCTGGCACATCCCCGGTAGGGGGTGTGCAAGAGGCAGCTGGTCAATGTTTCTCTCTCATCGACATTTCTAGCTCTCTATCTCTCTCCCTTCCTCTCTGTAAAAAATCAATAAAATATATATTTTTTAAAAAGTTATGGGTTTTTGTTGTTGTTTTCTATATGTTTCATTTAGGCAACTTAATCTTTTTAAGTATAAGAATTCCCAAAAGTTGAGATTTAAAATTGAGTTGCTTATCTTGTTCATATATTATCCAAGACCTTTCCTTTTCTTTTTTATTCCCTTTCATTTCCTAATTCCTAAACATCTAATACTTTCTAGGATTATTGTTGGAGAAAGAGAGGTTAACCTTAGATCAGTTAGTGTTGTACTTGTCATAAAATAGATTTTGTAAGGCAAATTAGTGACTTAATGAATATCCTGTATTATCTGTTAATTTGGATAATTTTTTTAACACACCATGTTCACAACAAATGCTCTAGATATTTTAGTTCAATATAACTCAGATATATGTCATATATATACATAGGTGTATTCTTAATTACAATTTTTTAAAAAGCAGAGATTATGACACTTTTTTTCCTCAAACCCCAAAAGCTAAAGAGGTAGAAAAAAGCTTAATGCACAGAAAATGCTTAATAAATGGTTGCTTAAGTGGGTAAATATAGGTTCGAGGTATAAGTGGATGACTGGTTTGATTAAATCATTGTTTCCCATTATTGCGGATAAGAATTTGTCTAGAATCCTACCCATGAAAATTATTAGCTATGAGAGTCCTGGTGTACAAAGTTTGTGCACTTGGAGTGGGGAGGGTCCCTCAGCCAGACTGCACCCTCTCACAGTCCAGGTGCCCTCAGGGTATGTCAGACTGATGGCTTAGGCCCACTCCCTACAGGCCTAAGCCATTAATTGGACATCCTTAGCACTGCCACGGAGGTAGGAGAGGCTCCCACCACTGTTGCTATACTATCAATAGATAGCCATGAGCCCAGCTTCTGACTGAGTGGTGCTCTCCCTGTGGAAGCACACTGACCACCAGTGGACAGCTCCTGCATTGAGTGTCTGATCCCTGGTGGTCTGTGTACGTCATAGTGACTTGTCATTCTGCTGTTTGGTCGATTTGTATATTAGCCTTTTATTATATAGGATAGCTAGTAGAAGGTGAACTTATCCCCTAAGATGCCCCCATAAAAATGTCAGTTAATTAAAAAACTTTTTGTGGGAATGCTAAAAAGTTTTGATATTGTATTCATATTTAAAGAACAATTTTATAACATTTATAACTATATATGTATCAGTCTTTGTTTATTAATCACTTATATGAGCATTTAAAATTGAATAGTTTTATCAATCATGGAATTTGATAGCATAGATATTAGGTTCCAACTTTCAGATGATACCAGTGAGTCTTGAAGGCTTTAAATAACTTGTACATGTTCACACACCTAGAGAATGATTTTTTTGTTAATTGTTTCTGTGATACCAGATTTTAACTTTGAGGCAGTTCTCTTTTTTCAAACTAGTAACTTAGTAGTTGATTAATTCCTTTAATAGTTACATGTCTATAATAATTAAAAATACATCATTTAAGTCTCTTGGAGACAGAAATTTGAGTTAAAAAATAGTTTCTAATTAATTTTTAATTAAATGAATATTCTGTGCAATCAAAGATTCTAAAATCATGGACTGTTTTTAATGTTGATCTTTAATTGTTGAATCTCATTATTTTTTTTCCTTTGTTCCTCTGAGCATTTAGTTGATAATACCTATTGATTGAATATATAAGTAGAATCAGCAAAACATTTAAATAATGGAAAGGCACAACTTGGGTGAAATCCTAAGACAAATATGAGGAAAAAAATGTGATATGATTAGTGCATGCAAAATAACTTAATGTTCCTAGATTATTTATTCCGTTATTATCTTCAGAAGAAGTCATGAATGAATTAATGTACCAAGAGGATCCTAGACATGTGGAGTGAAAAATATATCAGTATTAGACAATATTTTGTGAAAGTAGAAAAAAAATTCATAATCATCATTAGGTTAATTTCTAATAACTGGAAATAACAAAATACTTCTTTTCACATTAGGATATCTGACTAAATTACAGGATAATGTAAGTGATGAATAGTAAATGTATTAATATAAAGAAGCCAAGAAGAAAGCCATTTATTTGTTGAAGTCCATTAATGGGAATACAGAGTTTGGCTGTTGAAATGCATGATCTTAACAGTAAGACAGTTCATTCGTTTTGATCCAAGGATCCAGTTCCTTATACCATTTCACTCCAATATGTGTGTTTAATGAGATAAATTTCAATTTTAAAAATATGAAAATAAAGTGAATACATGGGCAAAAATAATAGCAATGTTACTTGGATAATTTAAATTAATATTATTAGTATGTATTCCAGAATACTTTTCAAAATTGATTAGGCATAACATAAAACATATAATATGTGAACAACAATAAGATGAGCAGAATGAACAGAATAATATATTTGCCTCTTCTTTTGATTACAAAACACCCCTCTTGACTGAGATCTAGCTGAGCATTTTCTGAGCAATTTTTCAAGCTGCTATTTATCTTTAGGTACTAACTATTTATAGATCAGCAAATTAATGTTTTGGTTAGAAAATTTTTACTCATGCAGTTTTATTAAAATATGTGGCAGGATTCACTCTCAAAACACAGTTATCTATCTTAAGGGTCACCAAAGGTGGATGTCTTTCTTTAGCGGTGAGAGTATAATGACACAGGGAATTTCTGAGAAAGTATACAACTGCTATAAGAACACTGACACGAAAAGAACTGAAGTAATTTAAGTTCATTAAAATGTAATAATCCACAGAGAGGAAAATAATTTACTCAAGTGGGAAACTTTCAGGAAAAAAAAAAAAACTAAGATCAGAATTTGAGTTCTTTATGATATACTTGATAAAGTTATTTAGCTCTCAGTTATAATATGAAGATAATGACATTTAGCTCATTTCAATTTTGTGAGTATTAATTGAAACAATCTCTATAAAACATTAGCAAAGTGGCCTCAATTAGTTATAGTTATTCTGGCAATGAATAGATGCAAAGCAAAGATACATAATGTTGACTAATAAATTGCTTATAGATTCGTATAATAGATTTCTACTCTAAAAGTAATTTTAGTTTTACTTAAGTTGTTTCCCTCTTTGCTACTGAATATTTGTTAGAAGAAAATAACTAGTATTTCTTGTGCTACAAGGGGAAAAAATGCATGACTTCAGAGAGTACTCTGAAGTGTACTCAGAGTAGTACAATTTTGTCAGCAACACTGAGGACTGCATAAAAACATTTTAAAAAATTTTATTCAAATTAAGAGACAAAGAAACCCTCAGATAATTACCATTGTTGACAAAATATCGGAAGAGAATACATATGTGACTTCCGTGTAACCTGAGTGATGAGTAGAATACATGAAATAAAACCTCCATCTCAATTTAAATTTTAGAATTTGGCCACGACTCTAGTTTTTGTATTTCCTTTACTTTCTTTGTGATATTCAAGCGTGTCCCTTGGAGAAGAAGCTAAAAAAAAAAAAGATACATCACATAACACGTGGTAGGGACCCAACGTCACTTTACATATCAATATTTATTTTTTCCTATGCAAAGTAAATAGTTATTTCTTCTAACATTATCCGATGTAGTAGAATATGCAGACTGTGTTCCTGAAATCCAAATATGTCAGAAAAATAATCACCAGCGTTGGTTGAATTCTTGCTCATCAGTATTCATGCCTCCACCTTAAGATGAAAGCAGAGAAGAAACTACCTTTAATGTAAATGTAATAGAAGGAAGCTTATCAGAGACCAAGGGCTTCTATCGTTTACTCATTCCCAACTCACATGGACTTCGATCAACTTCAGCCTCTCAGCAGGAAGAATCTGACTGCAGGATGGAAAATTGAATTTCTTTAATTGTATTACAAGGGATCAAGACTTACATGGTAAGTTTAACATCTAGGACATAAAAGGAATTACTAATTACAAGAGCGTCTTAAAAGCTGCTATTGACTTAGAGCATTTCGTGTTTTCTAAAGATGAAACAGTTTAAAGGAAATGAATATATACACATAAATATGCATTTGCTGGATTCCAAAAGCATTTCATTGGAGTATTGCATAATTATTTTCATTCACAGGTGGGAGAAGTGGGTGTACATACTAGCAGATCCAGCAGTAAGGAGAATGAATCATCATAAATCTGATTATGAAAATTGCATTCGACCCCCACAATCATACATGCTTCTTTTCTCTCCCTCCCATATGCTATCTCATTCTCTATGGAGAATGGATAATGATGAAAACAACAATAAGAGCAAACAACAATAGTGCTGGGTAATATAATATGGATTTATATTCATGATTTCATTAATTCTCACTATAATTTCTTAGTGTACATGATATTACTATTCCAGTTTTACTAATAAAAAAACTGAAACCCAAAGAAGTTAAGCAGCTTTTCCAGGTAACACGTGTAGAAAGAGAGAATGCAGGAAATCAAACCCAGGAGGGCCTGAACTTAGAGCCCATGGAAATGACACATTGTTTTTCTTTGAATTACTATTTACCATTTTAATGCCTTTATTCAAGCCCTCATCAGACAATTTGCTATTCTATTTTGACCCCATTTCAGCTTCAGTTTCCACACTTCTACCAGAAAGATTCTTGTAAACCCAACCTTCTAGCACACGTTTCTATCCTGCTTAAAGCCCCTCAGTAATTCCTAGCTGCCTCTTGGATGAGTCTCTCACTCTACTGGGACTACTGTTAAGGTGACTGTTATAAATCTAGCTCTTCTTTTTTAACTTTGCACTTAAATGTTTCTCAGTCTTTCAATTTATCTCCCCTCAGCAGTTCTTGTGAATAGACTTAGATATATTTAAGCCTATATGCTAATATACATTGTTTAACTTATTTTTTTTTCATTTATTTGTTTTTTTCCTTAAGCCTTGTCTACCTCCCCAGATTTTTGCTCCTCTCCTCTTTATGGCATTTATTCCATTCATACAAAATGCATAACTGTTTCTAGTTTTGTGATATAGTTCTATGACCCCATGTCTCTGTATCTACAATTTCTTCTTAAAAAGTGTTTTCTTGTTTCCTTACTAGGTTAAATCCTATTTCTCCTTCAATATACCCTCCAGGCCCTTATTCTCTGTAGGATTGAACTTGGTTTTCTCAAGAATAGGGCATTATTTCCTTCTTTGTCACCACTGAATCTTACACATGTGGGTATTATATAGCACTTGTGCTTTGTGTAGTGCTTGCTTACATGTGTATCTGTTCTATTTGACTGTAAGTGATTTCTTATCTTAGAAATTATGTACTATATTACAGATACAATGGCAAATAAAACATGGTCACAGATCCTGCACAGTTTATAATCTGAAGGAGACAAACAGTAAATAAGTTTGGATTTAGGGATATGTTTCAAGTGAAAGTACACAAAATGTGCTTTGTGATTTCCAATAAAGGAGCATGTTTCTGCCCTAACCGGTTTGAGAGAGAGAGCTGTCATCTGTAGGGAAAACTAGGAAGAGTTCACTCAGAAAATTGTTTTTTTGTGCTTTTTTTTTTGTAATTTCGCCATTGGGATAATTGGCTTTGGGCAAATTAACTCAAGTAGAATTGACGAGCTTTCTGCAACATTAGACAGTAAAGCTAAAAGTTGATCTACCGACTTTCAAAGAAGAAAAAGTTTTTCCCCTTTCACTGTATATCAGGTTACCAGAAAATCATAGAATAAACTCCTTCCAGAGACAAGAGCTAGATACAACAGAATTAACTATAAATTCTGCATGCTTATTTACAATTTTGAAATATGCGTTAAACATAGAAAAATTAGGTTAAGTTAAATAAAATAAAAGCACGTTCTTTAGGAGGCAGTAGAATTGGGTCTTGGGTGTGAAAGAAATAGATTTCTGCTGGAGAATAATAAGAGTTCTCTGATAGCTATGTTGCAGATCCTGGCAGGGGCAGCAATAGTTGTAGAGCTTACTTCAAAGCACAATCTTTTCTGTTTAAAAGGATTGTTCCTCTTAAACTTGTGAGAGAAAATCCTGATAGAGAAGTGACAGTGCTAAGTTATCCAGCAATACTTAATTTGTCAGGAATTTAAAATCAGAATTTGATTAGAGTTTGAACTGTGATGACAGTTACACCTCTAGAGATGGAATTCCTGCTTCTGAAAAGGTATATTAGCTGTTATGAGTGAGAGCATTCAAATGTGGAGTCTAACAAAGGCCCCGATTTCCTTTTTCCAGAACATGCGTTATCTCTTGTATGTTAAGAAATCAGACTTTCTTTCTGCTTACTTGCATATTTATTTACCACATTGCCAAATAGTTTTACTTTACTTAAATCAAAAATGAATTAGCTTAAAAGTTACACATATGTTGCTGACATAATAGAGATTGTGAAATTTTAAAATGTTATCAATTTATTGGTTGATTGAATGTGACTTCAAAGCACAATCTTGCTAAAACTAAAATAAGAATAAAAACACACATTTCCCACCGAAACCAGTTTGGCTCAGTGGTAGAGCGTCGGTCTGTGGACTGAAAGGTCCCGGGTTCGATTCTGGTCAAGGGCATGTACATTGGTTGCGGGCACATCATCCCCAGTAGGGGGTGTGCAAGAGGCAGCTGGTCGATGTTTCTCTCACATCGACGTTTCTAGCTCTCTATCCCTCTCTCCTCCTCTCTGTAAAAAAATCAATAAGATATATTAAAAACACACACACACACACACACACATTTCCCACAAATATTCAAGTGATGGTTCAGATTATTTATTGTCTCTTTCCAAATGGGATTGCACATTGAAGAGTATACAGGAGGGTCAGTGGTCATTCTATGATAGCAGTAACGTAAAATTTGCTTTCGAGAGATTTTTAAAAAATTACATAAAGCCACATCAACAGATAATTTTTATAAATGTCAAGTACATATCCTTAATGTTGTATTACTTCAAGGTTATGTGTAGTCTCATATGATTTTAAGGAATTCTATGGTGGTGCTTGCAAAATATAATTTAAAGGGAAGGAGGTAGGGATGATGATGTAGAAATCAGTTTCAACTGATGGTAAACATTTGAGGGAGGGCTTATAAAAAAGTAATGTCTCATATTTTCATTCCTGTCATTCTACTTCACAACTTATATCTATTTGCTCAGTATCCAGGACTTAGAAATTTATAGTACATTTATGCTCTGCTTACGTCACCTCTCTCCTAAAGAGGGTCTCCTGAATAGTCATAAGTATTGGCACAGTATCTACTAAAAATTCATATGCCAAACTGATTTATTTTGTAATCTCTATGTGGTAAAATGCATAGAACAAACCAGATTTCTACATATATTTATCTACTAGTGAAAATTTTAAGTGCAAGAGTCATCCAGGCATAGATGTTAAAAGAGCCACTGGAGAAAGGTCTCAGTTTCTTATACTAAATACAAAAATTAATGTTAATACATGCTAAATCATCAGGCATGATAAAAGCTGTGATTCATGATCATTAGTTTGGAAAACGGGAGGGGAGGGGGAGGCGGGGGGGGGGGGCGGTGTACAACTAAATAGATCTGTGACAAGAACTGAGAACTGAGTTCATTTTATTTTCAGACCCAGCAGTCAAGACAAATAATTTTTAAAAAATCAGCTAGATTTATTAAATATTCTTATAATATAATTTTAAAGCCATGAAGCCTTGGAGTCGCATCAGGAATTGATATGCCACCTAGAAGATAAATAAATTTCTGGGCAAATAAGCAAAGAGAAGTTTGCTTTCATTTTTCTTCTGCTCCCTCTCCTGGCCATCATCATATTTCCGTGTGATTCAATGCCTTTTTCTGTCCCCTGGCTGCTCCTTACAAGAGAGTTAGAATAATAGTTTGTAATATTGTAAGTCCCCAGCTCACCATCCTCAGACAATATTAGTTAGAAATATTGGTATCAAATTCCTTCCAAATTCGAGGTAGTGTTTGCAAAATGGATGCGACTCAATTTTTTTTGTTTGTTTTTTGTGTTTTTTGCCAATTCTTCCTTACACTCAGTTCATAATTCACTCATTGTCTGGGAAGCGATTTTTAGTGACATGGTTATCCATGGAAACGGGGTATCCCTTCCCCACTGTGTGCTGGGGGGCGGGGGGCTTACACTGTTTTGAGAAAAAGGATTTTTGGAGATTCTCACAGGAAGATGGGTGCTTTTTATTTGTGTGGAATTACATCCCTAAGTTGTCAAAGTCCCATTTCCCTTCATCCAGTCCTGGATAATGTACAGCTGGGAATTCAGAGCTAGAAGCCAAGCCAGTATTCAGAGTTTCCTCTCCAGGGAGGACTTGGGTCTAGTGCAGCATTAAGCTAGTTGCAGTCCATTAGTCCATTGTGTGGGATCCACATGGCTGTGAGCTATGTGGGTGAATGCAGGGGAGCCAGGAGAGTGTGCCCCTGCAACAGGACTTCCAAGAGTAAACACAAGAGAGTGAACTTCTCTGTTTAGGGGATTAAATATTCCAAATCTTCTCATGCCTACAGTGGTCACCCTACTCTGGCCAATGACCTGTTCCCAGGTATGAATGATAGACAGGCACCTTCCCTATTTCACCCAGACTGTCCTGGGAATGCATCTGTTTTCCCCCTATCCAGGCTCTTGCCCAGGAATTGGCAGGGAATAGGCTAGTGGCCCTTGGGAAGTGTAAAACTGCAGTTTCCTGGCAAAGCTGTAATAATGGCCTGCTTATGTTTGGCCTACCCTTTGCTCCTTTCCAGTTATTCATATCTGCATTAATTACAATCTGCATGACTTTTGGCATCACTCATGTTGACTCCTGTATGGGGCTTTACTGTTTCTGAATTTGGAAAAGCTATTCTTTTGTCCTGGGTCTAGACATAACGTTACTAAGAAGGGAAATATATCCCTCGTTATGTGTGCTTTTTCTTGCATTTTATAGAGACCTAAAGAAACAGTTAAGTGATACCTCCTTCCTTTATCTTCTTGTGCCCAAGACATACAAGTCACTATAAACTGAGCCAGAAGACAACCTGAGTGACATACACAGAACTGTACACAAAATAGTCCCTCTTCTTTAACCCTTGTTCATAATCTCTATACCAAGCCTTCCGCATGCCTCCCATAGAGTTCCTGCTTCATCAGGTACATCTTTTGGGGAGGAAGTGTGGTAAATGGTAGCCCTTATTGATTTATGAATTAGAGGTCTCTTTTTTTTTTCCCCCCCAGCTCCTCAATTGATCATGAAAAAATAAACAAAGAGAACCACATAGAAATTGAATTTGAATATCTTCAATTAATTCAATGATTAGGCAACTCTATGTTTAGAAACAATGCTGAATATATTTTATTATGCTACTAGAGGCCTGGTGCATGAAAATTATACACTGGGGGGAGGGGGTCCCTATGGCACTCCGGGACCCTTCAGGGGACAGCTTAGGCCCACTCTTCCATGTGGGAGCACACTGACCACCAGGGGACAGCTCCTGCACTAAGTGAGTTCAGGCTGGAACTGGCTCTCTGAGGGCCCCTAGATTTTGAGAGGGCGCAGGTCAAGCCGAAAAACCCCACTGGTACATGATTGGGGCCGGGGAAGGACTTGTGAGGTTGGCCAGCTGGGGAGGGACTATGGAAGGGTTCCTGGGTGTGTCTGGCCCTTCTTGCTTAGCAAACTAACCTACCAGTCAGAGCATCTGCCACTGGTGGTCAGTGAACATCATAGCGACTGACTGACCAGTAGACTGTCTACCCCATGGTGGTCAGGGTACATCATAGTGAGTGGTTGAGCTACCTTGACATATCATTAGCATATTACGCTTTTATTGGTTGAACAGATGACCAGACAATCAGACATTTAGCATATTAGGCTTTTATTATATTGGATGCTATGGTTACAAAGCTTGAGACATAATTGTGTAAAACCCCCCATAGCACAGATATTACTAAATTACAAACCAAACCACATTGTCTATTACTGAAATATTTCCAGAAGCTTTAAAAATATACAACTAATAGATGGACGTCTACTCTTTTAAATTGTATCTATATTATTGTGTGAAAACAAACAGACTTAATTTATATTAAAGTGATATTGTAAGTAGAGAAAAAGGCTATACTTAACATTTATACTGTTTTTGACCATTTTTAAAACAATAACTGTAGCCAAATTTTATTCTTCTTCATCAATTAAAAAAATGGGATATTAGAAAGGGAAGGCAAGTCACCTTGAATTACACAGCAAGTGAGTAGAAAAATTAGAAAAGAAACTATTATCACTGAATCTCTACAGTCCTTTTTTTGTTCTACTGAACAATCTCTTTTTTAAAAAGATAACCATAGTCATCCTATTAAAAAGCCTGCTGTGATTTAGTCACATTTGAGTAGATTCAATTTTGTATTTCACATTGTTTAAATGATTAAAAAGTTATTTCTATATAATTTAAATTATTAATGACTTTGAAGATGTTGGTTCTTCAAGGCCAAGAAGCAAAAATCCCTTTTAAATCTAGTAAATGAATGAAGATCACAACTGTTCAGATCACTTTGTCAGATTTCAAGCAGTTATTTTTTGAATTAATGAATTTATATAAGAACATTAATGGCCTTATAAATTCAGTCTTTCATCTAATGATGACTGAGTGCCTACCATAAGTTAGACATATTCTAAGTGCTAATAGTTCCCAGTACAGAAAACTTCTCAGTCTTTATGGAGTTAATATTGGGGTGTGTGGATGGGAAACAGATAATACCAAGATAAGTAAGTAAAATGTATAGTTTGTTACCTGGTTTAAATTGTATAGACACAAAAACAGAAAGGAGAATAGGAATTACTACAGATCAGGAGACCATAGAAAACCACATAGAGAAAGTGATATATGATCAAGGTCCTGAAGGACATGAGACTGTGAGCCAGCTGTGGGACCCGTGAGGGAAATGCATTCTAGGGAAAGGAAACATTAACTGTAAAAGTTCTGACATGAGAATGTGCCTTGTGTATGTGGAGGATATATATAAAAAAAATCTTTTTGTCTGAACTGAAGAAAAGTGGGGAAGGGGAGTTTCAGAGAGGTGATAGAAGCAAGATAATATAGAATCTCATGGGTCATAATAAGAATTTAAGCTTTAAGCTGAAACCGGTTTGGCGCAATGGATAGAGCGTCGGCTTGGGGACTGAAAGGTCCCGGGTTTGATTCCGGTCAAGGGCATGTACCTTGGTTGCGGGCATATCCCCAGTAGGGGGTGTGCAAGAGGCAGCTGATCGATGTCTATCTCTCATCGATGTTTCTAACTCTCTATCTCTCTCCCTTCCTTTCTGTACAAAATCAATAAAATATATTAAAAAAAAAAGAATTTAAGCTTCAATAAAAACTTTAAGTGATACATGAGTAGAAGAGTGACTTTAGGCTTTAAAAAGATAAATCTACAATAGCTCAGGTGTTGAGAATAAACTCCTAGGTACTAAAAGTAGAAGTAGGGATTCTCTGTTTCTTACTAGTCTCAAGGCATACATTTGTGCTATTGGATGCTATTGAAACTCTGTGTGCAGTAGCAGGGCACTGTTATTACAGATCAAAGGCATTCTGTGCTGGCTAAGTGGCTTGCTCTGGAATGAGGGATTTTGGATGTGTTCTGATACTATTGGTTGTCAGGTCCTATAGGTCATCGTTGGCAAGTGTTAGAGCTGCAGTGAGGAAGTGAAAGATAAATGAAACCAGCAGAGTCACATTAAGAGTTGAGATAAACTCATTCAAAAAATCGAAACTGATATCATACACTGGGAACTATTGGGTAATAATGGTTTCAATATAGACGGAGTTTTCCTTGGTGGAAAGCTAGATGAGTTTAAAGCAAGCAAATGATAGGTATTCAAATGGTCCAAGACCACCGCATCCGGTTTGGCTCAGTGGATAGAGCGTGGGCCTGTGGACTGAAGGGTCTCAGGATTATGTAAAGCTCGCAAAACATGTACAGGACTTGTGCACTGAAAATTACAAAACACTGACAAATAAAATATAGGAAGGTTAAAATAAAGGGGAAGAAGTATTTTGTTTAAGGATTAAAATATCCAATGTAGTAGAGATGGTAATTCTCTCCAAATTAATATACAAGTATAATGACATTCTTATCAAAATCCCAGCAAGAATATTTAGAAGCTAAAGATATGATTACCAGTATTCTAAAAGTTATCTGAAAATGTTGAGAAATTAGATAAGCTAAAACTTTTTTTAAAAAAAAGATGGAAAAAGTGGAAGGAATCAATTTACCTCACTTTAAGACAGCATATAGCTATAGTAATTATGACTGTCTAGTATTTGTAGAAGGTTAGAGACATAAATCAAAGGAACCAATTAGAAACTTAAAAATTGTGGATAAATGATTTTATAAAATTATGAAAGTGACTTCTTTTAAAAATAGTCCTGGAATAAATGGGCATCTATTGAATAAAAATAAAATAAGAATACACTTTGACCTAGAATTCACACCTTATCTAAAATTTGATATGAATTGTGGACTTAAATGTAAACTATAAAACTTTAGTAATTAATCAGAGAAAATCTTTGGGATCTAGGACTAGTCTTATACTTGTAACCAAATGTATCACCCACACATAGAAAAATTGAAAGAAAAAAGAAAAATTGATAAATTGTACTTCATCAAATTAAAATCTCTACTCATCAAAATATCCTATTGAGAGAATATAAATAAAAGCTGTAGATTAACTAAGTAACCACGTATCAAAGAAAAAAAAGAGACTAGAATCTAAAATATATAAAATACTCTAAAAGGTGTTTTTAAAACAAACACACAAATAATCTACTGAAAAACAGGTTTTAAAAAAACAAGACATTTTGTTGGAGGGATATGGAGATGGAAAATAAGCACATGAAAAGATGTTCAACACCATTTGGGAAATGCAAATTAAAACCACAATGAACTATCACTACTCACGTTTGAAGACGGCTACAATGGACAAGAAATACAGTGGCGACACTAAATGCTGGCAAAGCTACCCAGACACTAGATCACTCACAGATTACTGCCATCCATCTCAAGCTGCTCTTGAAACCATCTTGGCAAGAAGTTACAGTGAGAAAACGATAAAGATAGGAGCAGTTTCCAAGGCTTGATGTGAGGTTTAATTCAGGGACATCATTTAGACTCAGGCTTGGTAGCAGCCTCTAAGGATCCTGAGCAGATGGACTCCACCAGACCTGCTGGGAATTCAGGACCTGGGAGGCAGTGACCTCTACTCGCCCTGATTGAAGCTTCTCCTTTGGCAACTGACCTTAAGTCTTGAGTTCTTGCTGCATGCTAGGCTTAAGCCTTCTGCAGCCAACAAAAGATGTTCTGTTCCAAGACAAAAACATAGGAGCCTCCTGAACTCACCTCCTCTCGTGGACACAACAAATTGACAGCTATACTCAGAGCAATTTCCTCTGAAGAATTCCTAGATGGTACTAGATTCACTGAGGTGACAACTACATAAGGTATATAAATGTCTAACCACTAAGTTGTACACTTGAAACTAATATAATTTATTGTCATCTGCAATTGAAAAAAAAATTAAAGGGTAAGAGGAAGATAAAAAGATCCTGTAAAATTCCCTAACCCCTTCTCCACCCCCCCAAAAAAAATCCAGAAACTAGCTGTACCACTCCTATACGTCAGACAAAAAAGAAAATACCCACATATCAAAATATGAGGAAAGATGAGACACCCATTGGCATAAAGTCCATTCCCAGCATAATGCCATGAAATTGGAAGGAAACCCAATTCCCAGCTTTGGGAATTTAGCACCCCAACTGTTAAGACCCCAACCCGAGGGACAGGCTCCCAAAACACCTTCTTTTGAAAACCAATGGGGCTTTCATCATGTAGCCCTTTAAAATTACTACATTAAACAAAGGTATAGCCCCTAATGGATTCTCCAGAACTCCCTATGGATATTCCCCACAGGGTTCAGGGTAAAGGGAGGAGGCAAAGACCCCATCCATGTCCCAGTCTTTCCCAGAAAAAGGGCTGTTTGCATACTGTAAAAGCTGCTACTGCTGAGTGTGAGACTTCTAATTTAGCACACACCTGGGGTTTGACCACAATCCTCTCTGGTGACCAGGGAAGCCAGCAACACCACCTCAGCCTCCTTACTTGAATCCACTACAAACCACCAATATCTTCCTGGAAGGAGCTTGTACCCACTTCTGTCACCCCAGCTTTCCCAGCTGCCACCCAAAGGATGGCCCTTTGTAAGGCCTGACTGTGATAGCCAATGGGATTGCATTCACAAGTCCCACAGGACCCTCCACTTCCCCAACTATATACCGGGTCCAGTGCAGAGAAAGCAGGGGACAATGTCAGACTCTCATTTTCTCCCTGGAAGGGCCCCTAAGAACACAGTTTCCCAACTGCTGCCTGAAGGCCTGGCTTCTATACAAATTGTATCTAGGTGTTAAATACAAACATCCCCTTTAAAACACTGACAGATCCTGGAATACCCTCAACTACTGGAAGCCACTAAGGTTAGTGAAGGCATTTTGAATCATAAAGGTTTGCCAGGCCACCAAGAGCTAGGTCTGGGCTGAGAGATTGAGTTTATGTCTATGTCAGAGGGAAGACCACTCCAAATCTGGTAGAGGTGTGGCTGTTTAATACACAGAAATCAACACTGAGATTCAAGAAAAAGGAAGAAACAAATGAGTGTGTTCCAAACATGAGAACAATATAAAAACTCCAGAAACACACTTTCATGAATATGGGTAAGTGATTTACCTGATAGAGAATTCAAAATAACAGCCATAAAGAGATACCCAATAAGATCAGGAGAACAATGCATGAACAAAGTATGAATTTTAACTGAGAGACAGAAAATCATAGAGCTGAATAATATAATAACTGTCCCACATTACTTGAAAAATCTCTTATATCATTACTTCCTATCTCTCTTTAGCTCTGCTCACTGAAAAGGAATTGCTTTGTCATGGCCATGAAAGTGTCTAGGTAGCTGGGCCTTTTCTATATATGATGTTTCATGCCTACCCCTCTGGTTCTTCCAAACAAATACCTCCTTGGAGAGAAAAAGCAATATTTTATTGTAGGGGGAAAAAATCCATGAATTCAATCTCTTCTTGGTCCCTGATTAGAAGAAAAAAATAAGAGAAATTCTTAGGCCATCTGTATAACTCAATGTCTGGAAATATATTTGGCTCATAGGTTTGATAACTTTCAATAAATAAAGTCATTTGGCCACAAGAAACATGCAAACCTTTAGAGGATTTTTATAAAAGTTTATTTCAGCCAAGCTAACTACATAGGCCAGGGAGCAAGATCTCAAATGTTCTGGAGAGTGACAGTTTTTAAAAATCTTTATTTTTGCCCTAACTGGTTTGGTTCAGTGGATAGAGCGTCTGCCTGCGGACTGAAGCGTCCCAGGTTAGATTCTGGTCAAGGGCATGTACCTTGGTTGTGGGCACATTCCCAGTAGGGGGTGTGCAGGAGGCAACTCATTGATGTTTCTCTCTCATTGATTTTTCTAACTCTCTATCCCTTTCCCTTACTCTCTGTAAAAAAATCAATAAAATATATTTTTTTAAATATTTATTTTTGAATTACGTATTTCCCCCTTTCCTCCCTATTGACTCCTTCTATCCCCCTTCCCCCAAGGCCTTCACCACACTATTGTCTGTGTCCATGGGATATGCAAATATGCATACAGTTTTGTAATTTCTTTTATGCATTTGAAATTGTATAAGTGTAATGAAGATTACATGGAGGTAGCAGAAAGCAGGGTGGGGATCAGGTTACAAAATAGGTAAGATTATGTGCTTTCTTGAGAATCTGAAAGGGCTTAAAAGGGGGCATTTCAAAGTTGTATTAACCTAGCGCAGTGGTCAGCAAACCTCAGCTCTCGAGCCACATGCGGCTCTTTGGCCCCTTGAGTGTGGCTTTTCCACAAAATACCATGGCCTGGGCAAGTCTATTTTGAAGAAGTGGCACTAGAAGAAGTTGAAGTTTTAAAAATGTGGCTCTCAAAAGAAATTTCAATCGTTGTACTGTTTATATTTGGCTCTATTGATTAATGAGTTTGTGGACCACTGACCTAGATGTACAAAGCTTGCTTAAGGCAAGCTTTAAAGATGCTATATGCCTGGGGAATGACTTACCCACCATGACCTGCCCAGTTAGGAATTATGATCAGAACACCCTGCGAGGTTACTTTCCATAGAAGCACTTTTTCATTTATAATCCAAATTGGGAGGAGGGGGGGAGGGAGTATGGTATACCAAAAAGAAAATAAATGATACTTAAAAAGCCAAAAGTTTTCTACCAAATAAATAAATGTTGAAGAAATTCATTTTGAGGGAGTACTATGTTATAAATTATTTAAATCCAAGAGTATTCAGTATTGACTTTCGGTGTTCTCTTTTTGTCAAATTTATAGTTCTTTGTGACCAGACTAGTCTTTATAAAACTAGCAAATGTATACTATGTTTTAAAGTAATGTTTTCTTTTTTAATGTAAATAAAAAATGATTTAAGTTTATTTTTTTCTTCAATAATTGTTTGCATGTGAATTCAATCAGTAAGTCAACTCTGGTACAGAACCTACTGTGGTTTTCTTTCTTGCAAGCATGGAGTTTCATTTTACTTTGGTTTTTCTCAGCCTATCTCAGAAATAAAGCTTCGAAAACTCAACTTTTAATTACCAGTGTAAGTGGAGTGGCACTAAGGAAGTGAAAAGAAGCTGAAAATAATTAAACTAAAATCACCTATTATAAGTGAATGTGCCCATGGTTTTCAAAGTCTGAGTGATGTGGCTAAGACCAATGACACATGGAGTCATTAAGGATACATCTTAACATTTGTGAAAATAACAGCTTCCAGAGTCTCCTTAGTTCCCAGCACAGATATTTAGTGTTTTTATTTACATTTAAATGTTTGAAGAGGTATCTGAAATAACCCTTATGGAACACATAATATGATCTACTAACATTCTTTTGCCTTTCAGGGTGAATGCCCTAATAAAAATTTATTGTTATTGTAAAAATAATTCTTCTCTGCACTTGTACTTGAATGTTATCAGATACCATACACCCAACACATATTATGTGGAGTAAAAAAAGGACCATAATTCCCCCTCTTTATATATTAGTTTATATATAAAGTCTGTATATAAAAGCAATAGCTCATATATAAAGTAAAATATAATGAGGAAATTTTGGCTCTGAGCACTGTTTTCTCTACTTTTTCAGAAATTTCCTCCTTCCCACTGGTTCCTCTTCTATGCACCCTAGGTTTATAATAGGGCTTATTATGGTCCTGTGATAGGGTCCTTGGTAAATAATCTAGATGTGGCTAACTTTGACTTTGGTGGTACATTTCTTTCTTAAAAGGTCTTAGCTTATATATCATTGCTACAGAGCTTGGTCTCATTGTTGTAAGATGTCTTCTTAAATTTGTGCGTACTAAAAACAAGATGAATGGTTTTTCACTGGACCATTTAAAGAATGCAGTTTTATTATTATATACTAGAGACCTGGTGAATGAAAATTCATGCACTGAAGGGGGGAGTCTCTCAGCCAAGCCTGCCCCATCTCACAGTATGGGAGCACTCAGGGATGGGAGGCAACCCAGCAAAGAGAGGAAGGCGAGGCCCCCATCACACATCTGCTACTGCCACTGCTGGCAGCACAAGCCTTTGCTGGCCCTGGTTACCTGGGCAGCTGCCATCTGAGACTTGTCGGTGCTTTAGACCAGCCCTGGGTGGCTGGGGGGCTGAGGATACTGGGGGACTTGGAGACAGGTAGGAGGCTGAGGAGACTGGGTATTGCCATCTTGTGGCTGTGGGCGCCACCATCTTTGAGGTGGGGCAGTCAATTAGCATATTCCCTCATTGGCTCTGGGTGTTGCCATATTTGCAATGGTGTGAGGGTCAATTAGCATATTCCCCCTTTATTAGATAGAATGCATTTTTATTATTCCTAGAAATTCATCAAATATGATCATAGACTTTCAGTTACACTGTGGAATGGACTGGGAGAAGCGGTACTTCATCATGTTTTTAAAATTATACCACATAAATAACTTTATCCCATTTGCCTTTAGTTGATCCTGCTTAAAAGTCATATTCTAGCTCTGCTGTTGTATCACATAATTTGGCTACTGTCCATTCACTTAAATTAAGGGAAGTATGGGAAAGGAGATAATTAAGTGACTCAAATAATATCAATAGTTTAAATGTGTAGTCACTGTTTCCAACTTAATAGTGTGTTCCGGTAGAAAAAATATATAATTTTTCTTTCATCTTCACGACATTGAAGTTTGCATAAGTGAACACACACATGAACATGCCTATACACTAGTGTTCAGGATCATGGAGATGATTGGTGTGGTGGTTTTTATATCACATGAAACATTTAATTGATTCATGTTCCTAGTGATACTGGGATAAAAGATGCTGGCTTCACATTTGAAAAGATTCTCCTTCCTATACCCCCTCATCCAGCAGCCCATCAGAAGACCAGGTACTCTGTGGGATGCATGTCCAAGATATAGCTGATAGGGTGTGTGCTCCAAGGACAAGAGCTATCTGAATGATAGGGGAATCATAATCAAGCAATTATGTGCCTGGAAACTATTAACAGAAATGGCATTAATTCCATAGCTAAAGAGAAAAAACAATCCAACCCTATTCTTATCTGTCAAAATGGTAATTATGAGCAGGCTGGTAATTGTTGGAATCAAAATCACTGTTGCATGTATTACCCTTTGTAATATTTTTTTTAAATCCTCTATTTTCATGTGAGTAAATTAAGATAAAGACAAGGTAAATGACTAGACAAGGTAAATGACTTATTTAAGAAGATAGACGGAGTAAGTAATAAAAACAGAATCTGAGCCCAGGCAGACTGACTGTGTAATCTTTTTATTTAACCACATAGTACAATATGTCTTATTCTTGCTTAATAAGTTTCTCTCTCTCTCTCTCTCTCTCTCTCTCTCTCTCTCTCTCTCTCTCTCTCTCTTCTCTTCCTCTGATTTGTTGTTCCACTTATTTATACAATCATTACTTCAATAAGTCTGGATTCATTTATCAAAATTTATCAAAAATAAAAACAATCCTTTACACTAGGGGTGTCGAACTCAATCAGAGAAGGGGCCAAAATCTAAAATCCAGCCTAAATTGTGGGCCGAATGGTTTACTGAACAGTCATAAACTGTCATTGTGATGGAAACGCAGCGGAGTGCAGTGATGACAGCGCGGTGCGGGCCACATTGCAAGGCCTGGCAGGACGGATTTGGCCCGCGGGCCTTGTGTTTGACACATGTGCTTTACACAGACATACAGTTTTTAACTACTGTCAAATCCAAAATCAAAAGACTATAAGACTAGATTAGGTTTAGCTAATTTTTTATTTCTTTTAAAAAACTGAGAATAGGTTTCTCTCTGTGTGTATCTCTTCCTTTGCCTTAAGTATATAGTTTAAAACCACATTTATTATATGAATACTTATCATTTATATTATTAATACATAACCTAGTTTTAAATTTTCATTGTTGTAAAGCATTATGTTTATGTAGAAACTGATTTGATGATAATTTCAGGCTGTAGGAAACTCCTAAATATCCAGCAGTTTGCATCTGTATTAGATTCTAACTTGGTGAGAAAATAATGATGGTATTGAGAAAGCCCTTCTGCATTTATTTGAATGTAAATTTTACTAATCTTCCTTTTTTAACCCCAGGATACTTATTTTTCTATTTGGCACACATGCAGTAATTCATTTTTACTTTCTTTATGTAAACCCTCTTTCAGTCAATATTTCAAAATTCTCCTCCTTGGACGTTGGAAAGGTGAGACTAAATCATTGATGAAGAAAGATTCAGATGTACCTGGGCCAGTGTGGGGCCTGGAACACACAGGTGGAGTCTTGCTGTGAATGGTAACTGTGTCACTCTCACAGTGAGGTGGGGTAGAAGAGGGGGAAGTATAAGAAGTATTGTAAATTATTTTCTGTTTTTTGGATTTTACTTTCCTTCAATTTAATTTAAGGTGGGAGAGATTGGAACAAATTAAGTGATTTCTAAAGTTGTTTCAAATTAATATTCTGTAATTACTATATAATTTCACCTTACAGGATTTTTTTTTCAAAAAAAAAAAAAAAAAAAAAAAAACAAACCACCACAAAAAACATAGAACTGTTGCTCCTTTATCAATAAGGAAGCTGAATTCCTGTAAGCTAAATGTCACTGATCTGAGAATGCCGGATCAGCAACAACGCCTGATCAGCAAGCCACTGGCCTCTTAATTCCATTTCCAAGGCCCTTTGGACATTCAGCAGTATTACACAGGATTCATTAGTTTAGTTTTAGTAGTTTGATAGAAAGGCCATTGCTTAAATGCAGTTGTTGAGATAATTTCCTTTGGTTTCCTATTGAGATGCTAATATTTTTATCATTCAAATTTAATGAAAGCTTTTGACAATTTTATTAACTAGCTCCAAATTAATTATTTTATTCATCAATCCCTTACAGTCTTTCACTATGCCTCTGTCATGTTTTCTAGCTTTTTGTAAATGTTGCTTCATAATGTTGAAAAACCATTATTATACCCATTTTATATAAAGAGCAGCGAGTTTAAATAACCTGTTGTTGAAAAATTCTGTGCCCAAGGTCATAACGATGGTAGGTGAGGAAGCCAGACTCAAGCCCAAGCAGACTGGTCTACAGCCCATGCTTCTTCAGAATGCAAATAAGATAATAAGAAACTTATACTTGATACATTCCAAACTTTTCATTTAAAAATCACTTAAAATTTTAAAAAATTATTTAAATTTTAAATGTATTTTCCTATGCCACAGGCATAGGGGATATTATTTAAAACTAGTGGCCTGGTGCACGGATTTGTGCACCCATCACAAAGGTGGAATTGTGCGGGCCCGCAAGGAATAGGGCTTCCTCCTCTCTGGTTCTGGGGTGCATCACCCAAGAACCACCACTGCCAAGCCACCACAGCTTGACAGCTCCTGCATTGAACATCTGGCCCCTGGTGGTCAGTGTGCATCATATGTACTGGCCAGTCAGACAGTTGGACTGTCAGACGGTAATTTAGCCATATATACATATATATATATATATATATATATATATATATATGGGGGGGAGAGAGAGAGAGAGAGAGAGAGAGAGAGAGAGAGAGAGAGAGAGAGAGAGAGAGAGAGAGAGAGAGAGGAGAGATTAAAAACTGAATCTTACATATATAGGCAATATCATACATGACAAATATGATTTTTATGTCAAAATAGCATATACAGAGGTACCAAATTTCACTGTTAATAAAATGTTTAGTGTCAAAAGAGTTTCTAACATATTGATGGATGTTTAACTACATCGACATACTGTAAAATGAGAGAGATTAAAAAAAAAATAAGCTCTTCACAGGGTAAGGTTACCTAGAAAGGAGACAAAACTTCAGGGAGAGAGACACTCTCTTGTTGCCAATTTCTATTTGTTATATTTTTCAAGCCAGGCACCCTGCTCATTTTTTGAAACAGTTAGGACATGAACTCTAATATGCTTTAAAATCAGGCAGCTTGAACTAAAGTATACATCAATGGGCTAAATCTTCCCCGCCCGATCTGGCTCATATGGAAAGGATAATGAGCTGCTCATTTCTGCGTCTGTTTGGCTGCACGGGTACACTCAGTGGGGATGCTTTTGGATGAGTTTTCGAACATATTCAAACTCCATCCCTGCAGAGAGATCATCATCCAATCCTGCATGTGTTGTTTCTTGTTTACTCTCCAGGTCTACTGGCAAATGCCTAACTTGGCTACTATATTCACCAAAAAATATGAGGGTAGAGAAAAAGGAAATGATTCTGGAGAGAGCAGAGGCTCTGAGAACTGAAGGTGGGTTTTATAAAGAAAGAGAAGGGCAGAAATAGTCGATTAAGGTTTAATTGTTAGGATAACAGCAGAAGATTTTTATAAACATGAATCTATTATATCACAGAATCAGCAAGGTCCTAGTTATGATGGGGTAAAAGAATTTTAGCCCTAGATAGTTTGGGCTCAGTGGAAAGTGTCAGCCTGGAGACTAAAGGGTCCCAGGTTCAATTCCTGGGCACATGTATGGGTTATATCCGGGCTTGATCTCCAGGGAATGTGCAGGAGGCAGCAAATCAATGATTCTCTCTCATCATTGATGTTTCTGTCTCTCTTTTCCTTTCCCTTCATCTCTGAAATCAATAAAGATAGATTATTTTTAAAAATGTATTTCTTTAAAAGAGAAGGATTTTAGTGTGTGTCTTCATATCACATTTTTGGTTGTCTGACAGTTGAATGTTTCTAGAGGAAAGGAGCAAATAGAGCATTCCAAGTGAAGTAGCAACACAGAGTGGAATATCTATAGGATCTCCATATACTGAACACATCTTCTGCCCAATGCCATGCCCCATGCCCACGTGCAACCACACACCCAAACTTATGCACATATACATATCTATACCTACACATGCAATCATGCATACATACATATAATTGAAAATACCAAACCCATAATCAACTAGTAGCAAATCTTTCCAGACTGGAACTTAAAAAAAAAAAGCCTGACAAATTGAGTTATTTTGCTGAAGGGCTCTAGAAAGAGATGAATAGAATAAAGATTCTACTACTAAATCATCAGTCCAATGTGAATTCAGTAAGGTTTGGAAATATCAACAAACCTATCACAAAAACCAATTTTGTACATTTTCCTAAATTATGTGTTTGCATGTGTGTGATTTTTCACTAATAGTAATGTTGTTGATGATGAAGTGAACTAATCCTTTCTAAAGATAAACTTACAGTGTTGAAATCACATAGACTACTATAATATTTGGAATCTAAGAGAGATGAAAAGGATGTCATGAACGCACAGGAACATGTTATGCTTCCCTCACTTATGTTTTAAACCAAACACAGTATTTCTTTTCCATAGATCTATTATTTATTACTGATTGAGAGAGAATGATGAGAAGTTGTTTTTAGGAGACTTGGGAAGCCAGGTCTCAAAAAAATGGAAATACCCTATTCCTAAACAGGTACTTTTATTTCTCCTCTGATAAAAAAATCACTTTCTAAAAGCTAGATCCTATAGCTTGACTCTTCAGAAGCTGCGAAGGATAAGACTTTTCAGCATCATGTGGAAATTCATTCATAGCCAATAGGAAAAATTAACCAACCTCATATTAGACTTGATCATCTTTGTTGCTTTTAAAGTTACTTGGCAAAGAAATTTTAACACTACACTAATATGCATCTGCACTTTTACCTGGGATTTCAACTCAGTTAAGGTATTTACAATTGAATCTTAATTCTGTTTCTTATTGACTCAGTAGGGCTACAGAACATTTGGCCAATCTTTACTTCCACATATTTATTAAAAAGTCACTATGTTTTCTCTATGATCATGTGTCAACTGTAGGTTGAAAATTTTAAGTAATAGCATATCATTTTGCACCATTGTAAGTGTGAATTTTATTTTAAAATATTTTTTATTAAAAGTTTCATGTTTACATTATAGTTCAACATCTGTATAAACTACAAAATGATCACCCCCAAAAGTCTAGTTATCAGCCATCGCCTAACAATCCACTCCCTTCACCTCTTTCATCTACCCCACCCCCAATCCTTTTCCTCTGGTAACTAACAATCTGATCTGTTCTATGTATGTGTGTTTTTGTTTTGTTTTCTTTGTTCATTTGTTTTTGCTCTTATATTTCACATAAGAGTAACGTCATAAGGTATTTGTCCTCCTTTTTGTGACTTATCTCACTTATTATACCTTCTAAAAAGAGCTTTTACAACTTTAAATATCTTTCTTGAACTTAAAGCATTAAGCATTCTACTGAGTTTAAAGTATTTTGGTGTGATGCTCAAAAGAGATGCATTAAGTTAGTGATAATATGATTCAGTTAGTGTCATTAGTACTTTCATTAAAGGCAATAAATTCTGCACTATGACTTTGATGTGCTTTGTATTTCTTCTAAAATGCTATTACTTTTTATGATCTTGTGAATAAACCATTAAAAATACATGTTCTTAGTAGAAAATTAAAGGTAATGAATGTTAAGGAGATGTAAATATCACTTTTAAATGACTTAACTATTTTCAAAATTTTAAACTATCTTGTAAAATGAGTTGTTTTTTTTTAAAGGAGCCTAAACACTCAACATGTAATGACAAGTCTTATTACCCAACATCTTAAAGTTTAAATAAATCAAAGAGCTGCTGCTTCAAAAGACTTCAGAACTTGCAGCATAGGAAAGAAATATTTTATATTAGGTAGTGTTTACCTGTTTGTTGATAATTTACTGATAATTTTGGCCTAGTAATTGTTAAGAAAGCAAAAAATTCAAAAATTAGTAAATAAGCAAAAAGATGATTTTGTTCCCTTTCAGTGTATTACTGGTGCTTTGATGTCTGGATCTAACGATCTCACTTAAAGATTTAATTTAATTCTCTAGGCATTTGCACTCAATATTTGACTCAATATTTACTATTGAATAGCATATTTTGCATCTCTCTAAAGGTTGATATTAACTTTTAGAACAACGAAAGTAGTGTAAATTATCTTTGTACAATAGCAAATCAAATGAATTTTGTCCTGAGAGATGCAAATAATTTATCCGCATTAAAAAGATAATTTGTAGGGGCAGCTCTAGGGTTAAGCCTCAGACTAACCCATAGAACATTAACCAATTTTTAATTTTCTCATTTTTATTTTAGTGCCTATAAAAAATTGTATTTCTCCTATATTCCATTGAACTAGTACATCTTCCTAACTGACCCCCTCATTAATTACTTAAATAAATCTTTGACATATATTTATATTTTTGTCATGTTTTTTATCTTTAGAAAGTCATATTTTAACATTTTACATGGTATATACTTCTTCAAAGCTTATTCCTGCTATTACTTATCAGATCTTTTCAGTTTCCCTTATAATTACACCTTACTTTAATATTTAACTTCGATTATTTTCAAGATCTCAAAACATATAATTTCTGAACTTTTTATCAGGAAAAGGTGCTAGATTTTGTCAAATGCCTTTTCTGCATCAATTGATATGATTATGTAATTTTCGTCTTTCAATTTGTTTTGGTGATGTATCACATTTATTGATGTGATACCAGCTTTGATGTTGTACCAGCCTTGCAACCCTGGAATAAATCTCACTTGGTCATGGTGTATGATCTTTCTAATGTAATGCTGGATCTGATTTACTAGATTTTTTTTTTTTTGTTGAGGATTTTAGCATATATGTTCATCAGGGATATTGGCTCAGTGGATAGAGCGTCTGCCTATAGACTCAAGGGTCCTAGGTTTGATTCTGGTCAAGGGCATGTATCTTGGTTGTGGGCACATCCCCAGTGGCGGGGTGTGCAGGAGGCAGCTGGTTTATGTTTTTCTCCCATCAATGTTTCTATCTCTCTCTCCCTTCCTCTCTGTAACAAATCAATAAAATATATTTTTTTAAAAGACAGATAAGAGAATAAAGCTGGGGCTAGGTAGAACACTGCTCTCAGATGGAGAGACAGTGCCACGGCCACCAAGCCGATTCTTTATTTGATAGCTGGATTCCATGAGGCAAAGGGCATGGTCAAGATGTTTACAATGTTCTTGTAAGTTTTGAATCTACTCAATAACATGCACCTGAACTCTATCAAGCTTTGTTTTGGCAGCACTTGCTGCACCTCCCACAGCCTATATAATTTAGCCTGGGACCTGGGACCATAGGTTCGGACCATAAGGTCAAGCTTACAACTATAGCCTTTGGCTATAAATGTACTGGAAAGGCTTTGTCCTCCAAGCTGGGAATTGCATGTGGCTTTGTCACAAGAGGACCATGCCTTCTCATTAGTCTGAGGCTTGTACCTGTCCAAATGCTGTAGCCACTCTTCACAATGGAGAAGTCTAGATAAATAAGAATGTCTCTGCCGTATTAGGTGAAAACACTCTGGTAAACAACTTGATCATTTGTCCATATTTAACATTCAGCCCTAATCCCTACTACCATTTTCTATGCCATTGAACTTTCATTGTATTCATTTATTCTTTAGATAAATTAATATCATAGATTGAAGTATAACTATTTCTGTATATAAAGCATGTCAAACTGTGGCCCACAGGCCACATGCCTTATTTATTTGGCCCGTGTTAGCTGTTGAGTTTGGCAGGATTCCTGTATATATATATATATATATATATATATATATATATATATATACCCTGTTTCCCCGAAAATAAGACAGTGTCTTATATTAATTTTTTCTCACAAAGTTGTGCTAGGTCTTATTTTCGGAGGATGTCTTTATTTTGGGGAAACACGGTAGCTGTTTGCTCACAACTAATTTAATTACCTGAACATAGAAACCAATATTTTTCCATCAAGGCATCTACAGAATCTGTTGTGTTCTATTCACACTGGAATTAGTAAACAAAGTAAACTGTTGCATTTGAAAAGATGACTATGAACAATTGTATTCTATGCTTCCAGGACATGGCTCATATTTCTACATTTTTAATAAGTATTATGCTTAATTGTGTTTATTCTTAGTACTTTATAGGTTCTTCTAGCCTGACCAGTGTATTTCAATGGTTGAGTGTTGACCTATAAACCAGGAGGTCACAGTTCAATTGCTAGTCCAGGTCCATGCCCAGGTTATGGCTTTTGCCCCAATATGGGCTGTGTAGGAGGTAGTCCATCAGTGATTCATTCTCATCATATATTTTTCTATCTCCCTCTATGAAATAAATAAAAAAATATATTTTTAAAATATTTTTTTGGGCTTCCAACACTTTAGTTCTAAACCACTGCTCTCACTTATTAAATTATCTAATCATCACTATAAGTAAGGAAACAGTTGTTTCATTTTTCATAAACTGTGTAAGTAACAGGTTATAATTTGCATCAAAGGTGAGTAGTCTCCGGTTAAGGATGGTGAGATTTTTAGAACATACTTTTGAATAAAGACTCATTTTGCAGTTCAACTTGCAAAATGTTTTTTTGTTTTCATATAATCATCACTCATACTGAGAAGAAACCATGAATAGCAATGTGATTCTGGTTAAAGTTTGGGACCACATGTCAAATATCCAGGTCACGTGGGAGGCTACCATTTCAGTTACGCAAATCCAAATCAGAGTGTTGAGGTTAGATTGAATGAAGGAAACAGAATATTTATGACCAGAAATGGGAAATTGGCTTAGTGAATTCTCAACTGACAGGTAGCTCTTGATTTTTGAGCACAGATTGCTTAAAGTAGGGAGCTCTGGGTAAAGGGAATTGCCTTGAAAGTTTATTTTCCCTGGTAGATTATTTGTCATTCTCTACAGTATGCCACTCAGTAGTGCAACATATTTTGAACATGCCAATGTTAGCAGAAGTTTAGTGAATTTTTAGGGAGCAAAAGCAAAAATTTTCTTATATTGCCTAGTCAATAACTAATAATATATTCTGTGAGCTCTTTACTTATACAGCACAGATATAATAATCTAAAATTAGCTTGTTTATAGAACAGACCATGAAACCACAGAAGGAAGACAAGGAATTAAGGGTGGTGGTGGTAAGAGATCAACGAAAGGACTTGTATGCATGTATATAAGTATAATCAATGGACACAGATAGTAGGGGGGTGAGGACATTGCTAGGCGGCAGGACTAGACAGGGAAAGGTCAATGGGGGGAAAAGGTGACATATGTAATACTTTCAACTAGAAAATGAAAAAACAATTAACTTCTCTGAATATGCAATACTTATATTTATGAAAAACATAAGCAAGTTGTTACAACTTTTTATTATAATAAAAAACTACTATTTTGGAATAGAATCATTAATGTGAGTGAAAATATAGGAAAACATTTGATCAGGAGATTGAGAGCTACCAAAAGAACACAGACTGGATGAGTTCACAGTTTTCATTGAGTCCAATATGATAAGATTTCATGACTTAGAACTTCATTATTTTCTTTATAGTCTCACATCTTGTTACTAAGCTGTGTTTTCTTATATTTATACAAACCTGGCCAGAGTAAGATGGAATAAGATGTTTAGTCTCCCTACTTTCTTTTTCTACATCTACTATTGACCAAATAATTCAATCAGGTAAAACACATGCCTTTGTTTTCAGCTGAGCTAGTTTTTCTTGATTGCTTTGGTCCTACAGACCTATCTTCCCTGGTTTTCACCAATATTTTTGCTTTCCTTTTATTTGTTTCATTACATTCTGGAATTGATTTCTTTTGCCTGTTTTGTACATTCTGTTCTGATCTTTTATGTATCAAAAACAGTTAAGTGGGTGACAACTATCAAAGAAAGAAGATAATTTATACCTATTCTCTGTGTTTCAGAGTTTACCACCAACTGTTCGCCACTGCATCAAACAGTCAAATTATTCACTTCGACTTCTAGCTTAGCAATGACAGTGGTTCAGGAAAATTTTCTTTTTCCTAAAGGTCTCTTGTTTGGCCTGAATAATAAATCATGACTCAGTTTTCATGCTTATTTTGTTCTCTTGTTGGTGACAATATGAGAATAAATGTGTTTTATTTGTTGAAACTGAAATTCAAACTCTAACAAAGGCAATATGTGTTCTAACTCGGTCATACATGTCACCCAGTCTGGCCCAATATTCTATCTTTAACATGAAAGTGTTCTGAAGGCCTAAGTTTCCCTGATGATTTTATCAGAAATAGTCAGGAATTAACTCAAATGCCAATCTTTCAGCTGATTTTGATAATCATAAAATGTTAGTTCATTTTATCAACTCTAGCAACTGGTGATCTACCGTAGGGCTCTATCCACTGAGGAAAACTGGCTAAGGTTCAATCTTTATTATAATTCAACTCCAGCTAACTGTTTCCGAATGGGAATGCAAACCTGGTTTGGAAAATCATCAGGTTTTTTTTTTTTTTTTTTTTTTTTTAAAGAAGCAAGAAATTTAATTTTTAGAGAAAACTTCCAAAATCTTAAAACATTTTGTAACCAAGTATTTGGTGAATCAGTTGGCCAACAGACCGATGATTAGTAACTCCTCCTTTATTGATAAGAAGAGTGCTTCCAATGATTCCATTTAAACATCTAAAAGTTAACTTGCACAGTAGACTCAGGGAGAAGATATTTAACTTTGCCTATTTTGGTTTATTTAATAAAAATAAAATAAATGGGAATTATTCAAAAAAATCCATCTTTTGAAAGGCCAAAATATGTTATTCCTTTTGAACCAATTCTAAAGGCATTCTAGTTTATCTAAATTATCCAGAAGAATAGCAGTAACAACAGTTCTGTAATTCCTTCCATCTGGCTCTCCTTGGGAACAACACTCATCTTAATTACCACTTTAAACACATTAACAGCCAAAACCAGTTTGGTTCAGTGAAAGGTCCCAGGTTGATTCCGGTCAAGGGCATGCACATTGCTTGTGGGCACATCCCCTGTGGGGGATGTGCAGGAGGCAGCTGGTCAATGTTTCTCTCTCATCGATGTTTCTGGCTGTCTATCCCTTTCCCTTCCTCTCTGTAAAAAATCAATAAAATGTAAAATAAATAAATAAATAAATAAATAAATAAATAAATAACACATTAACATCCCTCCTCACTGCCCCATAAGAGAAAACCAGAAGACAGGAAACCAAAGAACTATCAAGTTACATTTTTATAAGAACATACATTTGTTACCTTGACAAATTTTAATCAGCAAGGGAGTTTGTATTGGATGTCAGTGAAATTTCAGGTTGGTCAAAGTTTATAAAGTCTACCCCCATAAAAGGGTATGAGAAGAATTAAAAAAAAAATCTTTGAAGGAGCAATGTTAAATTTATTAATCTTATTGCATTACCTCGGTAGAAGAAAATTACCTTGACAGAGCCTTACTAGTGTCCCAGAAGAAACATCTAGGAAGGATACTTCTAAAACTAGATGCCGAGGTTGGTGATTTTTTAAAAAAATCTTTCAAAACGAAGAACTGTTTAGGATTGCATAATTTATAACATAGTAGCTTTGGACTAATTGACACGTGTCTTGAAGCAATTCTTGATAAGCAACCAATTAGTCTTAAGTAAGCTATTTTAGTTGTTTCACAGTCTTATCTTTCAGTGGCAATGTACTTCCTGGGTCAAATAGCTAAGTTGATTTTGGTTATCCTCATATTATTTAACATATATAGGAAAGTATGCCCAGCCCAAGTATTGTCCAGCATAGAGACAGGAAATTATGTTGACTTCAGTTTTCAAGTTGTACAGTTAGAAAGGTAAACTTTGATTTTGAGCTGAGAATTTTCTTCCTAGAAATTCTCTAAGATTAAGCATTTTTCCTGAAGACTAAGCTATTATATATATTTACTGAATCTTCAGACAACTTTTATTTATGTTATTGCATTATCTGATAATTTTTATGGTAAATTATATATTAAAAAGCCAAACTATTAAACATTCACTCAATGTGAATTAATAAACCTGGATGTGAGGAAAGATCATGTTATGGTATAACTCAGTGGTCGGCAAACTCATTAGTCAGCAGAGCCAAATATCCACAGTATAATGACTGAAATTTCTATTGAGAGCCAAATTTTTTAAGCTTAAACTTCTTCTAATGCCAATTCTTCAAAATAGACTCTCCCAGGCCATTATATTTTGTGGAAGAGCCACACTCAAGGGGCCAAAAGGCCACATATGGCTCACAAGCCACATTTTGCCGACCATTGGTATAACTGTTTGGCACTAAGCATTTACAAAAAAATTAAAGAAACCATAACTTATGATAAATTACTATATACAAGTGAGAAGAAGAAGAAGGACTTACCCCACTTGATATTGCAAATCTTATCAGATATTATTTCCATGTTTATTCATTTTTTAGTCTGGCTAAGGAAGTGGAACTGAATTAAGGAAATGAATAACCATTCCCCCAAACATTTCTTTTCTGCAAGGGTTAACTTAGTTTTCTGGGATTGCAACCAAGTTATTCATGTTCTTTTTTTGTAATGCTCACAGCCTAATACCCTGGTATTCTCAACAGCTTTATAAAAAAGTGTTTATCTGCTACTTGGTAAACACTTGATGTTTATATACAAAACCGTAGTTGATGGTCTTATTGTGCTGACAATGCTGTAAATCACTTCAGAGATTTTTGCTGACTTTATAAATAACAAGAACATCTTTTGAGTGGTTTATTGCTGGCGTTAAAATCCTGAAGCTGAATTTAGAATGCTAGACTATTTACTATATAGACACACATATTACTGTATAATCCCCCAAATGTGAGGATTAACATGTTGTGTAAGATACATGCAAGTTGTTATTCAGTATACTGTACTTAAAAATTTGTACTAAAATGAATAAGGAGTTTCTACTGTAAATTTTAGATGTCACATTTTTATGGCTTGAAAAGAGGATCTATGAAGAAATTTATCTTTTTAATATTTTAAAATATAATTTTGGTGGCAAATGATGAAAATTTAATTCCATAGTGAATATCATTTACAAAATCACTGAGAAGAATGGTGAGGCCCCTAGATTACAGGGACCAGTGAAAATGGGCTTGATTCTGCCAGAACTCTCATTCCACTCTCAGATTTGCACTTATCGTTGTGTTCATTTATTGCATTACTGAGCAGTGTCATCTCATGGTGGGAAATAAAAGTCATCAAAAGCTCTTGAGTTTCATACCTCAGTTATTAATTTTTTTACCTTATTTTCCCCCTTATTTCCAGTTAGAAAAAAAAAAAAGACTCACATAGATTGCTTTGATCAAGAGGTCCCCCAGGACCAATTATCTGTGGCCAGAGGTAGGCACACATAATACATTTGCAGCTCCCAATATGACAATATGGATCTGAGTGGGTGGAGGGTAATTTTTTTTAGCAGAAACAGATGCTGAGTCAATAATAGCAAAGTTTTGATTGTTTTTATCACATCTGAAAAACTTAATAAATAAAGATTATTCTCTGAAGCCTATATTAGTTATATTGTATTGGTTACAATAACAGAAAAGTTGATTCAAACTGGCTTAAAAACATAGGTAGAGATAAATAGAAATACACCATACATGAAAAACTCAGAAATAGTGCTAACATAGTGCTAACCTCAGTTAGAGGGGGCTGTGCTTGTGATCAGATAATTACTATTAGCTCTTTGTATTAATATTCCATTAAAAATCATGCTATCTTTTTTCTTTTTCTTTTTTTTTCTTTTTTTTTTAAAGAATCTTTATTGTTGAAACTATTACATATGCACCTTTTTATCCCCATGGATCCCCTCCAGAACACCTCTTCTCCCCACCCCTCAGGCCTTCACCACCCTAATGTCTGTGTCCATGGATTATGTATATACCAGGTCTTTGGTTAATTACCTCACACTCACCCACCCTCCCATCCAAGATTCTTCACTCTGTCCCATGCTATTCACTCTTATTGAAATAGCTTCATGTCACAGTTGGCCAGGACATTGAGATGCTCTAATCGGTGTGCTCTCTACTGTTGGAATTGGGAATGGAATCAAATGGAGAACTAACTTAAGTTGGGGGCTACTGGGAATCAGGAAGTGAAGGGATACTTGATGGGAATCTGTCACACATCCACCCCTCCATTTTTATTTTTTAATTATTTTATTGCTATTTAAGTGGAATATAACATTTATCTAAACCCACGGATGTTAGGACTTAAATATATCACTCACTCTTTCTTCCAAGGAAGCTGAACAGAATAAAATGCTAGTTGTTAATCAAATGCCTCATATTTTAATAAAAATTCTTAAGGTTGAATTAGAAATCAGGTTAGATTTGAGTTTAAATAATTCCTATTCTCTTTTTCTCATTCTAAATTATTGGCAAGACATACTAGGGTGGCTTTGAGAGGGAATGATAGAAATATGACCAGTTTTCTAGAAAGATTCCAACTCATTTTACTAGAGGCATGAGGAGAGCCAGCTGATCTCAGGTAGCCAAGGGAAGACCAAGAAGACTCAGAAAGAGAAAGTGGGGTGGCTTGCTCATTTATGCTGATCAAGAATCAATCAACTATATTATCCCCTCCCTTGGTAAAGATTTCAAAAGGAAATGAGAAGAGAAGCAAAATCGCATTGCTCCCCTGCATAAGGAGAGAAGGCAGACAATTTCTATGTTCGAGATTTCAGTGAGGAAAGAGATAATATTTCCACAAATTACAATTCTGTTCCCATGTCTTTAAGTAATGAATTTCATGTTAGGTAAGACACCATAATTATATATATTTTTATTTTATCCTCTGAAAGTGGTACATGCCTACATTTACCTTGAACTTATCAGTGATTGATTTAGAACATGGGGAAAAGGAAAGGGAGAGAAAAAATATATAAATGATTGAGCTTACTAAAATGGGACCTTTGCTGGGTTTAGAGTAAAGAAACCAAAAACAGGCAGAAGCAAATTTGTCAACCAGTTTATTTGCTGCATTGATTATGTGATGATGAACACATGTACATTTTCATTACAGTTTGTTATTCCTAAGGCTTGGGAGTTTATTGATCCTATTGATCCAGTTAGAGTGAAAACTTGTTAGCAGACTAAGTTTCTTTTCGTGTTTTGTTTTGTTTTTTGGGTTTTTTTTTTGTTTTTTGTTTTGTTTCTGTTTTTTTTTGTCTTTCTTAGAAGTAATCCATCAATGAGACCCATTTCTAGGTTAAAGTGCAATGGGATTATGGTTCTTTGCTAAAGAATTGAACAGAGAATAAAACTATGACCCACGTTCTGAAAATACAACTCCTTTACACCCCTTCTGTCATTTTTTAATAGGTTTGATTGATTGGTGGATTGATTTATAAACAGCCATCACTGATTGTTAATGGGCAAGAGAATAGTCTCTCTCAGGCCAGTAAGCAGTCATTGTATATGCCAGAATGGATCCCTGGAGATTGTAAAAACAGATTTTTTTCCATCTTCTTCCTTAAGAGAATTTCTTGATCTTATTATGTCCTACACTATTTCATCTTAATGATCTCTAGTAGAAATGAGGAAGCAAGAATGCTTTGTCTTGTCACCAGGACACTGTGTGGCCTTCCTGGGTTTTGCCACTTGCCTAGATTAAGTGCCAGGGCTAAAACCATTAAAAGGAAAAGGCAGACTGATCAGTTATTTGAATGTCCAAAGGTTGGTTACGCATGGAGGGACAGGCAGCAGGTGGTTTGAACTGCATTATGTCCAGTTTAAAATGGAACAGAAGGTCAGCAGTAGATGTCAGAATAATTATTGCCAAGATCAGTTCTCACACAATATTTCTGGACCTGCTTTGTCACTCACCTCATCATGTTGCTTTCTGGGTTCCAAATGAAACTCCACTAATGGAGAATAATTCCCTTCTTACTATTTAGTCAGGAAATATGTCACTCATCTGTCCAATCAGCCTCTGTTTTTAGAGGTAAACCTTACAAGATCTGTCATGCAAGCTTCAATTATTTATTCTAAGAAAAATTGACTTGTGCACATGATTGGATTTAGGTTTCAACCATTTCAGTGTAGAATCTATCACATCTAAAGCTAATTGATATCAATAATTTAAAGGAAAAAAATACAGTTTACCTTTTAGGGAAAGGAATCTCAGCAATCTCTGTGTTAACCTTATCTTTTATAAGTGAAAAGGAAAATAAGATTGTGGGATTTGATTTAGAATAAGATTCCACATCTTGTCACCTCAGTTAAACAATTTAAAATATTTCCTGCTTAAGTTTTCCTTCACTTTATCCTCTTTCATAGATAGATATGCTAGTCACTTAACATGTAGTAATAATTATAATTATAATGTGTACTCTGAAAATGTAAATCTCATTACTCGATCATTACAGTACATCTAGGTACCTTTCTATTAAGAACATTCTATCTAGTCAGCTCTATACAGTTAGGTTTGGATATTATTAAATATTAATAGTCACATAGAAGTCTAATTTTAAAATAGAATTGGAGGTTAACACTGAAAGAAAAGTTAATATCTGCTAACACCCCTCTGGTCTCTGCTCAAGTTCATTAATGGATGATGGCACTGAATAGATACTTGTTCTTATAATGGCATTGTTTTCTTTTTCTCTTTAGATGACTGTGTCAGAAAGCATATGGTAAACCAAAATATCTTCAGATTTGGGTTTCATATGTAGAACTTGGTATATGATTAATTAGATAGTTTGAAAGTATGTTACTACATTGGTGCTCCCAGTAAGTCAGGTCTTAGCATTCATGCCTGTGTATCCCTGCCACTTTAAGCTGGGCTGGGCCTGTGGCTTGTTTGAACTACTAGGATATGGAGAAGACAACACTATTCAGGTTTGGGGTCTAAGACAAAAGAAGGCCTGGAAGCTTTCACTTGTTCACTTGGATACTCTACTGGAAATACAAATTGGGGAGAGACTCCAAGGGAAATAGAGGCCCTGGGATTAAAAAGGAAAGAGGAAAAAGCTTAGCCATTGAGAGACTCAGCAGAGCTCAGTCCCTAATCAAACTATCAGCTGAATGCAGCCTACAGAAAAACCACTGGCAAGGAAAGATGGAGATATAAAATACAAGTACACTGGCTGTTATTTGAAAGTCAATGTTATTTTGAAGGAGAGAAAGAGCTGTTATTCAACAATAAGTAATTAGAACAAACAGGAATGGCAAAAACTGAAATTGTCCACTCCCTGTCCCTACCTCCATCCACTTAGTATCTGCTTTTAGATCTTTGAGGTTTAGTGTGGGCAACTAGTGACTCTGGTGTTCAGGTGCTTAGAGAATAAAATGATGAGACAAGTTAATTGGGCAAAACAGGATCAGGATTCTCACTGAATCAAGTGTGTATATTAAACTAGTATGTGAAAAGTGTTTCTTCTAGTGAAATCCCCTCTAACAAGTTTCCTCCATATTTCATGAAATATTTACTCTGTTGACTTGGGAAGGGAAAAAATTATGGACAAACAGAATATTCTAAATTTCTAGCTCTTAAAATCTTTGTGAGAGTCAGTTTCTCTCTCTCCATCTCCTATCAATCTCCACCCCTCATATTTCTTTCTCTCTCTGAGTTAATCTTGAAAGGGACATTATCTATAGTTTCCTAAAATTCTGACTTCCAGTTGTCTTAGTTTAATTGCTTTACCACAGGTTCACACAGGGATGGTATTATGTGTGTGTGTGTGTGTGTGTGTGTGTGTGTGTGTGTGTGAAATTGGACACAATTTGCATATGCCAAAATGCCTATGAAATGATCTTTAGATGGATATTGAATATGACATATTAGATGTTTTTATCTGAAACAATTCAGGCTAATTTTACTATTTTAACCCAAAATTGTAAATTTTGTTCAAATATTGAGAGCTCTTGCTATTTTAATTTATTAAAGCATTATTTCTACATATATTAAGAACACTCTGGTTCTCATTATATTAAGTATAAAACTAACTCTTTGGAAGACTAATGAATAAGATTAATGCTACACATATAATGAGGTCTCATTGTTTGAAAAATACCACAGAAAATACTTTTATTTTCTATGCATCAGACTAGAAGTAAAATAACAATTAAATGTTTTTCAAAGTTTACTATATGAAAATAACACAGATAATTCTTAAAATATGTAGCACTAGGCCACACTTCTAGTTTTTAACATACCAAAACATGTACCATTATAGAATTTTATTTCAACATATTTCAAGTCTATTAGTAGTGAATATACTTTGTCAATGTGTTAGTAAGGAGAGTTGAAATATGATGTGCATACATATTATTTACTGGCTGATTAGAATTCTCCTGGCACTTGTTCCTTAAGAAGTCTCATTGCTATAAAATATTGTCAGGCCTCTTCTCATGAGTATATTTGCAACTTCTAAATTCTAGGCTTCAGTGCCTTGTTTTCATGGCATTATGAAGGTTGACTTGAGTTGGCTGTACTCTCCATTGCTATTTTCCTGTTCTAAAAAGACACATGATTGCCACATTATGTTTATTTAGCACATTTACCTTGTTGAGTGTTCTTCCTTATTCCTACAGTGTGTAGAGATATGTATTTTTATCAACAGAAAATTTAAGCTATAAATTTTATTAACTATATTATTTCCCTACTATTAAAGTGGATATATAAAAAATGTTTTTAAAATTCTTAAACAGTGGAACATCATTAGTGATGTGCTACATATGAATCTGCAGTGTCTTAAAAAGTCATCATGTAACCTCAAAGCAATAGTGTTAACTGAATTTGGAATATTTTTACTTTATATAGGGCCAATTAGTAATATAGAAACCTGTGTTAAGTTTATATCCTTTATCAAGTACTTAATTTATTTATGTTGGTGCAAAAATGTTACTCTTAGCATTTATATTGTGAAATTATTTTATCATAAGGTAGTGAAAATGTTTAAACTAGCAATGTTCTGGAAGGAAAGAGCACCCTTAATTTAGGTGGTTGTGGAGTTCACTAAAAGCCTACATGGGGAAACTGGATATAGCCAGGCCTAGCTCTAGCAATAGTAGAAGCACTTACAATGATTTGGGACATGGACTAGAGTGGTTATCTGAATCCAAAGAGAACAATTCCATGGAAGTGGCCGTCTGCAAGAGCAGAGGCTTGATCGAGGGATGGCAAATGAAGGACTTGCAGGAATAAATACCCCAATGTCACTCTCACATTAATGTCTATCTCCTAAAAGCCCCCCCCCAACTCTCTCTTTTTTTAAAAAAATATATTTTTTTTATTGATTTTTCACAGAGAGGAAGAGAAAAGGATAGAGAGTTAGAAACATCAATGAGAGGGAAACATTAATCAGCTGACTCTTGCACACCCCCTACTGGGGATGTGCCTGCAACCAAGGTACATGCCCTTGACCTGAATCGAACCCTGGACCTTCCAGTCCACAGGCCAACAATCTATCCACTGAGCCAAACCAGTTTTGGCAAAAGCTCCTCTCTCTATGCTAACCTAAACCAGAAAGCAAGGAGGCCCACTGACTAGTCCACAATGTGAGCCTCCCAGGACAGAGAGAATTATGAGGAAGGATGGAGAGCAGATCTGGAAAAACAAGTGGAAATATCAGAGAATTACTATGTTAATAAATTGAATGTTCATAAAAGAAATAAAATATTATTCCATTAATACAATCACCTATTACATTGAATGTGCATTGCAGGGTTGACTTCATTGCAAAATTTAAACATTCATGTCTCTAAAAGCTGGTTATTGGCCCCATAATAGCTGGGATTCCTTTTAACTAAAGAACTCTACTAAATTTAGCAGTATTTTAAAGGAGTTTCTCTCATTTTTTAAGGTCACTTTCTATTGATTTTATATCTCAAAGGAATTAACAACTCTATACTTCAGAGTTAAATGAAAATTGACCAAGGGACACCATTATTCCTCTTTTGAGTCACAGATGAAAGAATGACATTTTAAAGAGCACATTGGTGTAAACTCTCAGTAGTAATTGATTCAGGGTATGAAGGAAGCATGGATATGATATGATCACAAAATACTTAGTGTGTTTGCATACTCTGCCAATTTATTTTACAAAAACAAAAAGAAAAATAGTATGTTGTTCTATAATTATGACACACTAGTCTGTGGTTTATATTTTGTGATCTATATTTGAGCAACATAAATGTTCCTGACCCTAGTGACAATTGAATTTAAATAAGTAGGCCATAAATGCTTTTATAAATATGTTTAGTAGAGAAATGAAATTAAAAATAGGAACTTCAAATTTATGTACGTGAATTTAAAAATGTGTACAATCAATGGGAATCTAAGCATTAGCCAGTGGAGTCAGGTAAAATTAACTTCTGATCATAAGGGACTCATAGGCCATCTTATAGTTAAGAAAATACTGGACTCAGTAAAAGAAATCCTCAGATTTTATTCTGCTATAAGCAAATTGTCTGCGCAGATAATAGAAATATGGCATCCTTTACTTTTTTGTCATCTTAAAATGATGGATTTTGTGATAAATCCCTTCCAGACTTAAAGTATTTTACTTAAAAAGTATGGAGTTTCCTCAAAAACTTAAAAATGAAACTGCCTTTTGACCCAGAAATCCCATTTATTCAAAGAAACCTAAAACAAAACTTGAAAGAATACATGCATTCCTGTGTTCATTGCAGCATTGTTTACAGTAGCCAAGATCTGAAAATTATGCGCATTTTGTTCATCAGTTTATATCGTTCATGAAATTCCACACGTGAGTGAGATCATGTGATATTTATCAGATGATGTTTTATTGAGTTGTACCTATACCCCAATAAATTCAATAAAAAGTAAAATAAAAATTACCAAACAGCAGGAGTCTTCGTCAACTAATAATGGAAGAAATCACAATTTAAATAAATTTGAGCAGATAAAGAATTCAACTTCTTCCTCAACTAATAATGGAAGAAATCACAATTTAAATAAATTTGAGCAGAGAAAGAATTCAACTTATGGGGCTGGGAAGGTGTACCTTCTTCTTTTCAGTCCTGTTTTCCATTTCTTAGATTCTTTATGGTCTGTCTCTTATTGTTGTTGTTTTTGTTTTTGTTTGTTTGTTTGTTTGTTTGTTTGTAATATTATCTATTCACTGTTATGTTCCTTTCAGCTCAACACGGTGAGTATATTTTCTCTTTAAAGCCCTTAGTTCTCTCTGACCAGCAACATTACCATAATTTTAAAACTTGTCATAAATACAATTTTCAACTTAGAACAATTAAGTCAGAAAATCTGAAGTAGTGCTCATTCTGTTTTGTTTTATTTTTTAACTCTCCTAAGAATGACCTTATCACTCTTGTCCACTTAAACTATTGCCTATATCTTATAATTAGGTTCAGATACCATCTATTCATAATATATTAATAGCTGCTTCTATTGGAGAAGCCCCAGTGCCACACACATTTCCCCAAACACAGAGCAATGAATTAAAATCAATATGTTTAAAACTTCATTACACTTTTGAATTATCTGCAAAGAACACAAAAATATAGAAGGATGTAATACATCCAGATAACTGCATAAACACTATAATGTTTTAGGCCCCAAGAACTCATGGTCACATTGTAAGATAAACTGTAGGTAGATTGGGAAGTGCTGATAGGCGATGTTAAAGAATTTGGATTTAGTCTGAAAGCTCTTGGTAAATTTTAGGTGGAGTGTCCATTGGTTAACATCAAAGTGGTTCACATCACAGTGGTTTTGAGGTTGGGAAGACCCAACCATAGTGACAACTGAACTTACATTTGAAGTTTGCATGTGTAAATACGGGTGCAAGAGGCTTCCTTGGCAAAAAAAGAAGAAAAAAAAAGAAAGAAAAAAAAAAGGAGTTGTTTAGATTCTTTCCTCTTCCTCTCAATCCATGGGGGAGGGTGCTGAGTTCTGAGGGCTGTCCTATGGCTTATGTCCTAATACATCAATTTATAAGAGAGAAATTGACCCAAGAAAGACAGAAATAGAAAGAGATAATATAATTGTGGTAGCAGTGAGGGTCAGTCTGGGAAAAAGATCAGTTGACACCTGAAGAATTAGAACAATAGAAAACACAGATCAAGACTAAGGAAGAAGATTGAACTTGAGAGTTGGTGTATATAAATTGAGGAGGTTATATATGAATTTATGTTTATTGTAGTCACCCCAGCCTCATTGTATGTGAATGGACTTGGCTGGTTTAGGATACAGAAAGAAGACTGGGGAAATGTTTGGATAGAGGACCTGAAATTAGGAAAAGATAAGACATACACAGGGAAGAGTAAATATTAAAAAAAAAAAAAAAAAAAAACCTGACACATTTGTGATGGGCTATACCTTGAAAAACACATAGAAAATAGTCTATGTTTATAAAACTCAGAAAATAACACAATAGTCTTTCAGCATATTTGTTTCTCACTTTTGATTTCGCAGCAGAATTTTAAAAAAATTGTTTTGACACTATATGCATATGTGTGTGTGTGTGTGTGTGTGTGTGTGTGTATGTTCAGACCAGTGAGCCATGTGTAGTAGTGTGATGATGATATTCAGACCAGTGAGCCATGTGTAATAGTGTGATGATGCTTTGTGTTTCATGGTGTCTTTCAAAATAATTTTCCATGGCAGCATCATTATCTCTAATTTATAAATTAGAGGGCCCTGTACAAGTGTCAGAGTGAAGAGATAGATTTTGTGACTGGGTCTGAATAGCAACTGCTTCAGTGTTTCGAAGCATAAATTCCTTCCAAGTTGATAGCTTATCCTCAATCTTATCTAAGATTCATTTTCTGGCTCTTGGGATATTCCTTACTATTTACTTACTGGAGGGGGCAATGAAGCACTCTGGATCCCTTAGCATCTACATTGGAGTGACTGTTGTAAACAGAGGAGAGCTTTCTTCTCTCTGTGCTTTTACTAATTAGTATGAGCATCTGATATTGCTCATGCTTCTTTGAAATCACCTTTAATTCTTTCTGGTCTTAGAAGTTGCAAATGAATCCAGAAAAAATAAAAGTTCATAATGATGATGATGATAATTTATAATGAGCTAGAAGCTGTAAAAGTGATTACCCTATTTGGATACTACAGTGAACCAATTAAGTATGATTGAGGTTAACATGAGGTAGCTATGTTTCAAAAGATTAAGTAACTTGTCTAAGATCAAACAGTAAGTGGCAGAGTCAGTATTTGAACTAAAGTCTGTCAAATGCTAAAAATCCTTGCCCACTATGTTAAAGAATTGGCTGCACCATATAATGATTCAATCTATCAAATGTATTTGTCAAATCTTTAACAGTGTAATAACTTATGACTGCATTTATTACAGCACCATGTCTTAACCAATGGATCTTCTAGTGTTTGGTTTGGATTATCACTTTTTCTCTCTTTAGATATGCTTCATGCTATCAAGAATATTTCTACTTATATTTGATTTCTAGTCGGGGGTGGAAGCTTTCTCAGAAGGCAGAATCTTTAGTAAAGAAAAGTGAAATGAGTCACAATGAGCAGATGTGAAGGATTGTTTCTATAAAAGCTTTCAAGAGTTAGCTGGGGCTTTGTGAGTTATGGGAAATCCATCTTTATATATGTAAGGTACCTCTTAAAATTTATTGAAAAGCATAAAGGATTCTAAGATCATCACAATATTATTATGATGTTGTCATAATATTTCCATGGGATATCACAGTAACTTTTAATAACCCTTTAAAATGTGTTCATGAGAATATGTTCCTTAGTATCATCACTTTTGTATCCAAAAAATACTATACTTTGACCAATCCTCTGACTTAGATTGTCTGCCCCTGACTTATTTTCTCTTCCTGAAACTTTGCCTTTATATTTTTTTATATGCAGGAATATTTCCCTTATAGATTTCCCTGCTTGAAAAATTTGTTCTTTCTCCTCAGTATCTCTCATTTTTTCTTCAGTCATCTATCTATCTATCTATCTATCTATCTATCTATCATCTATCTATCTATCATCTATCTATCTACTATCTATCATCTACCTATCTATCATCTATCTATCTATCTTTAGTTATCTCTCTCTCTTTCTCTCTCTCTCTTTCTCTCTTATTGTTATAAATAAAGGCTACTACAGCACATAATGTAGTAATTTTTAATTAACAGACTGATGTCAGAAACATTATATATATATATATATACATATATATATATATATATATATATATAATATTCAAGAATAAAATAACACCTTTGTTCAATTGCTTTGAGTGTGATGTCATAAGATTTCAATAATAATAAAAATCAGAGAGAGATTTTTTTTTTTTTATCAAGAGAAAGCAGAGTTGAGTAACCTTATCCTACTGAATGTCAAAATTCAGAGAAACTGAAGAGGATTTCCCTGTGCATCTGAAAACCAGAAAGATGAGTGATTTCAACACTTTAATTTCCTCAGTATGTCTATCACACTTACTCAATTTTCCTTAAGACCTTTCTACCCATGGGAAGTTGAAACAACTCTAGTGATCCTGGACGATAAAAACTGATTTTTTTTCTTCCCATCAGCAATTTCAACATTTGTTCTACCTTCTTAACTTGTAAAAGGTTATCTTGAAACAAGTTATCTTGATTTCTCTCAAAGGAATGTAACAGTGTCCTAACTGATTTATGGTCTCATGGTATTCCCCCAAGAATAGGAAGTAGCTTCTGAAAAGTATCACACATTTTTTTAAGTGGAATCTATGTTTTTCATGTTTTGTTTTGTTTTCAATTTGAATAAAAGAGATAGAAGTTTGAGATAGATAATATTGGATCATTATACTTACTGGTGTGTCATTGAATACACACACAGTTGCTATTTTGTCCAGTTGAAAATTTAATATGCCTGGCTGGTGTTGCTCAGTGATTGAACATTGACCTAGTACAAGGAGGTCGCAGTTTGATTCCCAGTCAGGGCACATGCCGTGGTTTCAGGCTTGATCCCCAAAAGGCGGCCAATCAGTGATTCTCTCTCATCATTGATCTTTCTATTTCTTTATCCCTTTCCCTTCCTCTATCTGAAAATCAATAAAAACATTTTAAAAATTAAATATATTAAATTTTATCACTTTTGTCAGCATCTGCCTTATACTCAAATTTCATTATAGCAATCATCTCAGAAGACACAAATATACTTTAGCCATAGGTGACAAGTCTGAGGATTATCTATGAACAAGCATATATTTAAAGTTTAGATGTCTAAGTATTTTTGTTTATTTATATATTTTTATTGATTTTTTACAGAAAGGAAAGGAGAGGGACAGACTGTTAGGAGCATCATCTGCCTCTTGCACACCTCCTATTGGGGATGTGCCCACAACCAAGGCACATGCCCTTGACCAGAATTGATCCTGGGACCCTTCAGTCCACAGGCCGGTGCTCCATCCACTGAGCCAAACCAGTTTCAGCTAGATGTCTAAGTATTTTTAGAGAAGGCCATAGGGATCTACTTACCTGGTAGCAATTTATTTTTATAGAAGACAAAATATATTAGGTACATCCAATGATAATGAGTTCCCATAATAGAGAAGCAACAATTTAAAATATAATAGACTACATTAATTGTCTTACTACTAAGGAAATTGTACACTGAGCCCCCAAAGAAAGCAAATTCGAATTCTGAGATGACTTGTATCACATCTCTAATACTTGAAACATATGGTAATACATTTTATAACTTATCAGAGTGGGAAAGAGATTTTTCTCATTTTAGAGAGGGGAACATCAGTAGTCCAGTGACAACAAAAAAGAAGTTGGAAGCCAAAGCTAGTGTAAGAGCAAAAGGCCAGGTCATCCTAAAATAGTTCAGCTGCCATGCCACATGGCTACCCACAGAGGAAATATGAGGAACAAAAATATACAATCCCCTACATTAAAGCATGGATGGAGAAAGAGTGGCAAATAGTGACCTCACTGACACCTAGAACTGAGGAGGCCATAGCAGTTTCAGAGGCAGAAGAAGAGAATAGCAATTTGCTCACATGGCCCTAAATTATAGTGCCCATTCAAGAAATTTTGCTCTGAAAGGAGCATGGAAAATGGGCAGTAGCTGGACTGAGATTTAAGGAGAAGAGAGTTTTTTGGTATCTTTTTATAAGATGGGAAATTTTTTGACAAGTTATGTTTGTTTGTGTGTTTCTTTAACAAGTTATTTTGATGAGAAAGTTAGTAGAAAGAAGAAACCTAATGGTGAAGGGGCAAGGCCAAAGGATTGCAATTTAATACATAAATACAGAATAAGCTTTGTGCTTTTGCACGATTCATTGGTTCTGTCAGGAAAGAGACTTCTCTGAGAGTGGTTTCCTCACTCTTTTATCCATTTTTGGTCCCAAGATCCATCCTGATGAACTTCTGCATGCAAATCTCTTTTTTCGGAGTCTGTTTATAGGGAACCCATTTGTTCTTGGGAGATTTTATACTTATTATTAAAGTTTTCATTTGAAGAGCAAGGGTCTCTTTCTGTAGTTGAAAGTGGTAATGATATAATTTGAAGTACAGAACTGTAAAGAAGTGAATGGGCCTATTAATTCCTTTGTGGATGAAGTTTCATATGTCATGCTTTATTTTCCTTTACTAAACTTTTTCTTCCAGTGCCCTCATTCAGTACATCTGAGATAAAGTATGGCCTGTTGTACAATCCATTCAAATGTTTAAATAAGATAAGTCACCTTTTACTGTTACTAACTTAAAGATTCACTGTCAAGGGGTTACTTCTATACCAATGTCATTGGTTAGAGAACATATTTTGTAACTACTGTTGGCACACTGGTAAGCAGTGGGGATAACTGATGAATAAGGAAGCCCAGAAACAGTGCATGCAGGAAGAGGATGGACTCGAAAGTGTGGCCAAGGACAATTCTGAGATTTTATTTTTTATTTTTAATAAACAAGATGTACATTATGAACAATACAAAAAATATAAAAGCGTACAGATGCTATGTATAAGCTTTCAAAAGAAATGATTGCCCTTTTCTTGATGAATCAGACATACTAAAATAATAATCAATTGGTCTACATCAATGCCCTTATTTCAAATATACTTGAGTAAAAATTAAAAAAAAATGCACATGACTAAAAACTTAACATAAATATCTAAAGAAGATTCTAGCATAAATTACTGAGCAAAGAAATCTATTCTAAATGGCAGAACATACATTTCATGTATTCTTTGCAAAAAACACTGCTATTGTTCATTGCTTTTTGAATAACTTCAGCTTAAATGGTAACTTCTTAGCACTTTAGTGCAGCCAGTGCTTCTGTAATTGACAGGTACTGAGTGATGTATGAAAAGAATGAGGCGCATTTTGAAAGTTTGTGAGCAAGATAACGTTGCCATTTCCCTCAGCTTGACTAAAATTTTACGTAGGCCTCTTCCGGACTCCAGGCACTGACCTTGCTTTTCTTAGAGCAGTTATTTTCAGCCGGTGTGCCACAAGAGACACACCGGAGCGCTGCAAGGATTTTTCAAACATGCAGCACCTGACTATGCAGTCAAGTGCACCGATCTCTTTTCCCTTAGATTAGGGGTGTTGAACTCAATCAGAGAAGGGGCCAAAATCTAAAATCCAGCCTAAATCGCGGGCTGAATGGTTTACTGAACAGTCATAAACTGTCATTGTGATGGAAACGCAGCGGAGTGCAGTGATGACAGCGCGGTGCGGGCCACATTGCAAGGCCTGGCGGGACGGATTTGGCCCGCGGGCCTTGTGTTTGACACATGTGCCTTAGATTGTCAAGTAAAAAAAAAAAAAAAAAGTGATGACGCCGAAACCGGTTTGGCTCAGTGGTAGAGCAGCGGCCTGTGGACTGAAAGGTCCCAGGTTCGATTCTGGTCAAGGGCATGTACCCGAGTTTTGGGCACATCCCCAGTAGGGGGTGTGCAAGAGGCAGCTGATCCCCAGTAGGGGATGTGCAAGAGGAAGCTGGTCGATGTTTCTCTCTCATCGACGTTTCTAGCTCTCTATATCTCTCCCTTCCTCTCTGTAAAAAATCAATAAAATATATTTTTTAAAAATGTGATGACAACCAAAATAACAATAGCCATCCGGTGTTAATGAATCAAAATTATACCTATTTTTTTTTGTCACATTGGCAAAACATATATATTTTTTGGTGTGCTACAGAATTATAGTAATTACAATAGTTTATGCATACTATGAGATTTAAAAAGAAGTTGAAAGTTGCTGTCTTACAGCATTTACTTTTAAAATTCATTCTCTGCTCTTTTGAGCAAATCTAAAAAGCTTCTAGCCAGTTTTACAAGCTAGGAATGTCTTTCACAAGGACCCGGGAGTTATCCTTTAGAAATGTAATTGTCCAGGAAAATAGACCTCCTAGCTCTGTGTCTCTGTGGAATGATAGACGGGTAGCTTTCGTGGTTGACTTGCACCAAGTTATAAAACTACCTGCTGTCATGAAGATAGGAGGAAGTTTATGTTTCCTTAAAGGAAGGCAAATTAGCAAACACAGAAGACCTAGCCTTAAAAGCCCCTTTGGCTTTTGTCTCAGCAAAGTTGAACTGAAATTGAGTTCTTATCTCTCTCTCCTATTGCAAGAGACTTGAATAAAATTTTCGTTGCCCGGTTAAATTTATCTAGTGCATTTTTTTTTTTAACAACTATGTGGAATCATACCTGGGGAAAAAAAGTATGTTGAAATATCGCAATATCAAGTTCTAATAAATCAGAAAATTGGCACATCTGTGTTTTATATTTTTTGTGCAACATTACTTACCTTGGATAGCAGATTGGAGACATACCTGAAATTGGAGCCTCATTCAACGAGATAAAAAGGATAGCTCAGTAATCACACAGGAATCAGTGTTTAGGCATGGGAACAGTGCCAGCCACAGTGACTGTTCTCCCCTTGGGAATGAACTCAGTATGCTAGAGAACAAACATGCAATCACAGCTCTAAGTCTGAATTGACACTTCATGCAATCAATGCTAAACTAATGAAGCTGGTGGGTGAGAACCACTGGAACAAAATTTCCAAATCCCTTCATTTGGTGCTTTTACTCTTTGACCCAGTATTACAAGCTATTACATTTTCATTGGATTGCAAATAATGTTTAATATTAAAAATAGAGGTAAAACAACTCCAACAATCCACTATGTATTAAAAATTATATCTTCTGATGAATTCAAGTTTTATTATATTAGGCAAGTTTCATTTATCTATTTCAGAAAGTAAAAACAGTTGCATAAAAAAATGTTTGAAGTGTTTCATTAAACAATATTTTTCTCAGGTCTTATATAGGTTCTTATTTAGGGACTTATATTTCGAATAAAAAATTACCAGGGCACCTGAACTCATTTCCATTTTAGAGCTTAATGTGTGTGGAATTGAGACACAGAAAAGATTTAGAAGCAGGCCACTCTTTGGATACTTCTGTACATTCAGATGTTTGATTAAGTTTCCTCTAAAATTAAATGTTTATCCAGAGAGGTACAGGGTCATAGAGTCTACACATTTGTAACACATCGTCAGGGTGACAAATGACTGCTGAGTAATTACTCTTACCAGCTCTGCTACACCATCCTGGGCCCTCATTTAGGCAGTCAGATTTCAGAACTAAGCTGATTTACTTGTGATCACACAGCTCTGTGGCCACTGACCTGAGACTGGGGTCTGATTCCAGAATCTCTCTCCTCACCAGGCTGTATCTAATGGAATAAAGCAGTAGTAAGAAACCCTGGAGGTTTACTTACAATAATTTTTTGGAAAGCGACCTAACATTTAAATGGATCAGAGTAGGGCCAGAGTTTACTCTGGATAATAAACTGGCAGGCTGCCCGATCCTCAATGATCAATTCTCTTGATGGAAATGCTTACAAAATTGCTCTTCTACCTATTGGCATAGAAACTGTGCCAATATGTGCTAATGCACCCTGTTACCTACAGGTGGTGTGCTCAGACTTCAAGAAGGAGCTCCACAGCCACCCTAACCCTCCATCCTCCTGCCAGGCAATAAATAAAAATGTCCATGCTAGGTGAACACAGACACTCTTGGTTACTTTCATCCTTTAGACTGTCTATCTTTCTTCAGCTCTTTGGGCCTTTCTGGTACTTTATTTCTATGAAAATTGACTTTAAAACAAAACAAAACAAACAAAAAACTTGGCAGTTTTTACTGTATATATCCTTCCATTATAACACGAGTTTTAAAGCAATCATTTAAAAAACAATTTTAATTGCTACAAAAGTTTTAACCCATTTTTAAAATTAAGACATACATTCTGAGTGCTAAAGTGATTTGTTAAATATCACATAAGAGCAGAGATTTGAATTTGACACTTTTTGTTTTAAAAATGTTGTTTTTACTCTCCATTTTCACTCTTTTTGTGTAAAATGCATATGTCTTGATTTCTCTGGGATAGATCTGATTTATACTTGTCCTGGGGTCATTATTATTAGCATGTTCTTCTTCTCTGAAAAGCATCTCTGTTTGAATGATAAAGTCATCCTTCTGATAAACCAAGCTTAAGCCTTTAAGTCTCTCCACCCCATTCCCAACAACAGTATTTGAAACTTTTCTGATGAGGTGGAATACTTTTTCTTATGTAAAGGAAACTCAGAAATCACTGTATAGGTGCACACACTAGTACGTTTTTTAAGGATTTGTAAATATTTATGATCTTACAACCCAACGAGGTAGAGACAGAAACAACCTGAGACCTTCTAGAGCCTGTCAAACAGTTAAACCTTCTCCATGTGGTCTTGATCTTGATCTTGATCTTAAAGCACCTAGCCCATCTGTTTTAAGTAGAATTTTTATCATTGCAAATCACAAAATCTTGGCTCAGCTTTACTTAAACCAGTAAATGAATTTAACTTATCATGTAACTGAGTTCAAAAATAGCGTGGAGAGGCATCTTTGAAACCAGAGGCTCCAACAAAATTATTAACACTTTCCTCTCTCTCTCTCTCTCTCTCCTCTCTCTCTCTCTCTCTCTCTCTCTCTCTCTCTCTCTCTCTCTCTCTCTCTCTCTCTCTCTCTCTCCCCCTCCCTCCCTCCCTTCCTTTCTCTCTCCCTTTCTCTCCCTCTCCCTCTCCCTTTTTCTCCCTCTCCCTCTCCCTCTCCCTCTCCCTCTCCCTCTCCCTCTCCCTCTCCTTTCCCGTCTTTCTCTCCATTCCCTATTCTTTTCTCAATATGGCCTTCATTTTTCTAAATAAGTCTCATTTACTATGGTGACAAGCAGATTGTTAGCAATCTCAGGCTTACATCATACTAGAGAATCTCTCTTTACCAATGGTACTACCTTGTTTCCCCGAAAATAAGACATCCTCCGAAAATAAGACCTAGCACATGGAAAAATAAGACATCCCCTGAAAATAAGACCTAGCACATGGAAAAATAAGACATCCCCTGAAAATAAGACCTAGCGCAACTTTGGGAGAAAAAAATTAATATAAGACACTGTCTTATTTTTGGGGAAACAGGGTAGTAGCAAATATATGGTCTTGGCTGATTTTTATTGAGATATTTGAATCACATGTTTATTTCTGAACTAAATGCTGTGGTTAGGAGTAGAGAACATTTTAATATTCTAGGCTTATCATAATGTGTTTATGCTTGGATCTGTAATGTTATATTATTCCTAACACAAAGATATATAGAATTGGAGAATGGTGCTTTCCTGAAGGAAATAAGGATGGTGAAGGGGAAATGGATGCTGGGAAATTAAATATCCAGATGTGCACTGTTTTGCTTCTTTGCTCAAGAGAAAATAGGTATGCACGTTAAGTGGGGTGGAGTTGTATAATTAGAAGAGTGTTATGTTTCCACAAATGAAACTAATTAAAATTCACCATGATTAGTTGCATTTTTATAAAATGCATTAGGCATTTCTATTTTTTCCTCAGATTTATTCCACTTTTTCTAAACACCTAGGACATGTCTCTTGAACTTTGAGCATGCTTGACCTTTTGGATCCTGTTTGGTCATCACTCTCTGCCTCTAAGCATGGAAACTATGTTTAACAAATATTCTTTCCTGCTTTTTTTAAATGGGTTCATCTAGACCAGACCACATCTGCTTATGTTGGGCGCCAATAACGATGGGTTTTCTTCTCATCCTTGTCCCACTCTGTAGCCTGCTTTACAAGCTTCGTGCACAGTGCACCATACATTGTAGGTAAATAGTCTTATAAGCCTGGTGAATGGCACAGATGTAATCCTAGATTTTAGCACATTCTCTTAAAGCAAGTGATTGAAAAGAAGATGCATTATTCTAGAAACAATGTTTCATTTTACAGAAAAAAAAATCATAGCATGAGAATTAGATTTTATTTCCTGCTAAATAAATTAGTGAAGACCTCAAATCAGTTTAATTTATTTATGATACAAAACTTAAGTGTTTCCATTGGGCCAGACACATATTATCTATAGTTATTTACAAAGCATCCTTGGTCGTACAGCATAGTCTATCTACTGAGGCACAAGGGCAGAAAATGGTATGTTTTCATGGCAGATGTTATTCATCATAATTGAGCATGACAATTTCATAGGGAACTATATCAAAATGCACATCCTTGGGTATACCTCCAAAGTCTGGGAAGGTCTGGAGTGAGACCTAAGTAGTACAGACTTCTAAGTTTCTTCTCAAGTGATTTTTGGAAGACATATATGATTAAGTCCAGATAGTATATTCAAAGGTGTTCCAGACAGAACGGCCCCAAGATCCCCTGACCCTTTCCCAATGTCACATCTTTAAGGAAGTAGCAATGTGTCCTACTGAAACATGCACTCCTTATCTAAGGTTGGAAGCAGAACTCAAGATGCATCAGTAAACTGCTCATTCATTTCATTCCTATTGTTTGCATGGTGGTAGGAGCTGTGATTCCCTGGAATTTATGAAGTATTGTCTTTGAGAGTATAAAATACGGGAAACTGCAGATAAACAAGAGTGACTGTTAAATCTGTTTTGCTATGTTGAGAGTCAATTCATGGTGTTCATTTTTTTTAATACATTTTATTGATTTTTTTCGGAGAGGAAAAGAGAGGGTTAGAGAGTTAGAAACGTCAATGAGAGAGAATCATCCATCAGCTGCCTCTTGCACACCCCCTACCAGGGACATGCCCGCAACCAAGGTATATGCCCTTGATCGGAATCGAACCTGGGACCTTTCAGTCTACAGGCCGAAGCTCTATCCACTGAGCCAAACCGGTTTTGGCGATGGTGTTCATTTTATTGCAGTTTTAAAGTTAAGTGTAATGTATTTCCTGTGTTAGGCAGGAGACTATTGTGAAAAGTCATTAAGATACCACTATTATCCAGAAAAGTTACAAGCACTTGCAATTGATGTTTGGATCTCCTCTTTCTCTTATTTTTCCTTTTTATTTAAATGTGGCAGAAACCTAGTTGAGACAATATGGGAATGTATTAATCCATATACCTAGACCAACTATATAGTAGTAAGGGAGACAAATTATGTGCCTTCACTCTGTCTCCATAAATCTATATGTGGACTCCTAAATTCTATATGAAGTGGGAGGAGGGGATACAATGACTACAATCAACTTTAAGTTGGCATTATTAGAGTTTATCAGTCTCAGAGAAGAGAATCTCTTATTTCCCCAATCCAGTATACACAGACTTGAGCATAGGATTCTGATCACCCTAGATTGTGACCATTCACCATGGGCAATCACCATGGGCATTCACCATGGGCAATCCATATCATATTATGACTAGAGCCCCTGTGTACAAAATTCATGCACTGGGGTGGGGAGGGGGATGTCCCTCAGCCCAACCTGTACCCTCACTAATCTGGGATCCCTTGGAGGATGTCAAACTGCCAGTTTAGGCCTGATCCCACAGGTAGTCGAACATCTCTCTTGCAATTCAGGACTGATGGCTCCTAACTGCTCACCTGCCTGCCTTCCTGATTGCCCCTAACTACTTCTGCTTGCCAGACTGATCACCTCTAACTACTCCCCTGCCAGCATGATTGATGCCTAAGTGCTCCCCTGTCGGCCGAATCACCCCCAACTGCCCTCCCTTGCTGGCCATCTTGTGGTGGCCATCTTGTGACCACATGGGGGCAGCCATCTTTCACCACATGGGGGCCACCATCTTGTGCAAGTCATGATGGTCAATTTGCATATTACCTCTTTATTATATAGGATTAGAAGCTCTACCAGAATTGCATTCAATGTAGTTAAGAGAAAACAGTTCTCCTAAATAAATGCATGTGTGTGTTGAAAAAGAGTTTTTGCTCCTGACAAAGAATGAGAAAATAAATATTGAGTACAGTAAATCAACAGATGTCCACTGCCCATATTCTGACTATTTATTGTTCAAAAAAAGAATGTACTTTTGCAGTGGGTTTAGTCCCAGAAGTTAGGATTCCTCCAAAAAAAAAACTTCTTTGTTCTCTGGGGTGATACATGAGAAAGTCTGTAGAATTCACACAAAAATATTGGCTTAATTTTTTTAATAAAAAATCTTACAAATAATAAAACAAAATATAGAAATCTATTGCTCCATTTAGTTGTGTTAAGAGTATGTCCAAGGGGTTTGTTTTTATTATAGTTTTCTATTTGTCACCAACATAGTCCCAAATGATGTTAGTGTTAGCATTGATTATTTTTAGTCTGAAATATGTAGTATAATGTTGTTATCTTGCCACCCAGCTCTATCACATAGTCCACAACCAGAATGGAAAGCCATAATAAAAACTTCCTTCTCTTAATTTTTTTCTTCCTTCTTTTTATCTTCCATATAAAAAATCTGGCCACTTCAATATGTACAAAGGAATTCAGTGTTTCTCAAATAGAAAGCAGAACAAAGAACACAGTTTCTGTCACATTTTCCCACTAAGGAACATGCCACATAAAAATGACTTGCACCTTGATGTATGCTCATTTTTTAAATACTTTATTCTCTGAAATCAGAGTTTCATACTTGATATCAAAGATTAGTTGGCTTACTTGTTATTTTTTTTTTCTTGAAAGTTTCTTAGGGATGCCGAAACCGGTTTGGCTCAATGAATAGAGTGTCGGCTTGGGGACTGAAGGGTCCCAGGTTCGATTCTGGTCAAGGGCATATCCCCAGTAGGGGGTGTGCAAGAGGCAGCTGATCAATGACTCTCTCTCATAGATGTTTCTAACTCTCTATCTCTCTCCCTTCTTCTCTGTACAAAATCAATAAAATATAAAAAAAAAAGAAAAAAAGAAAATTTATTAGGGATATAGTTGCTAAAATTATAATTGGCGGCATTGTGTTTTCAGAGTAGTATGGGGTTCTCATTAAATAAAAGTGCTGAAAAACTATGTCTTATTTTAGAATAGGATTAGATTTCATAAACTTATTTCTGGTTCTGCTTCTTATGAGCTTGTTTGCTTTGGATGAAAGTATCTTTGTACCTTAGTTTTCTCATCTATAAAAGGACAATACTATAATTAGACATGTTACAGTATTGTTTGATAATTAAATTAGTAATGAATTGTATTAGTACAGTGTTTAGAATAGTGCCTGGCATGCAGTAAGTATTATACATATTTTACTGTAATCATCTTTCTCATGATTGTTAAGCTGTTGTTAAAAGTTTTAGTTATAATTCTTTCAATCTGCAAAGAACTCATTTATATAACAATAGAAGGAACACATTCTCAAACTCAGAAGGGAGATAGTTGTACTATTGAACCCAACTTGTTATAAAATATGTAACCCAGAGTGGACTGACCAAACATTTACAAAAGAGTACATTACATATAGTATTATTTTAAATAAAAAAAAATTAAGAACCTAGAGGCTAATACTGGGAAGAGTGGCACTAGCTAACCAAAGGTATTGTGCTATTGTCAGTAGCATGAAGCTTAATCAGGAAATAAGTATAAATTAAATTCTTAAGAGGCCTACAACATGAAATCCCTGGTTCTGATTAACTACCAATGTTTTGGTACAAAACGTGAAGGTTTTTTTTCTCATGCATATAGTCAGTTGGAATAATTGCACACCTGGGCATGCACTAATACCACAGCAGCAACAGACCCTGATTACTTCACTGAAACTGATTGAATTTTCAGCTGTTGAGCCTTACCTTGAAATCATGTAGCTACTAAACACAGTAATCTAAGCATAATATGCTATAATGTGAATAAAAGGAATTTTTTTTTGAGAGAGAGAGAGAGAGGAGAGAGAGAGAGAGAGAGAGAGAGAGAGAGAGAGAGAGAGAGAGAGAGAGAGAGAGGAGTAATTTTTTAAAAATAGAAATAAGTTTTGAGGGAAACTATTTTGAAATTAGAGGCTTGGTGCACATATTCATGCACCGGTGGGGTCCCTTTGCCTGGCCTATATCCTCTCGCAATCTGGAACCCCTTGGGGGATGTCAGATAGCTTGTTTCAGCTCGATCCCTGCATGCCTGATCCAAACAGGAGGGAATCCAATTCTGTGCATTGAGCATCTATCCCCTGGTGGTCAGTGTTCATCATAGCAACTGGTCGTTTGGTTGCTTAGGCTTTTACATATATAGATAAAACCATTAAAATTGCCTTAACTTTGTGTGCCACCATTCACTTAGGAAGTGAACACATTCATATCTAGATTCTTTAGAGACATCCATTCATTAGGTGAAATATTTTTCCTGATTTGCTTTTGTCATTGCCAATTGTTCCCCCTCCCCTTCTCTAGTCAATGTAGGGATCTTACCCCCAAAATTTGGTATGGTGAGATATGTTAGAAGGTTGGTTAGCATAATATTAGTAAATAATAACATACCTTTAATTGATAAAGGAGAAATTAGTGCACATTTTTCTGGGTCAAGGACTGTCAAGCACATTATAATTATATATGTGTTTGTGTGTGTGTATGTTTCTTCATAATATATATTCAGAAAAATTAAAAATGTTTTTATGTTTTAATAGCTAGCAATTTTGTATAGTACAACCTAAGCAGGAATAAAGGAAAACATCTACCACACAGAACACTGAATATACAGCACTTTAAAATATGGCCAAGCAGGGAGAATCACATCTTTCTGAGAGAAAATTACACATCTAATTGGTTATCTACTTTAGCTTATTTGGACACTAGTCTCCCTGGTGACATACTGCTGTCATTTGTACAAGACAGTACTTGAAATAACTCTTTAACCCGGGGTTTTGGGAATATGTGAGAATAATTTATGGAGAGCCTGGTAATTACATCCTTAAAAGCATAATTATTTCATATTGACCCATCGAAGATATGTAATACATTTTGACATCAGTCTCCAGTTCCTCTTCACCAATTTCATGATATAACCCTTAACCTTCATGAAGGAGGAAATTATAAAATTTGGGTATTTGCAAGTTTTGATAATTTGTCATATTCCAGAAGACAAATATAAGGGTTTTAGTGCAGTGCCTTTTAAAGTTTACTTCCTAGAAAGAATTTTCTTCCTTTCAATAGATTTTTGAAAATACCAGTAGCCAGTTTCCCAACTGATCACAAGAATGTCTGCATAAGCTTTAGCTCTTGGTCCTTGAGCCATCTCTCAGTTTATTGGCATCTGGGTCTTCTCCACCCTGATTAGCATTCTCCAAACACAGGATCCATGAAAGTTTAGTTTTAAAACTTTTTTTTGGTGGGAAAAGTCAATTTTTGTTTGAAGACAACACTAAAGGTGTTTGCTCAAAAATGTCATCACTTACTCATTCACACCAATATTGCAGAAGATGCATGTACTAAAATCTGTAAAATAAATGGAATAATATTACCAATTAATGAAACAATGACTCTCAACCCTCCATTTCCAAGTTCATTGTAGAACATGTTATTTTAGTCATATAAGGAATTTTTATTTTTCATAATTGAATCCTCATCAGGGAATTCAGTGGAAAAAATACAAGTTTGGTGACTTCAGCTTCTTAAGTTGACCAATGAATATTAGAAACTAGAAAAGAAAATGAAGTTATTTAACTTGTAGGGAGTACTAGGGGACTGGCAGAGCATCTGAAATTGTATCAGCCTCTGTAAGACTGCGATTGTATTTCCATCTGAGGTATAACTGAGGTTAACTGTAGTTTTATAACTATTTTTAAAGGACTGTTAACAAGGAATGTTTAAGAACCATTCTAGTCAATAAAGTAGAGAAAGAGTGAATACAGAAACAGTCACTCTGAAAATATAATAGTTGAGTAAGAAAATAGTTTATGCACATGATAAAGGAAATCCAGGCGCTTACAGTAAAATAGCCAACATCTGCTAAATATTCCATTAACTTTTAAAATTCCATCTTATCAGACATTGAATTTTTATCAGGTCATTTAAAATAATTTTTAGGTCTAATAGCAGAAAAATAATCCTTGTACATTCTTGGTTCATCTAAGTTCCTCTATCTAGTGGTAAGAATATTTAAAATTTGGGAAAATTAATCATTCTTGACCTCAGTTTCTACATCTATAAAATGGAAAGAATAATGAATAACTACATAATATACACAAGATTATATGAATAAATATATATAAAACTGTTTATGAAAAGACTCAAACTTGCTAATTTCACTATAAATATTAGCTGTTGTTGCTATGAATGAACAGATTATGCTTTTCTCAGAACATCTTCAGAAAACAGAAAAGTTATTTCTATAATGTATAATTTATGTTGCATTGTGATATTCGACTGGGTCTCTGTTGACCTTGATAATTTGTCATATTTCAGATCACAGATAGCATTTCAGAATTTCCAGTGTAATCCAGAAATCCAGTAACAGCTCAAAGGAAAACACTCTGACAACACCAGGAAATACTGTGTGAAGACTATTAAAAAGAAAGCCTCCAAGTTGGAGAAATACTAGTATTTGCAAATCACATATCCAAGACAGGGCTAGTATCTATTGTAGAATATATATATATATGACTTTCAAAAGAAAACAACTCTATTTCAATTAGAAAATGAGCAAAAGGCATGAACATCACTTTCACTTAGAAGATATACAGATGGTCAATAAGCATGTTACATTATTTTTAGCATCATTAGCCATCAGGGAAATGCAAATTAAAACCACAAGGGATATCACTACATACTTATCAGAATGACTAAAATGAAAAATTGGTGACAACAGCAAATTCCAATAAGGATGCAGAGAAACTGAATCATTCATACATTACTGTCGGAAATGTCAACTGGTACAGTCCCTCAGGAAAAGAGTTAGGTCGTTTCTCATAACGCTAAACGTGCAGCTACCATATCCCAGAGAAATAAAAATGTCTATTCACATAAAAACCTGTACAAACATGTCTATAGCAGCTTCACTTATAATAGCCTAAAACATGGAAACAACCCAGATGCTCTTCAAAGAATGAATGGTTCAATAACATTTGGCCCACTCAGACCAGGAAATGCTGCTCAGCAATGAAAAGGAACAAACTACTGATACACAAAACAACTTGGATGAAACTCCAGGGAATTATCCTGAAGAAAAAAGTTGAAAGAGAAAGAGAGAAAGAATTTGAAAACTCTATTTACATAACAGTCTTCAAATGAATGTTATGAGCTGAGTTGCATCCCCTTGAAATTCATTTGTTGAAGGCCTTAACTGCTAGTTCCTCAAAATGTCACTGCATTTAGATAGAATCTTTAAATAAGTAATCAAGTTAAAATGAAACCATTAACACAGGCCCTAGTTGGAGTTCTTATAAGAAGAGGAAATGCAGATACACAAAGAGACACCAGAAACGCTTGCACTCAAAGAAAAGACAGAGCCAATCAACAAGAGTCCTCAGAAGAAGAAAAATCAAAACCTGCCAACAACTTGAAATGGGACCTCTAGCTCCTTGAACTTCATGGCCTGATAATGGTGGTGATGGAATTATTTCCTATGTTGGCTGTCTGGTGGTAGATACGCTAGCTGTGTATACAACACGTGACAAACTTTTATAGAACTTAACATACCCAAACATGTACAAATGAAAACAGGTAAAACTGGGGAAATCTGAAAAAGATTGATAGAATCAAGGTCAATATCTTGACTGTGATATTATGCTATAATTTTGCAATACATTACATTTAGGGAAAACTAAATAAATGATACATAGGATCTCTATCATTTCTTACCGCTGCATGTGAATTTAAAATTATACCTATAAACATTTTAATAAAAACAGATATTTTAAAAATTAAGGCTCAGCATCTTCCTTGTTTAAATTATTTATTGTTATTTTCTAATTTGTGCTGTAACTGGAATTTTTTTTTTTTTACCATTTATTCATGTTTATTCAAAAGTATACAAATGTGTTTTTTTTTTTAGTTGAGAAGGGTAAAGATAATTCAACATCATTAAATTATCAACTTACTTTATTCTATATATAAATTATGGAAGAAATATTTTATTATTTTAGTTTGAATCTCAGCCAACAAATTCTAGTATGCCTATGAAATGCCACTTTCCAGCTTCCATTTGTGTGTTCCTTTTTTATTTGTTTGTTTAAAATCAATATGAATTATATTCGGAGATATACATTCTATCTAATATTAGGAATTTAATCCAAGTGCCTTCAATTCTCACCTCTTCATGGTGGAAGGTGGGTATTTGAGGACTCTGTGTCACAGCTCCTGGGGGGCAGGACTACTAGCTGGCCTCTATTATCTGAGCCCATTGAATCCTTTGAGATGTGCATTTTACCATTTTGCACTCAGTCTTTTATCAAAATAGCTTATAGATAAATCATCCCTCTTTACCTCTAGCAAGGTCTCTGAAGTTTCAGGTTTCTCTTAGTAAATGTCATTCTGCTCTCAAGGGTCCAGAAAATATTTGGTTGCTTCCAGTGCTCTTACATCTCTCTGTGTCTATATTAAATGTTGCACGGCTTTTAAGACTGTACTCCCTCAGGGCTAGTCACAGGTAAGGAGATATCATTCTACTACATCGGTACTGGGATGAGAGGCAGCATAAAATCTATCTGCAGGAAAACTCCACATATTGATATCTCTATGAATGTCCTCTTGCTTTGTGAAGAAATAACCTCTAGCTTAGTGGATTAAAACTATAAATATACACTACATAACCTTATATCAGGAATCCAGGCTTTGCCATTTCTCTGGCTCAGGGTCTCACAGGCTGCAAGCAAGATGCCCTCTGAGGCTGTGGTTACCTTGACCACCTCCCAGGGCTGCTGGCAGACTTCAGGTCCTCACTCCCCATTGGCCAGAGACCAGTTCCTTTTCCTGGGGGTTATTCTATAGGGAAGCTCACAACATGTAAACTTGAAGGGATTCCAAGAAAGGGAAAGGAGAGAACTGGCAAGATGGAAGCAAGAGTCTCAGCTATGACATACTAGTAATTTTTGCCGTATTGTGTATTGTATTTCATAGAAGGCAGTTAGTACTAGGTCCAGCCCACACTCCGGGATAAGATGACTCAAGGGCCTGCTTTTCAGTGTTGTGGGTCTCTGGGGGTCATCTCAGTGGCTGCCCGTCACACTTAACCTATGCCTGGAGGCTGGGCCTGCAGCCAGTGAAAACAGGAAATTGAACTGTTAATGCTCTCTCAGGAAAGTCATAGATCTCTGCTCTGGAAAAATAAGTTCAGTGTCTTATTGCCCTTCAGCTTCCTCTCCCTCTTCAAATTGACCCAAGGATAAGGAAATGCCAGGCATGGGAACACAATTTTGTGTTTCCTCCCAAGTTCATCACTCCCTTTTTCCTTGGCTAGAGAATTTCACTAAAAAGATACTATTTAAGCTGTTTCCACAGAATGGGTGAATTATAACATGTGACAATGAAGGTAATTGCAGGAGGAAGGGAATTATAAATCATTTCTAAGAAATGGGAAAGAATAAGTTGTGCCAGAAGTAACCTCATCCTTCTCCGAACTCCACTAGCCTTTTAACTGTGGAATTTTTATAGCACTTATCTATTTTATATTATAGCTATATTTATATATTCTATTTCTACACCATTTGAACCTCAATTTCTTGAAGTCAGGATCTATGAGTTAGAGCTATTGAACCAATTAGTTCGACAAAGTCCTTTTCATATTATAGATATTAAGTGCTTATTGTTAAATAAATGGTTCCTATAAAATTAACCAATTTGACTCATTTTTGCTAAATTGCTACAAAATGGACTTTGACAGATATTTCTAAAGGCTTAATAACTTTGTATTTATGCCCAGCAGGTTTGCCTCAGTAGTTGAGCATCTACCCATGCACCAAGAAGTTGCCAGCTCAATTACCAGTCAGGGCACAAGCCAGGGTACAGGCCCAATCCCCAGATTACCAGTAGGAGGCATGCAGAAGGCAGCTGATTAACAATACAATGTTTCTCTTTCATCAATGTTTCTCTCTTTCTCCCTTCCTCTTTCTCTTTAAAATCAATAAAAACATATTTTCTTTTAAAAAGAACTTTCAATTTAAGGAAACACTACTTTCCTACTTATTTGACAGGTTTCAGCTGACACTATTATTACTACTCCTAGTTTGGAAAGCTTTGGAAGAAAGAGATTTTTTTTCCCCCTGCAATTTCCCTTAGACTTGATTTTTAAGCATCAAATACTTTTACAGCCAATATAATAAGGATGTCCAATCACTGAAAAAATATCTAATGAATTTGTCAGCAGGCTATCCTCTCCTGCCTTGTCTTGGTCACATTCTTAAATGGGACTCCCTCTCCATGCAACTCAGTAAGTGGAGAAGGTTCCATTTTATTCTCAGATGTGGAAAAACAGAGCCAGAACCTCCAATAGAAACTATATTGATAGTAATGATAAATTCAAGGTTGACAACTGATCCAGAACAACAACAACAACAACAACAAATCAGATTCTTCATGCAGTCTTACTAAGGGAACTTTTTTAATTATGCTAGTTACAATAATTATTACTGTTTTATCAACTCTACTCTGGCCAGGCACAAAATGAATCTCACTTAATCTTCATAATAGCCCATGATGTAGGTGATATTTTTATCATTTTATATGGGTGAAACTTGGTGCTCAAAGAGGTCAAGCTATTCATAAGATGAAGTGTTACTATTAAGTGTGCTTTGGAATCTGCCAAAATGAAATCTGAATAGTGACTGTGCTAATAACTACTTGAATAATTTATATCTTTGTTTTCCTTATAAGTAAAGAAAGAGGTATTAACGCCTACACCATACATCTTCATGGTCTCTGCCACCTGATATATTTTTTCTTGTGTATAATCTCTTTCAGTGTGGGAAAGATCTGTGATTTGATCCTATAATAGAATATGGCAAAAGTAATGGGAAGCCACTGTCACGACGACACAGCCTCATACAAGTCTCCATCCTGCTAATAAACTTGTTTTGGAGTGTTGCTGTCTGTATTGGCTTATAGACAAAGCAGCCATATTTGGGGAGAACCACATGACAAGGAACAGTGGGTTGTCTCTGGAAGCTGAGGACCTGGCATTTATATAACTTTCAGGACCATAATTCAGCCAGCAACTATATATGCTGAAAGGAAAAACTGTAGTCTTAAATGAGACTGTATTCCCTGCTGGCACCTTGATTGCACATGGGTGAGGCTCTGAAGCAGGGGACCCAATTACAGCTGTGCTCAGACTACAAACCAATAAGAGATTATGAGATAACAAATGAATCTTGTTTCACACCATTGACTTGTGTGGTAATTGGTCTGCAAGAATATACAACTAATACATATCTTGAGGCCCGAAAGTGGATGATTTCAGACAGTAGGCAGAAGCTGAAATAATTCTGAGGAGCATGATAAAGAAGGTCTAAATTGCTTTGAACAACTGTTAATAGAAATTTAGACTTATTTTTTTTGAAACTGGACAAAGGAAGATCCTTGTTATATAGTGACCAACAACTTAGTTATAATTGGTCGCCCGCAGCCATATGGCAGCAGAACTTAAGGACTGAACTTGTTATGTAGCTAAGGAGATTTCTAAGGGAAGTGTTGAAAATGCCACCCTAATTGCTTGTGGCTGTTTATAATAAAATGTGAAAGGAGAGAGACTAATTGAGGAAAGAACTATTAAACAAAATGAAACCAGGGTGTAATGGTTTGAAAATCCTTCATATTTTAATGTGGCAAAAGCTATTAAAATTAACAAATTGCTTCTGAAAATGTGGCATAGAAAAAAATGTAGGCCTATAAAGCCTTTCACTAAAACCACAGAAAGATCAACAGGTCACTAGATTCAGTCACACAGAGGCTCTTTCAAGAGAGTAAGCATGTTCCTCTCACACCACAACGTCTCTAGGAATCTCAAGGGTAGTGCCCTCAGTCATTTCAAAAATAACTTAAGGTAGAGATAGGTCATTATGAGGAAAAAAAAAAATGTGGATGTGGTCTCTATGCAACTAGCTGAAAATTGAAATACACTGCAGACCTCCAAGGTTCTTGAGAAAACTGTTTCAGCGGAGACACTGCCCTACTAGATTGAAAAATGACAGAAGTACAAAAGGGTGGGACCCTGATGGATCCTCAAAATGCTGTTGGTGCAATGCAGGCTCATAAAACTGTTCAGCTGCAAACACATCCAAACTATGTTTTACAATTGCTCTATGGTAGACTTTGAATGCGAAGGGAGCTGTTATTCAGAAGATTTATTTTCCAAAGGTTTAAGAAAATGAAGTGTAATTGACAAGATTCACTGGAAGAACTAGTGGTAGGGACTGTGGCAGCTACCATCTTGTTTGCAAAGATCTTCATATCTTTATGATATGTGCAAGAGTGTTGTCAGTACTTTCTTAAGGGGATAATTGCATGGCCGCCCCTCTAATTCAGCAGACAGTATAGGAAGTGGAGAAAATGACAACCAAGCAGACTTTTGTGACTTAGAGCTATTATAAAAATATTTTTTTGAAAAGGCCAGTTTGTAAAAATGTTTACTAACTGTATGCTTTTCTGCAGAAATCCCCCTGGGGCCTCCGAAGCAGTGAGCACAACAGCAGTGCCATTTACAGGTGTGATTGGTAAGTCAAAGCCAGAAAGCTTTCGGGGACACATGGGCTAATGGCCGTAGCTATTGCTGAAACTTTGTTTTTGAGCTAATTGCTAGATTTTTATTGGGTTGGATGAGTCACTGACTAGTTAATTATTTGAGTTCTATGAATTAGTGTAATTAACTAATATAAAAATCATCAGTGGCTACTATCACACTTAAGATTACATATTTAAATAGCCATAAGACTTTATGTAATACAGTAACTGTCTATATTGTTATGTTTTGCTGACTGTGTTCCAACTTCACAGTTTTGTGTGAGTTCTTTTATTTTTCAATATTCTCTGGCAGAATTACACTATTTCATCCTCTGTCTAAACTCTCTCTCTTTCTCTCTCTCTGTCTCTGTCTCTCTCTCTCTCTCTCTCTCTCTCTTTCTCTCAATTTTTAAAATCAATCCTAGTTATCATTTAGAAACCTTCTTTAACTCTCAGCCTAAATTTGGTAATCTTAAAATTTCTCACAATAAATAATATTTTTGCACTTATTAAATTTCACAATTATTTACTAATTCTGGTCTTTGTTTTTCATCTGTTATTCCTGTTAGACTGTGATTTCCATTAACATGCTTTTGCTTATTCTGTTGATCATGTTTAATCTATATAGAGCACTGTAAAATAAATGTATAAACTATTCAATTAATATTTGAGGATGAATTAAAAACCATTGTTAATAGATAGTTTGTATAAGTGTATATATTCATATTTAATATAGTATCTCCATTAGATTCATTCTCAACCCCTTCTTTTCATTACGAGAACTGATATCTTTGGAATTTATTAGAAATTTAAATTTTCTCTTTATATGATGATATTTTGCTAATTCCTGATTAACCATTTCCCCTTTCAGTCAAGTCCTTGGGTCCCAATAATGTAGCACATTAGGCACACACCTGAAACTAGAAAGCACTAAGTCTTGCATAATATTAGAACCAATAAAATATTTTGATTAAAACTCTGAAACAGATTTTTTTCCTTTATACATATTTCAATATTTATGTAAGTATAATTACTTCTCAGCTTTCTCATCCTATCTCAAATTATCTTCATCATCAGCCTAGCCATACTGGGAGCCTAAGGAAAATATTAGCTAATTGCTGCATATGTGTTATCCATTTAAGTTCTTATCTGTTATATTTCTGTCCTGAATGACCTCTACATAGCTACCAGTCATTTGCATAATCCAGAAGAGAACATGCCAGTATTGCACAGTATGTTGCATGTACAAAGGTTGCATTGTTGGGAGAAAGGGGAATTGGAATCATTTAAGAATTTATTTACATACTCTGTTTTCTGACAATGTTTACCCAGTATTCTCAGCTTCTATTTCTGGTGTTGTTTCTGTTATTTAAAGCTATCCTATCTAATAAAAGGGTAATATGCATATTAACCATCACTCTGTCACAAAGTTGGTGGCACCCATAGCAGCTGGGGCACTGCATGAACTGGATGGCATCACCCCAGTGATGGACCCCAGCAACTCACACGCCCCAGCCTATGAAGGGAGGGAGACCCAAAGAGGAAGGGAGGATTCTGGCCAGAGGCCAGCTGGGGTGTGGGACACTGGTGTCATTGCAGGCCAGGCTGAGGGACCCCCCACCCGTGCATGAATTTTGTGCACTGGGCCTCTAGTCTAAATATTAAAGTATCTACCAGCATAATGTGAGAGAATCCAAGAAGAATGGTTTCTGAGTCTCCTTGAGGCGCTCATTAATTTATTTAAATCAAGAGATTCTCTCTCTTTTAAGTTTTCATTTTTTCACCTGCAAAATGAGTATAGTACATATTTTCCTAAAGCCATAGAACTAGAGCAGGCTATGTCATATGTGATCTCTCAGCTTCAGGAACTTGCATCCTAACCTTAAAAAAAGGGGGGGTGGGTAGCAGAAACCGGTTTGGCTCAGTGGATAGAGCATTGACCTGCGGACTGAAGGGTCCCAGGTTCGATTTTGGTCAAGGGTATGTACCTTGGTTGTGGGCACATCCCCAGTGAGGGGGTGGGGGGTGCAGGAGGCAGCTGATTGATGTCTCTCTCTCTCATTGATGTTTCTGGCTCTCTATCCCTCTCTCTTCCTCTGTGAAAAATCAATAAAAATATATTTTAAAAGGAGGAGGGTACATCAAAATGGATCAACTATTTAAATCATAGAGCACATAACTTGCCTATTTTTAAGACAATAAAATTAGGTTCAAAATGAAACTACGAAACAAATTCTCTTTTTTCAATAAAGTAAAAGTCATTGTAGGTGTCTCCTCTTTCAAAATTTCCATCTTTCCCTCAGCCTGTCATTCATTATGTTCATGTTGCTATATTTAATATTGGTTAAAAATAATGGAAATATCATTTAAAAATTAAAGATACTTAATTTCTCAGGCATTCCATTAATTCACTTTCTATTTCTCTAAGTATGCATTTTCATGCATAAACAAAACATTAAAAGCAAAGACATTTTAAGAGGGTCTCAAAAATCCATGAAATGCTGTCCCTAATGCAAGGGGGGCAGGGGAAATGCAGAGTTTTGCTCTTTGGGGTAAATGGATCTGCCTTAAGTAGGCAGCGATTCTAAGAGTTGTCATTGTTTGGTCTGGTAGCTGCTTAAAATGCTGGCTGTGAGTTTATGACTTTATCCATCCTCCAATAGAACATAAATGCAGACATTGGCAAAAGAAAAGCCAGATTTTAAAGGATCTCTAAGAGGTCATGAGCACTGTGGTCTTTGGGTTTGGCAGCAGGGTACTGCGGAGCCAGAAGACTTTAAAGTCAGGCTACAGGGTTCCTGTTCTGTCTATAAAATCTGTGAAGCTTCGGGCTTATTTTTACATCTCCTATAAATTAGGCATTTCTAATAGATGACATCTAACACCCACAACAGCAATGCTATTCAATGATTGAGATATTAAGCACCTGCCTTTGTTATTTAGACTTACGGTGTTTTTGCTAAATTATTAACTCCCAGTTTCCATCACTAAAAATAGTTCTGTGGTGGGGCCCTGGAACTTGTTTTTGTTTTGTTTTGTTTTGTTTTGTTTTGTTTTTTAAGCCAAACTTTTCAGAAGCTAACATATAAAAACAAAACCTCAATGTACTTAGCAGAGACCAGAAATACCTCTAGCATTCATAGACTACACTTTAAAGAAGTCCCTCTGGAAGAATCTATATATATAAAAGGCTGTGATTGTCCAACCAGCTTGGCAGTGGCAGTTCTTGGTGACACACCCAAAGAGGAGGAAGCCTGATTCTTGGAGAGCTACTTGATTCCACCTTTGGCCATGAGTTATGTTGTTGCTGGGTCACTGTCAGCCCGAATCTGGCTTACTGCTGAGCTGCAGTGACCGAAGAAACTCTTCCAGGTGCAGCCTGCAGTGAGGGACTGCAGGAGGTTGACTCTAGAGTGTGTCCAGCCCCATCTGGCCCAGTCCCATCCTGCTGACCACCTTCTCATTAATTTCCTTTCAGTGTGCAGAAATCTGTGCATTGGGCCACTAGTTTATTATTCTTAATGAGAATTTCTAGGTAGTCAACTTGGTTTGACTAGAAAATAGAGCCAACAGCGTAAGAAGAGAGTATAAGTAAAATGGAGACAAACATTTAATTAGTATGTGTCTACAGACTGAAGATGGTCTAACTGCATTCCCTGGGAAGGGCTTCAGGCTTCCGACTGGACTTGAGACTTTGCAGACATCTCGTGTTTAGCTGTATAAGCAGAGGAGGATGGGCCATCCACTTACCACTTTCTTTGAATTATAAATCTGAGCTTGGCTCAAATGATGGGATGCTGAAAACACCAGCTTTTTTATGATATGAGATGATTTGAAACTGACAACTTCATCAATCTTCAATGAAGACTTGAAGGTGACACATGATACAATTAGATCCTTCTTAGCAAAGAAGCATATTGCTCCAAACTATGTGGTTTCCTCATTGTTTCTTTCTCTGCGACCCACCTAACAAAGGAAGTGCCTCAGCGTGTTTAAAAGGAGTAGCTTGAGATTGGAACTCATTTCTTGGCCCTGCTAATGGTGTTTACTTCAGGTGGATACATAAATACAATTCTTAATTTTACACTTGAAATTAAACAAGAAACTTCCTCATGTCACAGTTAATAAAATCTAGGAATCCATGTGGCTTGCCTAAGGCCAAACAATTAATTGTGTCCTTACCCCAAGTCCATTTCATTTAATCAAACTGTACTGCCATCTGCTTAAAGTATTTGTAGCAAACAGAATGACAGCTGCTGTGGCAATGCACAAGACCTGGAACAAGCATAACACTGTTCAATGACTGTTGACCTGTGTGAATTCAGACCAGGGACACTGTGCTATAAAGTTATAGAACACCTATCACAATACCAGATGCTTATCAAAAGTAAGTGGCTTTTCTATTAGCAGCAGTCTATAGCCCATAAATGTACCATGGAGATAACTGTCTATTTCATTCTAAATATCTATGGCAAACTTTTTTATTATGTATTGCTTCTTTTAATATAAAACATCTCAAACTTGCCTATTCATGTGAGCACACACTGTGGCCATTACTTGTGCATTTCAGGTGCAACAGCAAACTAGCACAACTGTCTTTTTTCCTTCTTTATAATTTTGCAGATAGAAGATTCATTCTTATCATAGGTCTTGCTTAGCAACCTTAGCCACAGGGTATGTTTCTTTCCTTGAGTCAGGTACTTTCACCTTTTCACTAAAGGAAGCAATTTAGGCTTCTCTTTGGCATACCCGAATTGCCAGCATGACTTACCCTTGTGCTTTTGGGCCATTATTAAATGAAATAAGAGTTACTCGAACACAAGCACTGCAATACCTTTGACAGTTGATCTGATAACCTAGATGGCTACTACGTGACCATAGGCAGGGGGTGTATACAGCCTGGATTCGCTGGACAAAGGGATGATTCATGACCTGGATGGGCCAGAGCAGGATAGCACTGAATTTCATCACGCTGCACACATCAGTGCCCAATTTAAAATGTATGAATTATTTATCTGTGAAATTTCCCATTTAATATTTTAGTCTATGCTTGACCATAGATAACAGAAGCCATAAAAAGAGAAATTGTGGAGAAGGAGCCACTACTGTATGAAAAAGACTTCCACAAATCAATAAGAAAAGAAAAGCATCCTAATAAATGAGGGGTGACAGATAAAATTTAGCATTTCACAGAAAAGACTATCCCAATTACCAACAAATGTATGAAAAGGCACTTAACCTCATTAAAATCAAGGAAGTGCAAATTAAAGTCACAGTGCTAGGCCTGTACACATCCATCCGAATGGGTAAAATTAGAGACACTGACAACATTGTGTTGGCAAGGATGTATAGCATGTAGAACTTTTTTACTCAGCTAAATGGACATGTATAAAGTATATCAACTAAGGAAAATTATCTACGGCTTACTAGTAAAGCTGAAAACATGGCTCTCCACTTCTACTGTAGAAATGCAGCTGAAAAAACTACTGACATAAAGTTGTTCCCTATTTTTCATTTTTATCTTTTAATGTCTTAAGGACTTGTACTGTAGTCACCTATTTGATTGATGATAATAACCTCTTTCTCTCTCTTTTTTCCATATATAAAATTCACAACAGCTGCTTTCCTTTAGCTTCTCCAATGTCCCTTGTCCTCTCTGAGTTAGCTCTACATTACATAGATCCAGGTAGCTTCTGCCTTCTTTAATATTCTCTTTTCCTTGATTCCTAGATAACTCAGAATCAGGAAACTCATGGGGCCTTAACCTGTAAGCAAGAGGCTCAATCCTTAGAAATCAGAGAACTACAAACAATTGAATATATTTTTTACTCATTTTTCATATTTAGACTAAAATTACAAATGTTCATAGTAAATTGTGGCTTAGATGTTCAGACATAAAAGTTTTAATGGAGAGTGTGATTTCTTTAATGGGCGGGGAACAGAGTGAAGGACTCTACGTGAAGAAAAAGAAAGGATCTGGTATTGATAAATGCAGAAGAGAACTTGGTGAGGACAAGAAAAGCATTTTATTTCCCAGCTTTTCCCTGTCCTGAATTGTCTATTTCTTACATCTAGACCTATAAAGAGAAAAAATGTAAGTACTGTACTCTTTGTGTTTTAGCTGGCTTTGTTTATTGCCTGATTACTCAGAGGAATAACAAGAAAGTGACAGGAATATTAAATATAACTATTAAGTCGACAAAATAGTTTTGGAGCGTAGATGATCAGAGACAAGTCTGCATTTACTAAAGTGCTCATTTAAATACTCTGTTTTACTGCTGGTTTTGTTAATGCAATATTTAAAGTGTTTTTATTTTCTTTCTCTTTTATTATATTCCTTATTTCCTCATGACTTAGATATCTTCAGGAATCCTAAATTGAGAAGCCTTTTGTCATAGCACAGTAATTGCTCTTCATCAACACTTCGTCTTAATACGGTGCAGCATCCACTCCTGGTACATTCAATAGGTTTTCATTCATTCATGACTCACTCAGTTAGGTCAAGTATATGATTCTGAAGCCTACTGGAATGAAGCCATGGTGGAAATCCAATATTTCCACTACGCAGTAATTTCCCCCAGAGACAAAACAGGCACACAGAGGCAATGTTACAAGCAAAGGAGGTGTGCATTGGTGGGGAGAGAAGAGAATTAAAACATGCACTCAAAGTAATGATCAAAGTATGCTAACATGACACCTAATATCCCACAGGAAATAAACATTAAACGCTTTCACAGTACTAACGTGCACATGATTAACAGCTTTAAATGTAAGTGTTCTCTGCTATCAAATCAGCAATTTAAATCTAGAGCAATTTCAGAAGAGCTCATGGCAAGCTCTGGCAAAGTCCCAAGAGTGCTTTATATTACATTGGATGGTAAACGACTTCGGAGAAAACTTCCATTATCTCAAGGTTGGAATTGAAGAATTTTATTTTTTTAAAATATAAAAATAAAGGAATGTGTGAATAAACATTCTAGGTAAATAACCTCTTCTAAAACTGTGAATTCTGCATATTTATATATTGCACCTATTAGAATAATCTATTTTTTATTTTTTTATAACAAGATATATAGGATCACTTATTTGCTCATTATAAATGCATTTAATGCATAGCTAATATGAGCAACTTCTTTGTTTGACTATAAAAATTCATGAAGTACATTCTATTAAATTAGTTTAAATTTTTGAAACCAGAAAGGCTGTTTCCTAACATTCCTGACAAATAGTAAGCTAGAACTTCTGAGCTCCTTTGCAATTAGACATACATGTACCTTGCTCTCATTAATAAAAAGTAAGCTGAAGTATCTTTTGTTACCTCAATGCAATTACTGCTCTTTTTCTCTAAACATGGTAGCAGATGAAGTTTAAAACATGAATGCTTTATCAGTCTGGATGCTGATTAAAAACAGTGTCAAGCAGAGCCCTGTGGCACCCGAGATAGCTGTGAAATCTAAGCAAGAAATAAATTAACATTTGCTGCTTTAAGCTTTGAGTCTTTTTACTGTTATAGCAGCATAATTTAATATAACCTTTTTTTTTTGTAATCCTAGCTATTTGTATCTCAAGGATCCCCTCCTCTCTTCTGGGTGATCCTGTCCAAGAACTTACCTATATTCTGGATGCCTAAATACCAAAGCAGCATATACCCACATCCATAGGAGGTGAGGACAATGAAGGGATAGGCAGTTCCTGATGGAGAGGGATTGGGGCTATATGAGTAGCTGCCTTCCCTGGGACAGTTTACAACTAGAGAGGAGGCTGAATGTGAAAATAAATCATAAAAAATAGACATAAAAGGGAATGGGGTCTGCAAAGAAAGTAGGAGATGAAAGAAGGGATTGAAAAAGTATTAAAACTATGGGAGAGAGTCAAGATTCCAAGTGGGTCTGAAGTGAGCGGAAATGGATCCAGAGGAAATGAGGAGTCTGCTGCAAATATAATTATTACACAACAGTATTATCACTAGCAAATATTTATTGAACATTTACTATGTGCCATATATTTTATTAAGTACTTTCTTTATAAAGTAGGAGGTACTAATACTTCTGCCACATTAAAAATGAGTAAACTAAAGACCAAAAAGTTTCAGGAATTTGTCTAAAACCAGAGAGTTCCAAAAAGCTAGGATTCAAATCCTTTCCAGTGTATGCCCAGATTCAGTACTTGTAACTGCCAGCGTTATATCTTCTACATTAAATGACAAGGGGGAAAAATGAATGAAATTTCCTTTAATTGGAATTATAAAGAGCTTCTGCTCTCTTTGCATTTGTTCAACTTTGGGATTTCAAGAAGAGTGTTACTGTCTTTTCATGTATATTTCTCTTTCTAATTTAGTTCCTACCAGTTGCTTATATCAATTCTAACTCTACTAGTCCTTGTGTAAGATAAAGCACTCCAACTTGTGGAATTGTTCATGAGGAATTGGGGACTCATACTTGCTCAATCTGAACCCCACAATCTTGATTCTAATAGAGTCAGATATTGACCATCACATTCCAGGGATTTTTGCAACTCAGACAATTATAAAGCACATTTTTAAAAAAACTGTTTAAAAGGCTGAACCTACTCATTGGAGAAGTATATACATTCTTTATTATTAAATAATATATAATATTTCTTAATTTAGCATTTCTGACATTGGTGTCTATTTTTGTTGCCATTAAGCTTAACTTTCCTCAACTAGTCTAGCAAAAGTCATAGTTGAGCATTGGTGGTATAGTTTCTAAAACTCTATTTTGCTTTAAACATTTATTTCAGTGCCTTAAACTTTGCAAATGTATTTATTTTTAATATTGGTTATTAAAAAAAGAATATGTCTGAAATATATTACTCTCAAATGTTCCCTTGTCTCTCATCAGCACAAATATTGGATATTTAGACAGTAAAGGCTCCGATACGTAGAATATCTACGTTTTGTAAAATATTTGCTACAGTAACCTAGAATTCTGCCTTGGTTTTGTTTGTTTGTTTTTGTTGGCTCACTGTAATTCAGCAGTAGGAAGATTTCCTCAGTTTGGTATAAAATGAAAGAACTGCAGGGTTGACATAAAAAAGTTATTGATCCTGTCTGTGTGCTTTCCCTCCTGGGAGCATGCTGGAGCCTTTTGCTTTTTCCTTTTCCTCCCTCTTCCTCTCCCCCCTCCACAGGGCATTTTCATTAGTTTCCTCACTCCCAAGCTCCAAGGGTCCTTCCTTTTCCTCTGTGACTTGTTTCCTAAGCCCATTTCTTCTAGGAATTACTTTTTCTACCTCTTTGATTTACCAAATAAATGTTCTCTTATTAAAAAAAAAAAAAAAAGTGTTGTTGATCCTATGTTACTCCCAGGCATCACTGACAATGTTTTCTATCCCATAATTTTATAACCCAAAGTTTTGCTCTGTAATTATGTCAGGCCAAATATGTGTTTGGGTACTTCAGCATGATCCAGAGCTGACAGAGCAAATGGGGTTCGTGAACTGAGTCAATATTACACATTTGGAAGTATTACTTACTAATATTATTATCTTAGGAGAAAATTAGTGAAAACTTCTATTATGTCCACCATAACTGTAGTAGGGGGAAAGATACAGCTTGAATATATTACCATTGTTCAAAGGCATGTGGATATGATAATATTAATTTATTAAAATTATATTTGTCTTAGTTTTTGTTTTACATCTCTCTTTTACATTAACAGATTTTAAAGTTACATATTATACATGTCAATCTTGTAGTTTGAAATTTGAATGCAACAATAAAAACAAGCGAAGGACAAAAGAAAACACAACCTTACACTTCTAGGACAAATGAAAGTCAAGAAAATGTTGGGTCAAGTGTCTGCATTAGTCTCCGGCCATTAACTGCTGTTAATAGAGGTTGTCAAACATAATTACCATCCTACTAGTAGTAAAGGAAGCTGCTTGTTGACTCATCTGTCAGCCACAGCAGAGAGTGCTGTACCAGCTTACTGGTTCTTCTAATTTCAAAAAAGGAAAGAAAGAAATGTTCATACAATGAACAAAAGGAAAGTCCTCCCCAATAAGAGAGGGGGTACCATCTGCCTTATTCTACTTTGGTCTACCCCTTTCTAATCTGAACGGAATTTTATCATTTTCTTTTTGGGAAGTAATAGTTTCATTTCCCTATTCTCATTGTCCTTGTACATTCTCGTTATTGCTAATGCTAGGTTACTTTATGGAATTATGTAGTTATACATTACATTAATCAGTGTGTGATAGACAGTATAAGTCCATGCAAAGCTTACATAGTTGCAGGTTTTTGTCTGGAAATCATTAGTGCAATAAGTATTGCATGAATTTGAGCCTAGCCAGTGTGGCTCAGTAGTTGTGTCAACTTATAAACCAGGAGGTCACTGTTTCATTCCCAGTCAGGGCACATGCCCGTTTTGCAGACTCAGTTCCCAGTAGGGAGCGTGCAAGAGGTAGCCTATCAATGATGTTTCTTTCTCATCATTGATGTTTCTATCTCTCTCTCTCCCTTTACCTTCCTCTCTCTAAAATCAATAAAAACATACTACTATATATATATACATATATACATATATATATTTAAAATCACTTTGAGAAAGACATAATTTGCTATGCAAGTTTTTATTTTTGTCTTTTGGAATAAAAACAACTTAGTGCTGATTATTTCTCTTAATTCATAAATACTGTTTTCAATGAACTCATCAATGAGACATACCTTGAAGCTCTCAAATGATAAATCCAAAATGGTCTTACTGAGAAGCAAACAACTATTCAGTATTAAAATATCCCAAAGGAATATTTTCTTGGCTACTAGGATAACTGAGAATAACCCTTCAACAAAGCAGGAAGATTAGACACTTCCATCGGATACTATTTGTTTTGAAAGTACTTTTACTTTTAATCCATATTCCATAGGCCTTTAGCCATCAGTATGATCAAATTTGGGGTTGAATATTAGGTCTCTGATGTAGGATTGTCCCTTAAATTTCTGAGTTTCAATTTTTTACATTAGTCACTATGTATCATAAAAGGCAGTTGTGAGAGCCAAAGGAATACATGAGGATAAAATAATGAGATGAATATATCTTGGTGTTTGACAACCTAGGGCCTATATTCAGATTGGCCTGGCTTTGACCCCAGATTTCCTGACTTACTAACTATGCAGTCCACACATGTTACTTAAAGTCTTAAAATCTTAGTTTCTTCATTTGCAAAGTAAAGATCAAAATAGTAATTACACCACTGGATAGGTTAGAGTTAATGTAAAGTACTTAGCATGGTGCCATATGTAGAGTCTCTCAATTAATGCTGCTAGTAATAACACTTTTGTGGTAGAAATTATTCATTCATCTTTTCATTCTCTCATTGCTTAACAGACTTGGGAATGGCCAGCACACTACTCTTTCAGACCTCCTTCAGAATTTTCAGTGATCTCCCTTGATGCTCCCCTCCATGTGCTTTACACAATATGTCTAAGTCCTTAGAAACAGAGTCATGAATTGTTTCAATGGCCTTCACATCATCTTGTGTTCGAATAATAGCTACGTCAAGAGTTACCTTTTGGAAATACATTTATTCTCTCTAAGTATCAATATTTAGAAATGTAGTGTTTATGATCATTTTGTGAAATCTCACTGGTGACCTACTCTCCTCTCCTCTGAGAAAAATGTCTATATTAATCTCTATGTCCATCAAGCTTTGGTTACATTTGTTACCAGAAGAATGAACCAACAGGGTTGCCCTAAAATACCACATCCTTACCCCTCAATTTTGCATATCCTTAAGGATAGATATGAAGCAGTTAACCTATGCTAGTCACTCTTAAAAACACTATGCATATTTTGACTTATTTAATTTACAACCCTATGAATTAAATACCTTCATTGTCACCTTTTTGATATTAGGCAAACAGGGTAAATAACTTCCCCAGGTGAAACGGTACAAAATATATGCAGGTAGGCCAGTTCAGGCTAAATTGACTCTTAAATAAAAATACAGCTTTAAGACAATCTGCCAAGATTTTAACACTGGGTATTAATGTTGATCTTAGTTTTCAGCTGCATGCTTATTTATAAATTAACTTTTGTGAATGTTGATGTTACTTTACTGTTTCTCTCAAGTTTTCTCTTTGATGCCATTTCAATTTTTATTTTACTTTGCTGGAATCCATTGTAAATACTTTAAAAAATGTATTAAAGTGAATCCCAATTCAGGAATTCCAACTCTTTCCTGGAGTGGCTTTTATTAGGCATTTATTGCTGGAAAACTCAGAAGAGGTCAAAAGGAAATACTTCCCAGAAGTCACTCACACATAGTAGGTCAGAAAAAGTAGTTTAAAGACAGTTTTTGCAAATGTTTGCGCTATAAAGTCTTCAACTACATCTGGACTAGTAAAGTATGCCAACCCATGAACTTCCTGGGATACTTTTCTTTGATTCCATTTGTTGGGCAACTATAAGGAAAAAATGTTTTTAGGATTAATTTAGAAGTGATTCTCAACCTTTCTAATGCCACAAGCTTTTAATACAGTTTCTCATGGTGTAGTGACCCCCAACCATAAAATTATTTTTGTTGCTACTGTTATGAATCATAATGTGAATATCTGTGTTTTCGGAAGGTCGTAAGCTCTACAGCAGCGGTTCTCAACCTGTGGGTCACGATCCACAGGTTGAGAACCACTAGCAGGATTGCCTAAAACAATCAGTAAACATAGATATTTACATTACAATTCATAAGAGTAGCAAAATTACAGTTATGAAGTAGAAACAAAAATAATTTTATGGTTGGGGGTCACCACAACATAAGGAACTGTATTAAAGAGTCATGACATTAGAAAGATTGAGAACCACTGATTTAGATTATTTCCAAATTTTCTTAAAGGCAATGGAAAAGTAGTAGGAAATTATAATAACGCATAAAATGTGAACAAGTGTCTATTCATTTATTCTTCCAATACTTATTTATATAAACAAGAAAGGGTTTGAGTTTTGGCTCATTACTTATTAGCTGTATGGTATTCGATAAATTGTTTGAAGATTTAAGTTTCTATAAAATAAGAATATATATAAACAGCTGCTCTCCTCAAAGAATGCCTGGATCATCTCATGAGGAAATGCATAAAAAACACATGGGAGGAGGATTGGTACATCGCGAGTTACTAAAATGTGTCTTTTCATTTGTCTTCTATTTTCCTGTTCTAATTTAATTGACTGGCATGAATAACATTATGCCACAAAGTCTAACCTCATTATAATAGTGACCTATAACAGCCTAACAAATACTCCCCAAACTTGCTACCTTAAACATAACAAAAATATAGCATTCACACATTTTTGAGGGTCAGGAATGTGTGAGGAATTTGCTGGGTGGTAACATTCAGGGCTTTTCATCTGATTGTAACCAAGCTGTTGAGGGCGGCTGTGGTACATATCTGCAGATTTGCCTGTGGTTGGAAGATCTGTTTCAAACTTGCTAGGGAGTTAGGGGTAGGAGACGTCAGTGTGTCATCACGTGTACCTCTCTATAGGACTGCCCATGACATTTCTTCCCCAAGAGCAAGTGATGAGAATGGAAGACAGCAAAAGAGAACAAATGGACACCACAGTGTGTTTTAAAACCTAATCTTGGAAGTGGCACGCATTCATCTGCCATGTTCTGATGGTCACACAAACTGGCACAGTATGGAAGGGTACTGCAAAGTGGGCCGATGCCAGTAAGCTGGAATCACTGTGGACTATCTTGGAGGCTGGTTATCACGACTAGTTTCTCTGTTAATAGAACTTTCAAAGGCTCCCTTGTTTTCTGAGTTAAGCTAGAATTTTTTATTCTTGTTTTCCATCATTTAGATAAATGTCCTTGGCACTGCTTCCTCTGTCCTCCCACATTCTTACCTAGTCTTGTTTCCCATGGCTCTCATCTACAGATTGCATGTTGGTTCTTAAGCGAAGCAACCACATTGCACAGCTTCATAAGGTTGCTTACTCATATATATATATTTTTTTTCTGTTAAATGACAATATCCCCACTTTCCCGGGTATTGAAAGTCTTCCTGCTTTTCAAAGTGCATTCTAAATTCCATCCTCTCCATGAAAGGGCTGTTTTCTCTTTTTCTGAATTTTGTTTTAAAATATGTTTTTGTTTATTTCAGAGAGAGGAAGGGACAGGGACAGAGATATAGAAACATTGATGAGAGAGAACCATCAATCAGCTGCCTCCTGCATGTAGCCTACTAGGGATCAAGCCCACAAACCCAGGCCTCTCCCCTGACCTGGAATCAAACCCTGACCTCCCTATGCATGGGAAGACACTCAACCAACTGAGCCACACCAACTGGGCACTTTTTCTGAATCTTGATTGCCCTCTCTATATACTTCTTGTTCAGCAATTATCTTATGTAATCTAATATTTTGATATGTACATTCTTCTTCAATCTTCATAAATTGATGAGGTGAAGTCACAAGACCCACTCATCTTTGAACAGTGTTCAGTGTCTAGAACAGTGTGCAGTAGATATAATGTACACATCAAATATTTGCTCTAGTTAAACTGAATCACCAATTCATGGATGCTGGTGTGGAAAGAGGAATAAAAAAAGGTCAGCGGCAGGACTTTCAGGATGACTGAGTTTTCCTAACCATTGTAAATTCCCTTTACTTTAGCCAACAGATGGGCAGGTAGCAGGCTCATTAGGTTAATTTTAAAGATGTGGATTTGGTTATCATTTTAAATGGACATCAGAGCATTTTATTGTGAATAACTGTTGAAATGCCATTTAATGATATGTACTTAGGCATGAAAATGTTCATTGAAGGCAATGAAGAGCAGATAATAGCACAAATTCTCTTCTTTTTATTCTCCATAGCATATTTTCTAAGTCTGGCTATTGATAGGATAACAGCATATTGAAAAAATGCTGTTATCCCATATTTAGGATTGCTCTATTAGAAGAAGAGTCAAGATCAAATAAACTGTAAGGAAAATATCAGTTTCATAGTGTGTTTTTTAAGACAATCAAAAACAGGTACAATCTTTTGAGAATTGTTGAGGACTAACAAGCCCATAATGTAGTAGGTATGCCAGGGCAAAGGGACTGACTATTGCTTCCTAATATTCCATTTTCTGATTTTAATGCTTTTATCATTGAATAAGCATATAATAGACTATCAAATATCATTTTATACTTATCTCTAAAGGAGAACAATACCAGTAGATAGTAGTATTAGGAAAATTCCTTAATTTGTATGCTGCTTTAGTTATTCAGAATTTGGTCTCCAGATTCAGGTGAAATTTAGTAAAGTTTTATTATAGGAAAACATAGCTTAGATATTTCAAAATATAACATACTGTTCATCTGTAAAGCCTATGTCATCATTTAGCTGAAAAGCAAAACATGATTTTTATATCTAATATAAATTTATCTTCTTTATTTTATAGAATGTTTAATAAGCTACTGTACATACTGCATTGTAGCATTAAAACAAAAGCCGAGAAAGTTAGTTCTCTGCGTAATGCTGAAACTCATCCAAGAGTCTTACATCTGATTGCCAAGTCAGATTAAAATGGATGTTTTGGGTGACCCCCTCAGTACCCTTTAACCTCAGTGGATTGCCAGGGTTTGTCTCTATCCTTTCTCTAGCAATGCCTGCCTGAGCAAGTATAATCACTCCAACATCTAAGAAAACAAAATTGAGTATAATATGAGATTATAAAAATTAAAAATAATATTTCTATGGACAAAGAAACTAACATGGTAAATACTAATGATGAAATAAAGAAAAGGAAATGTTTCCTTAACTATATTTAATTTAAATCAGCTTTGGAACTTCTGTGTTGAAAATGAATCTTTTCTTGGAAATTTAAGAAATAAAACCAGTAAAAAATGTATTCAAGGATTGTTTTCAATAACAGTTTAATAATGTTCAGCCCATTGATAATCCTCAAATACATCTTTTCTGGTTTTATTTCTTAAATTTTCAAGATAAGATTCATTTTCAACACAGAAGTTCCAAAACCGATTTAAATTAAGTATAGTTAAGGAAACACTTCCTTTTCTTTATTTCATCATATACAAATAAGCAAATGAAAGTCATTCATATATTTGCTATTTCTTATTTAAGTGAATTTATAGCCCTTATTATTAATATAAAATTCAATTCATATTGTAAATATAATTTTATATCGTACCCTTCTCTTCTTAGTTTATTTTGAGCATTTTCCTATAGCATACCTTGATTTCATCTGATATTTAAAATCTGAGGATTTTGTCCTGTCTGACATGGCTCAATTGGTTGGAGCATCATCCCATAGACCAAAGGCGGTGGGTTTGATTCCCATTCAGGACACATAGTTAGTTTGCAGGTTTGATCCCCAGTCAGGTGGGGCAAAAGTAGGTTTACAGTTGTTCCTATGGAAAATAATACAATGATTAATGAATAATAATACAAGAATAAATTTTGGCCGGACCGGTTTGGCTCAGTGGATAGAGCGTCGGCCTGCGGACTGAAGGGTCCCGGGTTCGATTCCGGTCAAGGGCATGTACCTTGGTTGCGGGCACATCCCCAGTGGGGGGTGTGCAAGAGGCAGCTGATCGATGATTCTCTCTCATCGATGTTTCTAACTCTCTATCCCTCTGTCTTCCTCTCTGTGAAAAATCAATAAAATATATTTAAAAAAAGAATAAATTTTGTGTTTCACATACAACTGTAAACCTACTTTGCCCCTCCCCCCCCCCGTGTGTGTGTGTGTGTGTGTATGTGTGTGTGTGTGTGTGTGTGTGTGGTGGCTGTGTATGTGTATGATGATAGATGTGTTGGAGAGGAAGAGGGCTATTGTCACTGTTGATTGATCCTGGCTTTTTATTATCAATGCAATGCATAGACAATAGGATAACTCTCATTTTACTCCACCAAAGAATTCCTTGTGCTTGGATGAGCTCGTCTAAATTTCCTGTGCTGTAAATCTCTACCCTGGAAAGGAGAATTCTGCTGTTTCTCTGTCCTTCGTAGGCTTTACAGGAACTGAGCAAAGTGCTTATTGATTAGAGGAAGAGTTCTGTCACTGTAATTCACAAGATTCTGAGGAAATAAACTCTGAAAATAAAGAAAGTTTAGCATAATTGATCTACCTGGCCAACGGCTGAGTGTGCATCCTCACACATTTCCCTGAAATAATGAAGAGGGCTCCTGCTGAAGAAGTGAGCTACACACACACCCTCAGGAATACGCCTGTTTTAAATGATGCAGATAAGAGGCTTGATTTTATCTTTAGACAACCCATCCATTCCACAGTCCTAAACGGACATGATAACATTTTAAAATAGATAAATCGAATCCACTACATACTGTTAATAATAACAACAGTCACTACCGTTTATTGATTATTCTGTGTACCCAGGATGATTCCTCCCAACCCTGCTCCAACTTCCCCACCAAACCTGGGACATTTCTTTAAGCAAATAGTCTGATAACCACAAATCTTATTTCTGTCATTAGCTTCCAGCCACCCCAAAAATCCCAAACTCCATCCTCTGATTCTGAAAACTAGGACAACTGTAGCATTGTGTTTTTGAATATGTCTGTCACCACCCCACAGTACTTCCCCACCTTCAGACTGAACGTTCAAACCACGTATAAACTAGTAGAATGTACCTGCTTCTGATTTAGTTCCCTTCCAGTTTCTGTTTGCTTTAAGGTTCTTCAAATTATCCCCTTAACATTTTGCCTAGATGACGTTGTTATTTTGATAGGGTCTCCCCTCACCCCATGGGTGGAAAAAGCCAGAAGACTTTTTGATGGCTGAGTGACTATCTGTATTCAAATATGTGTTTTGATGTCATTGAACTACCAGGTGATACTACACTCCTGTTAGAAGAATAGTTCCAAAGAATAAACAATACCTGACTGTTTATACAGAAACAAGAATATTTCTGTAGGGAAAGAAGGTGTTAATAATTTTGATGAAGGGAAGGATGATGATTCAGGTAGATTCATCCAGAATGTTTGCTTGCTCAGTCATTTCACACAGACCAATCAATAGTTACTTTGATTCACAGAGGAAATAAACTGCTAGAAATAATTAAATTTCATTTGGAACCATACCGAAAAATAGGAAGACTTTAAAACATTATGATTCACACTGTCTTAGATCACAGAAATTATATATCACAGTGACTATTAGCTGCTTTTTTTGCTAATTGTTTCACTTTTGTGTTTGCCAAAAATCTATCATACGTTTTTACAATAAGTTATTCTTCATTTCTTTTCTTTATGTAATTTGGTCAAAGCATACAAAAGGGGGCAAATATACAGTAACAGAAAATGATTTAAATTTAGATGGTAGGCACACAATGCAATATACATACAGATCATGTATCATAGAAATTTGTATTTGAAACCTATGTGATCTTAATCCATGTTGCCCCAATAAATTAGAAAAATACAAAATGAGATAATGATTTTTACTTTGAACCAAAGGATATTATTTAAGTATTTTAAAAGTTATTTTCTATAACTTCCAGTAAAGTCTGTTGTTGTTTTTGTTCTCTCTACATTTAATTGCCCCATAATCTTCAACATAATAGGCTAATCATATTGTGAAAGCACTAAAAATAAATCTTTGGGTTAAAATACAATGTGTCAGACACTCAAAGAAAGATATGTGGTACAAAAGAAATCAACGAAAGAAATACAATGGTTAGAAGTTAGCTTTCAGCAAGGTTTGACAAGTTACTGTTAGGTGTCCATCCAACTTTACTACATCTGGGGGAGGGTGACAGAAAGGTTATATTTCCAGCTTCTTTAAAAGTTTAGATTTTGGGCAAAACTGGTTTGGCTCAATGGATAGAGCGTTGGCTTGGGGACTGAAGGGACCCGGGTTCGATTCCGGTCAAGGGCATGTACCTTGGTTGTGGGCATATCCTCAGTAGGGGGTGTGCAAGAGACAGCTGATCTATGACTCTCTCTCATCAATATTTCTAACTCTCTATCTCTCTCCCTTCTTCTCTGTACAAAATCAATAAAATATATATATATATATTTAAAAAGTTAGATTTTGTCTGGGTTTTCCCCAAAGATATAGACAGATGGAGTTACTGCAAAATAGAAAACAATTTTCAAGCTGGTTATGGATTGACTATATGAAACAACTTTCCACCTCACCCCCAAAACTACCAGCTATGAAATGAATATCGATCGTGAACAATACATAACCTTTTTTTTGTGAAGCCACAAAGACCAATGATTAATTTTTGTTCGAACCTGAGCCTAATATACCCTAACCAGTATAGAAGGAATAATTTAGCAACATGCCAAATCAGGGAAGGTGCCCTCTGAAAATTAATTTAACCAACTTTTTGCTTTTAGTTATGATATGTTATTTTTCTTTTGAAATATTGTCTAGCTTTTAAGAAGTAACAGTGAGGGATGTCACTTAGGACATGCTAACTTGGTGGATTTGGATTTGCTAATCTTAGTTCATTTTCCTGAGCCTGCATTTCCAGGCATAGACAGAATATCAAAAAGTTTCCTGTTCCCCATCCGGGCTAGGGTGGGTCAGTGATTCAGCTTCAATCCATAAGGTATTGGTTCCTTTCCAGTCAGGACATATCCCCGGGGTTGCTGAACCTCCAGTAGGGGGCGTGCGGTAGGCAGATGATGGAAACATCATCTCCTTTCCTGTTTCTCTAAATAATAATAATAATAATAATAATAATAATAATAATAAATTTAAAAAATCAATAACAAAGTATTACATTTAAACAATGTTCCCTGTTCTCAATCCTTATGTAACTATCTGAATTCAGCCAAGCTCAGTGCTTATGAATTTTTGTTCTGTAGAGACAAGCTTTTTAACAGGGGTTTGCTGTTCTGATATTTATGCCTATTAAGTCATCCCAAGTGAAGTTGTGTAAAGGAAGAAAAAAAAGGCATTGCATTTGTTTACGGGTTCTGCTGGTTAGAAACTTGGAAAAGACAGAGAGGAAGCACCCTACTTCTCCATGGAGATTCCTCTGCTGAGACGACTCAAAGCCTGAGGTGACACAAACCACGAGGCTGGAGTCAGGGGAAGACCTGTTTATTCTTATATCTGGTAACAGAGCTACAAAGACTCAAAGAGTAGCACTGACAACGATAACACCTACACACGACTGCTCCAGCTTCCTTAGCTTTCTCACGGAGGTATGATGGCTTGGGGGTTGTGGGGGGAGACGGACTTCTTCCATGGGACTCTGGGCCTCAAGCACAAGTATCCCAGGAGACAAGGGGAAAGATGTATGTCACCTTTTATGAGCTACGTATGCATTCCCACTACTGCCACATTCTATTGGTTATAAGCGAGCCATAGCCCACTCAGAATCAAGGAGAAGGAACACTGACACACACACACCCATTTCTGAAAGGGAGGATATCAAGAAATGTGCAACCATTTATTTTAAAACTGTCATAGTTTGGAGCCACATGGCCTTTTTAAAGCAAATGAACCACCTGAAATTAAGTTGAAAATGTTTTATGTTTATAACATGTTTGAGAAAACATACTTAATTTTTTTAAGAATACCAGTAGTAGAAAAAATAGTTGAACTCATAAATAAATTTCAAGAAATCAAGTGAGTCTAAAATTTTTGACATCAGTATAATCAAATATTATGCATTATGAAGTACAGTTATGACATCAGTAAATTGAGAAATTTTCCTCATACCCATTTTGAATCTGAAATGTTTAAAGTCATTCCCTGAAGAGACTTGCCATAGTATACAGCAAATATTATTAGAAAATTCTTTGGAAAATGTATTGATCAGAAACCTCGGCAAAGGTGTTACTATGTAAACTATATAAAATACCTGGATGAACTTATTTTTCTGTACTCTGTATAGGGCGTTTTAATGGTGTTGACATAACCTAGAAACAGTTTTTGTTCAGAAGTAAGACGCTCATCCTTAACAAAAACACTTCCAGGCACCAGAGTAAAACATTGGTGCCTTTTACATTTCAACAGATGTCTCTGAGATCTTTGGAGATTTAGTAGTACCTCTCATTTTGTGTGACTTTATTTTAAAGCTACAACAATGCCCAGCAGATTTCATATTTTCTAAGCATGATTGATTGGTTTTTTAAACTGTGTTTGTTTTTTTTTTTCACTAAGACACAGATCATCATTGAAAATAGACCCTGAAGAGGTTCTTGCAGTTATCACATTCATTATCCTGGGTAATTTTTGTTTTCTCTTAATAGGGATAGGCAATGAGATTGTTCAGACAGAAATAGGACAATGTGTTTTTAAGAAAGTGGACTGAGTCTGTGAAACTGTTTCCCTGCTATTCACATTTCAAAGGCTGATTGGCTTCTTGCTCTTCAAACATTCTAACGGACCTAATTTTGAAGTGCAAGGAGGTACCTACATCTGGGCTTTATTATCAACATTTGAAAATAAACTTCAAATAAAGCAGTGACATTAGTATTCGTGTATCATGTATGCCCTTATCACATTTATAACCATAGGTATGTAGATATGTTCACTTCTAATTGCTAAGATTGGGACAGGCTTCTTAGAGAAGGATGGCACGGAGCTTACAAAGGCATGTCGGTTTGCTCAGGTAAATATGAGATGGGCAAAGAGTCCTTCAGGCAGGCTGGAAAGAGGCGAGGAAGTAGGTAATATGGGCTTGTCCTGGGTATACGAGTAGGTAGGGAACTACAAAGAAGTTATAAACACAACAGATAGGTTAGGATCATGTTACTAAAGTTCTCCATTGTGGGGGGACTGACTATTTTGGCTTAAGAATCTACACTAAGAATGTTACATATATATTACATACATATAGTGTTACATATATTTACCCCTTGTACACTGTTGGTGAGAATACAAATTGGTACAGCCACTATGGAAAACAGTATGAGGGTTCTGCAATAATAATAATAATAATAATAATAACAACAACAACAAAAACAACAACAATAATAATAATAACAATAATAATAAGAAAGAAAGAAAGAAAAGAAAGAAAAGATATAAAGAAAAATAGAACTGCCTTTATGACCCAGTGATTCCACCTCTAGGAATTAATCTGAAGAAACTCAAAACACTAATCTGAAAAAATAGATCCACCTCTGTGTTCCTTGCAGTATTACTTACAATAGCCAAGCTATGGAAGTAACACAGTACTCATCAATAGACAAGCGAATAAGAAAGTAGTGGGACATAGATACAATGGAATATCACTCGGTCATAAAAATGAACTAAACATTTGCAACAGCATGGATGGAACTACAGAGTATTATACTAAATGAAATAAATAAGTCAGAAAAAGCCAAATGCCATAGGATTTCACTTATACGTGGAACCTAAAGAACAAAACGGATGAACAAATAAAACAGAAACAGTTATAGAGAACAGTCTGATGGTTGCCAGAAAAGGGAGGGAAATGTGACTGAGTGAATAAAGGTGAAAGGATTGAGAAGTATAGATTGGTAGTTACAAAATAATCATGGGGATGTAAAGTACAGCATAGGAAATACAATCAATAATATTATAACTATGTATGGTACTACATGGGTGCTGGAAATAGCTAGGGGAACACATTGTAAACTATATTCTTATCTAACCATTTTTCTATACCCTAAAATTAATATAAAATAACATTGTCTATAAACTGTAATTGAAAAAAAAAACAATAAAAGAAAGAGGAAAAGAAAGGGAAGGGGAGGGAAGGGGAGGGGATGTGAGGAGAGAGAAGGGGATGTGAGGAGAGGGAAAGGGGGGAAAGGAAGGGAAGGGAAGGGAAGCGGAGGAAAGGGGAGGGGAGAGGAGGGGAGAGGAGGGGAGGGGAGGGGAAGGGAGGGGAGGGGAGAGGAGGGGAGAGGAGGGGAGGGGAAGGGAAAGGAAGCTGGACAGAATGTTAAGGAGCAGAAACTAGAGGAATGGGAAGGAAGCATCAAAGACAAAAAACAAATATTAGCCTTGAAAAAGAGTTTGCATTAGAATGAAGTGTGGTACTTAAAACCAAGTTATGACACCAAAGACTATGGAAGCTGATTTCTTTTCAGTATAACTTTGTCATCTGCTATTTCTCCAAAGCACCCAATCACTAAAATACATAAGAATTACTTAGGAAAATGTGGACAAATAGTATTATTTTTTTGTATGTGACAAAAGAAGAGAAGAAAAACCATATGACTTCATTCATATGATAGAATGTAAAACAAAACAAAAAAGAAACAAATGAGCAAACTACACAAAACAAAAACAAATTCATAAATACAAACAGAATGGGGGTGGGTGAAAGACCAAATAGGTAAAGGCGGTGAAATGTATGGTGATGAATGAAAATTGGACTTTTAATGGTGAGCACACATGTATCATTTATAGTTTAGTTCTTTTTAGAAAGAATTTCGATTTTTAATTACAGCCTTCCTTTTCTCCTCAGCCTGTTCCCAACACAATGTCTGGGAAAAATCAAATTTTTTATTTCAAATTCAATGCGAGTTCATTTTTACACAAGCCCCAGAGCTTCCTATGAATCTAATCTGAATTCTGTCTCATGGTTTGAAAGGATTAGAGAGCAGTCTCTGCCTAAGCCACAAGCACTTTTGCAACTTAAAACTTCAACTTTAACAAGTTCAGAGAGTTTTCTAAGAAAACTAATCAGTTACTTGGAAAAAGGTGTGATCATAAACCACTCAGTCATGCCTAATTGAGGTAGGCAGTAGGCAAAATATGGTATCTGTTTAGTGGTAAGAAATACTGAATAATACTGTAGCCCTAGGCACTATATATTGTATGCTGCATCTTTATATTATTTTTATTATGAGGAATATGTGATCATTACCTATAAATATACGTAGCTATCTATACTAATAAAAGGGTAATATGCTAATTTTACCGGGTCCACTGTACCTCTTCTGTTCGCCTAGTCCTCCTTCCCAACAAAGCCACAGTGGCAGGGGCCATGGCAGAGGGGTTAGGGGAATCAGGCACGCAGGCAGGTGAGTTGTTAGGAGCCAGCAGTCCTGGATTGCAAGAGGGTGCAGGCTAGGCTGAGGGACACCCAAACCCATGTATAAATTTTGTGCACCAGGCCTCTAGTATGTGTGTATATCAGAAGCCTGGTGCTAAGTGACTGGCCAACTGGCCAGTAGGTATGACACACACTAACCACCAGGGGGTGGCTGCTCAATGCAAGAGCTGCCAAGTGACAGCAACTTTGCAGAGTGCCCTCTTGCACTCTGGAACCCCTTTGAGGGATGTTGGACTGCCAGTTTCTGCACAATCCCCGAAAGCTAAGCTGAGGGACCCCACCTGCTGGAGGAACCCCACTCACTTTGCAGATGCCTTTTGAGTCCCAGCACCACACCAGGTGCTGCTGACCTGGAAGGGACCACGGGAAGTTGGCTCCAGAGTGTGTCCAGCCCTTCTCGCCCAGTCCTGTCCCGCCAGCCACCTTCTAATTAATTTTTTTAATGTGCACAAATCTGTGCACCAGGACTCTAGTTTTATATAACAGTATAATTACATGTAATAGAATATATTGCATATTCTATTATTATTTTATAGATAATATATAATGGTATACATTTCCCTCTCCAGGAGTCTGCTGGAAGAGTGAGCCTCTCCCCCTATGTCCAAGTCCATGGAAATTCTTTACTGTGGCTTCCACTCTCTGATCCATCAACACACTTAATGTACACCCATCCAAAAGGCTAAAAACTTTGATCTCCTAATAAATTTCTTCTCTTTCTCTCTATATTCTTTTTTTGTTTAGTGTTCTTTGTAACATTTATTCTCACTGTTAATTATTTATCAAGAACAGCAAATCTTATGCTCATTCAACTCTCTTCAAGTACAAGCCCCTGCAAAAGTTAAGTTGAATGAATGAATGTGTATATGGAATGATGTGAGATAGGGAATTAACACTTTTAAATTGTTCCCAGGGCAATCCTTGATAAAGCTTAAGGGATCTGATAATATTTCCATCAGCTCTAAATAATTAATTTTCTGTTATGGTTAGTGCATTCTATGTCCCACTAAATAACCTCTTTAGTTTTAATTTCACGAATGCCTTTCACTTCATATTGCTGTTGCATCAAGTGATTGCAGTAATATGTTCCTGCCATCTTCTAAACAATTTCCTATAAAATTCAGAATTGCTTGACATTTTTTCAGTAGAACAATATGAAGAAGCTATTCCCTGCTGACATGAATTCATTTTCTTGATCCTAGGGGACTTCAAAAGGTTACAGAGTTATGATAAGGAAAAGCTAACCAACTGAAAATTTATAAAAATTTTATATTTGATGTGGTATTTTGATGAGAATTCTTAAGATTAGTTTAAGTATAGCCACCATTCTTTTCTATTCGCCCATCTCCTAAGGTTAATCTCTATGAAAGGTAAATAAACAAAAGTCTGTTTGTATAACCATAAAGAAATAACTATTACAGTACTAAAAACAAACAAACAAACAAAACAACAACCAGCAGTTGGGAATTAACTATGCTACTACTAACTATGCTATTCTTGAGGTCCATGGAATATAGTTTAAATAAAAACATTCAACATACTTGCACATTGTTCATTAAACAACATACCTGGGCCATCTAGTTCAGTCTTCTGGGATAGTACTACTAGTAGTAACCACATTTTATAGGAAAGGAAAGTGAGATGCAGAGATTGTAACTTGATCACATAAAGAATCAAAAATGGTATTAAAATCCAGGCCCTGTAGCCTTAGAATTCACTCTGAAATGCTATAGTTCCATTTCTCAGTGCTTTCTGGAGGTCTCATATCAGGCTTTGCTAATTGTGAAATGATAATTAAGGCTATCTGGAAACACACACACACACACAAAACAACAGGTTGGACTGGCAAGGTAATTGGATAGTCTCCTGACTACCGTCAAAGCTATATTTCCTTCAAGCTCTTTCTCTCACTCTGCAGAAGGACATCTAGGTAAAGAGAAGGGAGATACAAAGATATGACATACAAAACTCCAGAGTGTTTCATAATTTATAAATGCTTAAGGAGCTATCATGGAGAGTAAGAGAAAGAGCTTGCAGGAAGCATAGCTTTGATGGCAGCCAGGAGACTCCAGCCTGTGTTTACAGATAGCCTCAAGTTAACCTGCATTAAACTGAGAGAAAAAGGACACTAGGCAAAAATAATAGTAAGTAAATAAAACAAAATAACCTTCCAGTGTCTAAACTATGTTTAGGAGATCTTTGACTTGATCTCCTAAATGATTAAAGCAAAATAACTACTAATCTCTAATTTAAAAATCAAAAAGTGATCAGCAGGGGATCTATAGACAAATCCTGAAGGTTGACAAATTATCAGGAAAATATATGATATAAAAACATATGATAAACTATTGTTTTGGTGAAAATAATTTTTTTTATCAAATTTCCCCTGCTCAGTGAAAAACAGAATTCAGTGATAGATTCCACTTTTTAAGTGTTCATTAATTCATTCTACCTGTAAATTAGGCACTTAAAACATCTAAGAAGAGATGAGGTGAAAATAGAATAAGGTAAAATAGTAGTTGGCAGGAAAACAGGAGGAAAAAAATCAAGAAAATGAAGGCATATATGAAATGACCACAGAGGAGAGAAACTGCACAAGTGGAATAAAAATACAGGAGAACGTATAAGTTAGAAAAAATTGAGCAAAAGGCAATTAGATTTATTGAAGATTAAAAGTACCATAGAGAAAATAACAGATCTTAGTCATGTAAATATCAAGATATAAGTAGCCTTTTTAAACTAAAAGGATGAAAGAAAGCTATAACAACTAAAATAAAGACAAGCCAAGAAATATACTTCTGAATTAAAAGAACACCTGAGTGTGCATGTTGCAAGAGCACAACATACCTTTGAAGAATTACTAAAGCTGGATATATGGAATCTAATAAAATGGACTAAGCGAGGAGGTGGAGGGATTGAGCATAAAAAGAAAACAAACAAACAAAAATACTCATGGACACAGACAATAGTGTCATGATTGTCAGGGTAGTGGAGGAGGTTTGAGGGGGGATAACTGCTGATGAATGGAGACTTGATTAGGGGTCGTGAACACACTGTACAGTGTACAGATGATGTGTTGTAGAATATTGTTAAATAGTGTCACTCTGATAAATTCCATAAAATGAAAATAAAAGGACATAAGCTAGTAAAATCACTAAACTTCAAAAGCTAAAATTATTTTTGCGCAGGCAGTAACACCCAGTTATTTACACAGCGTCTCAGTCTCCTACAGAGTAAGATTCAACACTAGGAAACAGTCAAACAATACCTATAAAGTCATTGAAGAAAGAAATCAAGGGCAAAAGTTTTATACATATGAGGTTTTTTTTTTCAAATATAAAGTCATTACTATTGTACTATGCAAAACAGCCTAGAGAATATAATTACCACATGTCCTTCTGAATAATTTGTGGGAAGAGATTCACTCAACTAAAAGATGATTAAAATAACTGTCATTAAAGGATTGGACGGCATATATATTTGATGGTAAAACTAAGACTGAAACAAATGTGAGAAGTATGTTAAATATATGAACTCTTACCATAGAAACAATATTTGACCACCTCTGTTGAAAGGTCAAGAGGGAAAGTTGAAAAATAGTGCAGCAAGGCTGGTTTTCTCATCTTTAATGAATAAGAATCAAAAGATTTCATTCATAACTGATAAATCAAGTAACAGAGTAATAAATATAGAGGGATATTATTTCTTATTTTAAAAAAAATAGGGGATAAGGAATTCAAATTATAGTTATAAACTGCTCAGGGTCTCATGAGGCTGAAATCAAGATACTAGCTGGCACTATAATTTTAGCTGAGGCTAAGGTCCTCATTCAAACTCCCTGGTGTTGGCAGAATTCATTTCCTTGCAGAGTATGAGCAAAGGCTCCATTTGCTTTCTGGCTGTCAGTCTCAATCTCTAAAAATCTGCCCAGCATTCTATGTAATGTGAATTCCATAGGCAGGCCACAACATGGTTTTGTTTTGTTTTGTTTTGTTTTGGTTTGTGTGTGTGTGTGTGTGTGTGTGTGTGTGTGTGTGTGTGTTTGTCTTTTAGTTCAGCAGGGGAGTGTCTGCTACTGCATCTTGTCCCTTTTAAGGGGTCACCTAATTAGACCAGGACCACCTGGGATAGTCTCACTTGTAATTAACTCAAGGCCAAACTGATCAGGGGTCATAATTGCATCTGCAAATCTTTGCCATGTAATATAAAATTACCATAAGAATCATGGTCCATCATATTCACATATTCTGCCCACTCTCAAGGAGAGGGGAATGTATAAGGGCCTGAGTCACTGCAGGTCATTTTAGAATTCCACTTGTCACAGATGTATTTAATTTTTAAAAATCAAGTTGATTTTGTATATTTATCTGACTATATGTATGATCCTTCACAATAACACAATAACATTAAATGAACTTTTACTGTATACTCTTATACAGTGATATGTAATCTATTAAAAATTAAGGAAATGGTGTAAATGAATAGCTTAAGTACATTTGAAATAATGACTTTAATTGTTTCATTGTCTCAAGAAAGATAGTCTATAACTCAAATTTTATTTTAAATAAATAATGTACTTGAGTGGTTTTCTGTTTGTTTATTTTTTAAGGCTTTTATTATGTTGAAGTATGATCCCTCTATTCCCACTTTGCTGAGAGTTTTTATCAAGAAAGGATGTTAGATTTGTCAAAAGCTTTTTCTGCATCAATTGATATGATTATGAGATTTTTGTCTCACGTTTTGTTTATGCGATGTATCATATTTATTGATTTGCATATATTGTATCAGCCTTGCATCCCCAGGATAAATCCCACTTGGTCCTGCTGTATGATCTTTCTAATGTAATGCTGGATCGGATTTGCTAGAATTTTGTTGAGGATTTTAGCATCTATGTTCATGAGGGATATTGGCTTGCAATTCTTTTTCTTTGTAGTGTCTTTATCTGTTTTGGGGTTTAGGGTAATGCTGGCTTCATAGAAAGTGTTTGGAAATATGCCTTCCTCTTGAATTTTTTGGAATAATCTGAGGAGGACGTGTTTTAGTTCTTTTTTGTCTTTTTTGAATGTTTGGTAAATCTCCCCTATGTACTTGAGTTTTTTAACTTGTTTAATATTATGAAAAAGTTTGCCTTAAGTTAATTCTGAATTTACATACCTATCCCAAGCCCCAAATTATTAGAATAATAAACAACAGTAGACACAGCTTTAATAGAAACCATATACTCCATATATAAAGTTAAAGCTATTTCATAAGGTAGGAGTTAGAACCTTATTAAATTGATTTTACATATTACCATTGGAATACACCTCTAGAATAATTGTTTAATACAATTGTTAATAAGCCACCACTATTGTTGCCTCTGCGCATGTTTTCCTGAGGTGATTGGAAATATGATTCATCTTGTATGTGCCTTTTCTTTTCCCCAATTATTCCTATAGTTACAGATATATACTCTTCAATTCTTCCTACTTAAAGCTGAAGGAGGAACTGCCTCTTTATTACACATAGTGTTAAAAGGTCCCTTGGAAATATATTTACATAAACCAAAATGATTTCGCTAGAGCGCATACTTTACTAGATGGAAATTTTACTATTTACCCAGATTGTTCAATATCTAATTCTTATCTATTCAGTTGCTTATTTCAGCGTTTTTCAACCGCTGTTCCACGGCACACTAGTGTGCCGCGAGATGTTGCTGGTGTGCCGTAGGTGCAGACAAGACAAGAATTTTATAATTTTTCACTATTTTGTTTACTTAATATTTCATAATAAAGTAATTATAAAATACTTTCTTTGTGTTTATTTGATTCCTATTCAAGAGAATTACTTTATATATAGTCAATATAGGCACAGAGTTAAATTTTTTAACATTTTCTAATGGTGGTGTGCCTCGTGATTTTTTTCATGAAACAAGTGTGCCTTTGCCCAAAAAAGGTTGAAAAACACTGGCTTATTTCTTGTGAGGAACTTTAGTGTCATTTGATATGTGCTTCTCCCTAGGGTAAAATTACCTACAAAGCACTCCTAACCAACACTATTTAATTTAATTTAATTTCACTAGTGGTTGATAAAACATAATGCCCAATGCAACCATTTCTATCATTAAACACCTGCAATTATAAAAATTGCTTCTCATTTTACTTGAAATCTTGCACTTTGTTTCTGGTTCAACCTTCTGGAAGAAGAGTAATAAACTAAATGGTATATTCAATACTACATGTTCAAAAACAATTTTCACCCTCATTTACTCAGGGCTTACTTCTCTTGGTTCCTTTAAATACTCATTGCCTCATTCTGCTCCCTATAACTTTGTCTCAGCAAAGATCAAGAAGAATAATCTAGGTTACAGGCTGCTAAATGCATAGCATGGAAGCTAAGTCATAAAAGCCACCAGGAGAATAAGTCCCCTTTTTCTAGGCACAGGGTATTTTCATCTGGTGATTCCATTCAGCCCTGTATAGACTGACTTATGAGTACTTGCTTTGAGATTTATATATATTTATATTTATATATATAATTTATATAAAATTAATTAATTAATTAATTAATTAATTATATAATTAATTAATTTTTACAGAGAGGAAGGGAGAAGGAGAGCTAGAAACATCCATCAGCTGCCTCCTGCATACCCCCTATTGAGGATGTGCCCACAACCAAGGTACATGGAATTGAATATAGGACCCTTCAGTCCACAAGCCAATACTTGGATACAGCCAAACCGGTCAGGGCTATTGACACTGTTCTTAAATGAGAAACATTCCTGAGGTCCCTCAGAAATTACCCACATGAAGATTCTGCACAGTCCCTTTTATAAGAAATAACAAATGTATGTTAGAACACCCTAAAATAAAAAGAAAATTAGGATAAAAATAAGGATAATAGTTTCTAACTTTCTATACAGGAGATAACTTTCTAAGTGTAAAAGTAACATAAGAAGCCCAGCTGGTATGGCTCAGTGGTTGAGTATCAACTCATGAACCAAAAGGTTCCTGGTTTGATTTCCAGACAGGGCACATGGCTGCATTGGGGACTCCATCTCCAGTAGGGAGCATGCAGGAGGCAGCTAATTGATGTTTCTCTCTCATTGATGTTTCCATCTCTATTTCTCTTCCCTCTTCTCTAAAAAATTAGTTAAGAAACATATTAAGAAGTAGCATAAGAATAAAAATCAGTACATAAAACTAGATATAATATCTGAAGCGAAATAATAATTTCCACTCAATAACTTAATTATAGTCAATTGGGGGTTTCTCAAGTTTTTAATCCTCTCATTAATGTCAACTAAAGATACTGGTGCTCTTTCTTACTTTGAGAATTGTTTAATGGCTAACTGCTCTGGGTGCTTCTTATAGTGTCTCTAAGTTTTACTTAATACATGAACTCTTTCCTTTTCTTCATTTCTCTGTTCTCATTTTATTATAGAAAGATAGAATTAGCCATATGGCATCTTTAAGATTCTGTTCAAAAATATATTTAGTTAAGTCAGCAAGTTTATTAGAAATTTACATACCACCACAAAAACATGTCTTTCCACTACCTCACACTACCAGTTCTCTTGAATTCAATAATAATTTTGCAAGCTCTCCTTTAAACCCTTACCAAGAGCCTCCTTAAAGTCCATTTTGCTTCTAACAATACCTAGTCTAACAATTAATACCACATACTTTAGTTTTTATTTTGGCAACTAGTTACTTCCGGACATCAAACTCTATTTATTTTTTTTTAAATATTTGTATTGATTTCAGAGAGGAAGGGAAAAGGAAATAAAAATAGAAACATCAATGATGAGATTGAATCATGATTGGCTTCCTCCTGTACATCCCACACTGGGGATGGAGCTTGCAATATGTACTGACCAGGAAGGGAATTGTGACCTCCTGGTTCATAGGTCGATGCTCAACCACTGAGCCATGCCAGCTGGACTCAAATTTTATTTATTAATGCAAAGCAAACTGCCACAAAATTTAGTGTCATAAAGCAATAATTATTGCATCATGCTCAAGGCTTTTGTGCTCAGTAATTTAGGCATGGCACCATGGAGAATGTATTGTATCGGATCCATGATGTTTGGAGACTCAGCTGAAAGATTCAGCCAGCCCAGTGTAAGTTGACCAGCTTAGGGCTGAAATCATATAAAAAGCCCTCTTTACTCACATCTCAGGCATCTGTGCTTAACTGACACAAATGTTGGGTTCAGTTGGTACTTGACCAAAGCAGCTAAAACTTAGTCTCTCCTATATGTGGCTTGAGATTCCACACAGCATGGTAGTCAAGAGTAGTCTGAATTCTTAAATAGGAACTAAACACTCTGAGAACTAGTGGCCCCATGAACAAAATGAAAAACTTCTTTCCATTATATTACCTCACCCTAGAAAACACATAGCATTACTTTTATCACATAAACACTACTGTAGTAGTCACAAAACAGGCCAACTAAAGAGGAGGAATGTAGATCCTTAGCACTCAATGTTAGAAATATAAAAGAATTTGCAGGTATTATTTTTTAAATAATAGACACATAATATTAAATCTCCTGATAATTTATGGAGTGACATACCTTTTCATATGTTTACTGCCATTTGAATTTCCACTTTTATGAAATGTGTACTAGTGTTCTAGTTTTACCTATTTTTGCAAGTTGTCTGCCATTTTGTTACTTCTTTAGATGCATGTTCAAATTTGATCTATTTACTATTCACTTAGTTCTTATATGTATATTTTAATCTATTATTCCTGAATATCTAGTTATTTCTGTAACAGGTTTGGTCCATGTAAACTTAGCCATTACTCAAGGTAAAAGTTCATATTTTGTCCTTCAAAGAATTTAGACTCTTTTTTTTATACTTAATATTCTGTAATTTCATGAATCTTTGGGTATACATTTGTCATAGGTACTTGAAAAATAGTCAATAGACTCACACACTTCAATTTTGTAATGCTCGTGTATTTTTATTTTTATTTTTTTTATTTTCCTTTACTTAGTTGCCAAGTTAAATATTTATTAATATTGTATTGGAACCTCTGGATTGATCTCTTACTCATAATTATATTTCCTTTTCTTTCTTCCTCTCTTGACTTTCTATGGCTTATCAAAATTATTTTCCATAATTTCATTCCAAAACATCTAATGAAATGCTTTGTTCTGACAGTTTTTGTTTTTTTTCTATCTGGAGGATTTATTCTACACTTTCTTTTACTTTTTCATAATAATCAATTCTTGCTTTGTGGATTGAACATATATTCAGATGTTTCTACACATGCTGTTGAGTTCAGTGTTTTTCTACTAGCTTATTTGTATATTATTTTATTTCAAGAGATTTAAAAAGATACTTGAACATTCTGAATTCAGCATGGGGCTTTTCACTGAATGTACTTCACTAATAATGAGGAATACCAAAATACCAGAAATTAGAAGACTTTGTATTAATAATTCATCTTACCTATCTAAGCATGCAGAAATTCTCTGGCCACTCAGTGTATATATTAGAGGCCTAGTGCATGAATTCATGCATGGGTGGGGTCTGGCAAGCCTGGCCAGTGGGAGGGGACATGGGCGATTGGTTGGCCTGCCTGCTGGTCAAACTCCTAGTCAAGGGGACAATTTGAATATTAGCCTTTTATTATATAGGATTATTATATAGGATATATACTGAATGGCCAGATTATTATGCATTCAGAGATCATAATAATCTGGCCACTTAGTGTGTGTGTGTGTGTAGTCATTAAGTTAATCCCAATACTTATAGCCCCAGGTTTCATTGCTATCCTACAGAATGTATAGCTCTACTATGCACCAAGACACTATGAGTTTTTGCCATACTAACTTGGTCCTTCTTGATTACATTCTATTCCTCACATGCCTCTGATCAACTATATTTATTACCAATATTCTTCTTTCCAACCATGAGAAATTTATTGAAATCTTGTTCTATTGATGTTTATCTTTAATTCTCTTTGTAACTGAAGATTTAAACTATTTTTATATCCTCTCATTTTAGTGGAATCTTGGTAGTGAGGCCTAGCTCTTCCACCTACACTGGGAACTTCAAAGTACTTTTTGACTGAAGACCCAAGTTCTCCTGGGAAATAAGGAACCATCTCTGGTTACTTCTTTATACAACTTGAACAGTGGAGGTTATATAAAGTATAGGAGTTAAATAATGTAATACAAGATTGATATGTAGAAAATTTTGATAACAGTGGAGAGTGGTTTCCTTATAATACCTTCTTATCTCTAGTAATCAAATTACATCCTTTTATAGAGACAGCTTTGTTATGAAAATACTGACCTAATCCTAATCTACTTTTATTGTTGGAATACAAGATAACTTAATAGAAAAGGATTAAGTTTGTGCTTGATGTATCTTACCTGAATACTGTTATTGTAATCCTTGCATGCAGCTGAAACTAGGCAAAAAAGATCTCTGAACAATTTTTGAGCCTACATGCCCATGGTTAAATAATGACTAAAATGAGTAAATCCACAAAATAATTATTTGCCACCAGAAATAAGTGATAGAACTGAAATATTATATTTTGTCAACTTGTCACTGAGGTAATAATAGAAGAGGGCACTGAGCCTGAGTAAGTGTCCTAGAGGAGGAGTGAATCGATTTGGCTAGTAAAGAAATGTAGTTGTAAGAGAAATTTGCACACATAATTAGTATGCAGGAAGGTGTGGAATGTAAAAAGGGCTGATATAAAATTAATGGCTTAAAAAATTATGAGAGCAGAAAAGGCTATTAATTGTTATGCTCAAAAACAAAATAAACACATACTTCAACCTTTCTTATCTTGGTGTGAGGAAACAAATGATGGGCTGGGAATAGCAAAATGTAAGAAACCATCTTCTTAACTAATAGACATGAAATGTCTTGATTTCTCCTAGAGCTTTTCCTAAAGAAAATAGATTTTTTTTCCCCCCCAGAAATAAGCATTTGAGGACCAAAATGATAAAATTTCCATTGGGTATTTGAATTATGAGGCTCTCCTGAGACTTGACTTTTACTCTGAATATATCATTGATTACTAATTTTGGCTATGATATGATGTGGGCAATAACATGTTTGAGAAAATATACTTAAATTTCTTAAAATACCAGTAGTAGGGGGGGGAAAAAGTTAGACACTCATAAATAAATTTCAAGAAATCATAAAGAATGACATAAAATAAGTGAATACATATAAAATAAGGGTTTCAGAGAAAAAGATACTTTTTCTGAGAGGAAATCATTAGTAAGGACTATTTACTTGTGAAAATAAAACAAAAACTAAAATGGCCAGAATGAAAATGGAAAGATTGATTCTTATAACTAAAGCCCGACAGACTACATAAATGACAAGTATAAGAGCATATATTCATGAGTTAGATTATTTACTATATACGTGACTTTGGGTAAGTCACCTAAATTTTCTTTACCTCAGTTTCCTCATATAAAATATACACTAATAAAAAAAGAAAGATGCAAATTGACCATACCTCCATGACACCTACCAGCCAATCAGGGTTGAGTATGCAAATTAACCCAACAAAGATAGCAGGTTAATTTGTATACACAGACATGGAGCAAAGACTGAAGGCTCCAGCCCGAGCTAAAACTGAAGAGGCTTGGCTTCCCACTGCAGCTGGAGCAAAGGCCTGGGTTCCTGGTGCCAAAGGAAAACCAGTCCTGGCAGCCAGGGAAGGTAGGCCTATTACACCAATCTTCATGCAATGGGCCTATAGTTGTATAACAATTATATCTACATCAGAGAGTCCCTGTATCATATGCATTAGTTTTAGAAAGTATTTAGAAGAATACCTAGTACAAAGTATTGTTTATACAAATACTTTTTTTTATTAACAGTATTACTAAGAATTTAGATTTGGAGCTAGTTTCAGGTTTATGGCATAGATAGTGTCCTTTATTATATAGTCCTGAGACATACTCAGATGACGACAAGTGATGATTAGGTCAACTCCTCTCAGACAATGTGAGCTAGAAGAGAAAGAGGTGGATCTCCAAAAAGGCAATTAGAATGCCACAACAGAGACAATAAAAAAATACACTGAGTTGTATAATCACAGATAGGTATCCATGCTGTAAGAAATAAAGATGCATTAAAAGTTCATAAGATCATTGATTTAGTAGTATTCATGGAGCTTAACTATGTCTCCCTGCTACAAATTCATGGTGATACTATAAGGGGAACCAGCACGCTAAGTTTTCTGGACTTTTGAGTGGGATTCCCATTAGGTCTGCTATTGGAAGGTACTAGAGAAACACTGAAAGGCAAAAGAAGGACCTCCTAAAAAGCTTTTGCACAACAAAAGAAACTGCCAACCAAACAGGGCAACAAAATGACTGGGAAAATATATTTGCAAACAAAAGCTTTAAGGAGTTAATATCTAAAATATATAAAGAACTCACATAAGTCAATGCCAATTAAACAGTCAAATCCAAAAAAAAAAAATGGGCAGATGATCTAACACACATCTCCCAAGAAGACTTACAAATGGCCAACAGATATATGAAAAGATTCTCAACTTCACTAGCTACAACAGATATATGAAAAGATTCTCACTAGCTATTAGGAAAATGCAAGTCAAAAGTACAGTAAGATACTAACTCATACCTGTTAGAATGACAGTTATCAACAAGACGTCGTGAAAGAGGAAGGAACCCTCATTCACTGCTGGTAGAAATGTAATCCGGTACAGCCTCGATGGAAAACAGTAAAGAGGCTCCTCAAAAAAGTAAGAATAAATTTGTCAGATGAACCAGTAATCCCTCTTCTGAGTATTTACCTAAAACAATCTGTAGACGTATATTCACAAAGAAATATGCACCCATGTGTTCAGTGCCGCATTATTCACAGTGGCCAACACATGGAAACAACCCAAGTGCCCTTGGAAAGAGGACTGGATAGAGATGTGGCACATATATACAATGGAATACTACTCAGCCATAAGAAAAGATGAAATATTGCCATTTGTGACAACGTGGATGGACCTTAAGAATATCATGCTAATGGAAACAAGTCAGTCAGAAAAAGCAAGGACCATATGATTTCACTCATATGGGGGATCTAAAACTGAATCTGATAGACCCAGACAACAGTATGATGGTCACCAGAGGGGAAAGGGGTGGAAAGGTAGTAAAGTGTGACTGAAGATGATTTGTCTTTGGCTGATGTGCACACAGCGCAATATACAGACCATGTACCATGGAAATGTGCATTTGAAACCCATGTAATCTTATTAGCCAATGTCGTCCCAATAAATTTAATTTTAAAAAGGAAATATGTGTGTGAATAATTAAATAAGCAAAAAAGGTCTCTCCTTTTCCTACCTGCCGGTTCTTACTGATGTTCCTCCCTGGGTGGCAGTTGGTCCCTGAAGCAGGTATTCCCCACTTTTCAAAAGTTTGAGTTTCACCACTGCACTTTGAAGAAAGACCTACATTATTATTTGTTTACACTAACTGAAAGAAATTCAAAGATCATTCTTGCTTTGATGAAAAAAGGTGAAAATCAAAAATGGCGTTCCGCATTTGTTTTATAGCAAGCCCTGATACCAGTAGAGGCAGTGCGTGTGCACCCCCAGTGCAGGAGTGGCACCCCCAAGCGCCTTACCAGGGAACTACATTCAGCGTCTCAGCATCCAGCCTCCAGAGCTGAGTCTGTGAGCACCTGCGCTTTCTGAATTTACTTCGGGCATCTGCTAGCAAGATGTGTCTTCAGGTACAAAAATGCTTTAAATAGCTCATCAGATGTAACACTTAGTGTAAAAAAAAAAGGTTGTAATTTAAGCATATTCAGTATGATTTGATAGGTATTTTTAGGGGTCTGGGAACACAGAACATTTTCCATGTAAAATAATGATAATTGATTCTTCCCTTGACACCGTTTTGGCTTGGGAAAGGTTTCATAGCAGCGCCCTTTTTTCGGATAGTAAGAGAAACTTGTCATTTATTTCAATGACCTGCGTTTTTCCATGGCTCCCAAATCAGCCTGATAGCATCTGATCAGAAGCTACAGCAACAGTTGGAGGGGTGGCTTCCTCAGAGGTGTGAGCCCCAGTTCAGCAAGGCTGCCCCTCTGAATTTACCAGTTTCCATAAATACCACCTCTCCCCTTTGTTCACTCAGCCTCGGAGGTGGAGATGTGGAGCAGAGAGCAACATCTTGCAATTATTTTCTTTGCCACTGTGTTATTACTTTTTTGTCTTCTATCCCCTAAGTAGTTCATTTCCCATTTCCACAAGTAGACTGGTGTTAGTAGCTTATGGGAAATGACAGAATTTCTCTTACATTTTTCATGTTATATATCTCGTCTCAGTAGATTTCTATTCCACTTTTTGGCCCAAATAAATGTTTTACCTTTATAAAAATCTAAAATTGACCTTGTCCCTTCATTTCTCCTAATATCCATGGCCATCCAATGCCTCTTACAAGGTGAATTGTGGTTGTTTTCTTGTTGTTTTTTTGTTTTGTTTTGTTTTTTGTTTGTTTTTTTAAATATATTTTATTGATTTTTTGTACAGAGAGGAAGGGAGAGATAGAGAGTTAGAAACATCGATGAGAGAGAGTCATCGATCAGCTGCCTCTTGCACACCCCCTACTGGGGATATGCCTGCAGCCAAGGTACATGCCCTTGACCGGAATCAAACCCGGGACCTTTCGGTTCCCAAGCTAACGCTCTATCCATTGAGCCAAACCAGTTTCGGCGTTTTCTTGTTTTGTTTTGTTTTGTTTTACTTCAGACTGTGAAGTCACATAAGTCTGTATATAATTTTTTCTCTGTGTGAACCTGGACTGTTTATCAATCTGTAAATATAACTTTATTCAGGTACAATTCAGAAATAATGATGTTTACCTCACAGATTTCCTGTAGAGGAGTAAAAGGAATACAGCGTAGACACCTAGCGTAGACAATTTCCCTGGGAGTGCTTTTAGCAATGTCAGTTTCTCTTCTCTCGTGCAATGCAAAAGTTGACTCTGTAAATAAACTATTAAAGTTGGATAACAAAGCAAACATGTCTAAAAGGAGAGAAAATAATATGAAAAATTGTTATGAACTTTTACCACATATTGAAATAATATCAAGTCTTAAGACTGAGTTTTTTTGCTAAGAAGAATTATAATGTTTCATTTTTATTGTGGCTAATGGAAGAAGCATTAGTAAGGAGAAATCTATGGCTGGAAAGAGGTGATACTCATCATGTTTGTGCTTGGACCAAGCATAAGACCACGGAGGGCTCACCTCTTTCCTGACTCTGAATTCAAAGTTGTCATGGTGATTAGTTGAAGCTGCTCATGATGGAAGTTTCAGCATGTTGTTAGATGTTTCATAAAATACTATTAGCTTGGAATAGGTCGTCACAAACAACAAAATAAAAGTGAGAATGCTCAATTTCTATTTTGTTTCTCTCTCAGTTACCAATGAGAATGATCTCAAGTTGTAACAGCAGAGAAAAAATATAGTCATGAGAGACTCAGACTCTCAGAGACATGAGGCAATTTTAAGAAAAGACATAGATTTTCTAAATTTATCCTGGCTAAGACAACACTGCTTGAGTGGCTGCAAATGAAGATCAATACTGTTCTCGATTGGGGTTATTGATCACTAAACCAGGGTAAACAATTTTGTTTGCTTTTCAGATTTTAAGTATTTTGGTCTGTGTGGGCCCTGTTATGTCTTAGCTAACAAAGCTCTGCTGCCCTAGCATAAACCTAATCATAGGCAATATATAAATGAATGATGATGGTGTCCTAAGAAAACTTTTTATTGGCCTTGGGCTACAAGTGGATAAAAGTATTCTTAACTAGATTATATACATATATACATTTTGAAGATATTAATTTTTAAAACTAAATCAAAATAATGATGTTTCTTTTTTGATAAGGTAATTATAAAAAATAACCCTTTCCCGACATTCCTTAAAAATTTATTTCAGGTTTTGTTTTTTGTTTTTTGTTGCTTTGTTTTGTTTGTTTGTTTGTTTTATGTCCTGCTAATCCCAGCTCCTCATCTGATATCTGGTTCATTTGATGGGTAATATGCTTATTTGATGCATAGAAAATGTAAATGTGGGGCTTTTAATTAATATTATTTTTTAAGTAGTTCTAGGAAAAGGGCATGTATATATATAATGAAACATAAACTCACTAACTGCTGGGGATCAACAGCTTGACTGCTTTAATAAAAGAGAGGATATTGACTTTTTTCTAACGCTAAGTCGCTGGGAGTATCTGAGTACCTCCAGCTACGACTAGTATGTCAAAAAAGGATTATTTGACCTGATTTCATGTCACTGAGAGCAACTGAGGGAAACCCTCCAAGGTGAGTGAGAAATGCCACAGAGGAGGCAGTAGTTTTGTTGCCTATGTCTCTAAGGATGACCCAGGATCCCAAAAGGCAATCAGAGAGAAACAGCAGGTAAACTGCATGCATCTGTCATTATCTAAAACCACGTGGTTTAAAAAAAAAATGTAATTCATAGATTGGATGTTTTCTGTTAGGTGTAGTTTTCAGTTCGGGCTATTTCAACTCTGCCATGTACTTATCTTTTTTCACTTTTACTTTAGTGTTTTGATGTCTGTAGACATGAGCAGTTTCTCTATTTTTTTTCTCTCAGAAATTCATCTCCAATGCAGACATGAACACAAAGGTCTCATGTGCTGTGTCGGGAAATATTTTGTGTCTTAAGAATAAAAATTTTCATTAGAGTCAGTCAATACATCACGGATATTATCCTTCCGGGCAAGAGGAACGCAGAAGTGCAGACACTGTGTTGGGCTATTGTTCTCAACGGAAAAATAAAGCTTTTCAAAATGTTAGTCATTGCCTTGGTGGATGTTTCTTTAAGTCGTTTTTAGAACCTATTTTGATGGATTCTGAGAATTTATATTACACTATTTTTCCTATGGTTTACTGTTAAAATCATATTTATAATATTAAATATCATTCATTGAGTACTATATACTAACATTATGAAACAGAAAGTAATTGATATTTATACCCCTGCAAAGTAGAAATTATTATCCCATATTGTAAATGTAAAGCAGGCCCAGAAAGGATATAAATTGCCCACATCACAAAATTCATAAGTGGTGAAGCCAGCAAGCAAAGATCGGTCTTGATACAAAATCAGTGATTTTTCTTCTATAACATGATAATGTTATAAGCCTTTTTGTTTTAGGTGACATGCACTCCACTTTACATTAAAAAAAATACACCTATAAAGTAAGTGTACATGACTATGAGTGTGATCATAATTATGAAAGAGCTCGCCTTAAAACCTTTGAAAATAAGACAGTATAATGACCCATGGGGAAGAGAATCATGTGTACAAAAGGAACATGTGCCAACTGCCTGTGTTCAGTGGAGGCTTTCTAAGGGCTTCTGGGAAAATATCCCTGTGTTTCATATAATTATATTTGTTTAGGTTTTCCTCAATAGCTTTAAGATCTGCTTCTGCTAGTGGAAAACCCAACTCCTTTTTTCTTTTTAATTTAAATACTTTATTGTTTAAAGTATTACATATATATCTTCCCCCAATTTACTTCTCTCACCCACCCTCACCCCGCAGCATGCAGGGTCAACTTCAGGCAAAACTGTGAGTTGCTATCTAATATAATTTTCTTATATTTTAACTAAATTCCAAGCACTATTTTTTGTATGCTTTAATTATCACAGTTCTATGTTGTAGGAATTATCATTATTCCCTTCTTAGTTGAAAAACCAAGGTAAAGTTAAATATCTTACCCAAGGTAATAGTGCTTGTGGATGAAACAGAAATCATATCTCATAGCACCTGAAGGCTTATTTTAGACTCTTGTATGTGGCTGGCATGTTCAATGCTCTCTGAAACCTTCTGTCATTTAGTGTTGTTATTCTGCTCCCTACTTTTCAAAACCATTCCTCTTAGCCTCTCTTCCACATTCCAGAAGTAATCCTGCTTTGGTTTTTGTTTTTGTTTTTTTATTCCATATCACACTAAAGAAACAAAACAATAACAAAAAAAACCATAAGCAAGTCTTTTCTTTTTCTAATTCTGTCCATATTATAATAATACAAACAATGCTATTGGATGAAAGGAGGAAAAATTAGAGTAACTGCCCAAAAGCCAGTTCCTTTACCTGATCAATAAACAGCAGATTATACTTGATGTGGTAATTGTAAAATATTTCTTTGCTTTGTTCCAAACATATTTTTAACCATTTGATATATGGAGAAATAGCATAGTTTGTGCTACCAATTTACTTTGAGTTACGAAACCAGAGGAAATTAGAAATAGGAAAAAATGTTGTACAATGGCTTTAAATCTCCCAGCTATCGATATCAAACATAATAAATTCCAACAATCCGAGAAAATCAATATAAACACAAATCACCTTTGTGATACCCCAAAGAAATGTATTACTACCCGTGAAAATGAATCAATAATCTTTTGGTCATGTTGTTTTATTTTTTTACTACCATAATTTTAATTGTTATACATAAAAGTCTTATCCTTTAAAAGATTCACTTGGGAGAATATACAAAACAAACTTCCTATTACTCTAGTGTGAACTAGTTTATCAACCAACAGAGTTCCAGTGAGTTAGCTAAGGCCAGTTTCCATAAAATGAGAACATTCATAGAGTAAATTATAGGCATATTTGAAGCTCTTTTAAACATAACGTTGGGCCCTGGCCAGACTTGCTCGGTTGGTTGGGAATCTTTGGGCATCATCCCATTCACCAAAAGGTTGCTGTTTTGATTCCCAGTCAGGGCATATGCCTGGGTTATAGACTATATCACCAAAGGTGAGGGCAGGGAGCAGGAGGCAGTCAATCAATGCTCACGTCGATCTCTCTCTCTCTCTCTCTCTCTCTCTCTCTCTCTCTCTCTCTCTCTCTCTCTCCCTCTCTCTCCCTCTCTCTCTCTTTCTCTATCTCTCTTTCTCTCTCTCTCTCTCCCTGCCCCTTTCCTCTTTCTCTGAAAAAAATCGTTTTTAAAAATGATGTTGGTTGTGGTTTGGGCTGGGGCACTGGTCGGCAGACTCATTAGTCAACAGAGCCAAATATCAACAGTACAACAATTGAAATTTCTTTTGAAAGCCAAAAGAGGCCATTCAAGAGGCCAAAGAGCCGCATGTGGCTCATGAGCCACAGTTTGCCGACCATGGGGCTGGGGTATTGATTGCAAGGTGTGTATAGAGGACAAGGTCACAGAGAGACTTTTAAAGAACTTGAGGAAGACAGGTGAGCACTAGCATTTGGAGGATAGTAAGTATCACCTCAGCACTATATAAATTCAGTAAAACATAAAAACAAGCATTCAATTGTTTTCCAACATGATACTATGTTAATTGGAGTGGCGACAGGAATGAAAAAAAAGTAGTTAAGAATGCCTAAAAATGCCTAATATGTTTGTGATACTGTGCCAAATGCAGTAAGTGCAAAGAGATACATTTTCAGAGATTATAGTCAGTTTGGGGATTTAATATATTAACCATGAACAGAAAACTAAAATTTACTGGGTACCTGAAATTATGCTAAGCATTGTGTGTGTGTGTGTGTGTGTGTGTGTGTGTGTAATTCTTTCATATAAAGCATACTTCATTACTCTGATGTAAGTACTTTTTATATTCGATAGATAAGGAAACTGAAGTACAGGGAGATTAAGCAATTTTTCCAAGAATATATAACTGCTAAGTGACCCAGAAAGATTCAAATCTAGGTCTTACTAACAGTTGCATAAATAAATATGTATGTCTAACTCAAGAACTGGTCTTTATGCTAGAAGTCAATAATGCAAAAAATAATTATAGGACTAATTTTTTTCAGTTGATTTTGGTACAAGGTTGCCTTCATAATTCTATAATTCTAGTGTGTAAATATTAACTATATGAGAGGATTAGTATTATCTCCCTTAAAATCACATACTGATAAATATTGCCTTAATAATTACTGTAATCATTTATGATGAGGCAGTAGGTATTCTAAGAATGTTATATCAATTAATCCTTTGAAATAGTTAATGTGGTAAATAAAGGTTTATCTATTTAACAGATGAATTAGTTAAGCCTAAGAGGATTTGAGTAATTATATTTACACTAGTGACCCAGTGCATGAATTTGTGCACATAGGAATGAAATTAACTAGAAGAAATATTTTAATATTGCTATTTGCCCTTTCTCTATAATACCGTAGAAGAGTCAAAAAATTAGGAAAATGTATATGAAAATTAGATATAAATTGATTAACAAACAATAACAACATGATATAAAAACAACAAAAACATGATATAAAAAACATCAATAAAAGCAATGACTGACAAATTGATTAAACTTATTCTAACACTGGGGCCAGGGACAAATAAAATCTTACAATCAGAACAACCTCTCCTCCTCAGATCTTGTTAATACTTCAGCTTCGATTATGTTAGGTTGCAATCTTTTGATAATAAATCTAGTACCATTACAAAAACTCTATTTACTATTAAGATTTCTCAGTAGCATGATGATTGGACCTACTTTCAATTCTAATTTATAACTGCATTTGCTAAGGAGTATTACTTTTAAGAAATTCGATGGGAAAATTTTTCTTTTAGGTATCATCCATTGAATCTAGTATTATTGTTGATTTACACCGTCATCTCTGAGTCTTAATGCAATATCTGTTCCCCAGCCTTTTTCACCATGTGGGAAAAGAATAGGATACATCATTGCATCTAATGTAGGAAACAGGATAATAATTTCTTTTATTTTAGCAGCATTTGGATTATTGGGGTCTGGTTTACAATTAATGAGCAAGTCCCTTTCAAAAGGAGGTCCTCCATCTTGGTTTCTGAATATGACAGCAACTTTGATTACATGGGGAAAATTATATTTACCCAGATCACTATTATGATCATATTTAATCGCCATTGTTATTTCCCTGTGACACTGCAGCTTTCTTTCAGCTTCAGAATGTCAACAAAAACAACCAAATTCATGATGAACAATGACAGATCATAACAGATGAATGTGATTGTCACCAGAGAGAGCTTTATATGTATCACTCATGCGTGAATCAACTTAACCTTTTATAGATTTAGAACAAACTTGCTTAATTAGATCTGCTTTCTGATGTAGGTAAACTTTTTCCAGCCTAGTGAAGCACCCCAATTTCTCTTTCAGATAATTGTCATCAATACAGCATTAAATATCAATGCAAAGCACATTATTATTGTAGATAATGCAGGGAGAACTTTTAAAATATATATAATATTTAACTGCAGCAGTATTTGACTATATTCTGTACAGTGCCAAAAACCTGAAGTCATTTTCAAGGTTCACCATTTCTTCTTTTCAGTCCACTCAATTTTCTAAGCTTTCTAAATATCCATTTTCTAGCTAATGAAAAGAAAATAGGATTCACTGAGTCTCCTATCTACCTACTCCAGGACTTCTGTGAGGATCAAATGAAATGAGGCAGGGGAAGACACTTCACAGACATTTGGTTACAGAGTAAAAGTATTTCCACCTGAGGCTAGTAGTCAGTAGGGAGAGGAAGCCAGGTGTTGCTACTTGGCATCATTACTCAGACTGTTGAACACTTAGCATATTAGCCTTTTAGTCAGCAGGGTGAGGGGTCATCTGACAGCACTGATCTCATTGTATATGCTTCCAGAGTCATTGTGCATGACTGCAAACAGGTAGGCAATGAATAGTTTCCAGCAACAACTAGAGTCTTACCTTGCTTTGGGAATGAATAAAAGATACTATGGTAATTTAGTAACATTATAACCTGAAAAACATACAGAGAAAAATTCACAAGTGTTATAAACTTTACTAAAGTACGTTTCTCTGTGGCTTCAAGATTAATGTGCTGTGTATTCTAAGCATGTCTGATCACGGATTTTCTGAGTAAGCAGAAAAGGGCTTAATATAAGGGTTGCAATTGGAGGAGAGTATTTCCTGTTTGCTGCAGAGCCTGGCTAAGGTTGGCTATTATAGTAAAACTTTGCAAAGCTACTCTGATTGTCTTTGAAATTGATTTGTAACAAGACTGGATCCGTTACCATCTGCTGTAAAGGTTTTTGAGGCAGTTTAGTTCCTTAAGTTCCCTACTTTCTGTAATTTATTTCAATTCTTTGACTATGTATCTTTTGAAATAATTTCAACAACCCAATCTGTTTGTCTGATTTTGAGGGAGTATTAGCTTGACAACAAATCTAACAGTTAATCCATCAGTCCATAGGTAGTATATCTGAATAAGCTAATAAGGAAATAAAGAAACTCACTCCAGATATCAAGATTCTATTATATATCAGAGGCCTGGTGCACAAAATTCGTGCACAGGGGCATCTGGGGGTGTCCCTTAGCCCAGCCTGCACCCTCTCCAATCTGAGACCCCTCAAGGGATGCCCAACTGACACTGGTGGGATCAGGTCTAAATAGGCAGTTAGACATTCCTCTCCCAATCCAGGACTGCTGGCTTCCAACTGCTTGCCTGCCTGCCTTTCTAATTGTCCCAAACCACTTCTGCCTGCCAGCCTGATCACCCCCTAACTACTTCCCTGACAGCCTGATTGATGTCTAGCTGCTCCTCTGCCAGCCTGTTTGCCCCCAACTTCCCTCCTCTGTTGCCCTGGTCTCCCCTGCAGGGTTGATCACCTCCAACTGCCCTCCCTTGCAGGCCTAGTGCCTCTCAATTGCCCTCCCCTGCTGGCCATCTTGTGGTGGCCATCTTGTGTGCACATAGGGGCAGGATCTTTGACCACATGGGGGCAGCTATATTGTGTTTGGAGTAATGGTCAATCTGCATATTACTCTTTTATTAAATAGGAGATTATATATATATATATATATATATATATATATATATATATATATGTATATATATATTCTTTCAGGGGAAAAAATCTCAATAGATACCTTGGTAATGGTGCAAAGAAAGGATTGTACTGGAACTCAGTGGTAAGTACTTAAGTATATTTAGGTGGCAAAATAGGTGAGAACAAATTACTCTATTATCCATATGGTGGGGTGTGGAAAATATCTCTTCTTGAGAATGAATGAACAAATGAATGAATAAATGAAGTCCTATCTGTGGATAGTCAAACTGGAAACCCAAGGACTGCAAGCTCCTTAAGGTCTTGGTCATAACTTCAATATCTCACTCAGATTTACCCTCCATGTGGACTTTACTCATTTACTCTCTCATTTGTTGTTGAAAAGTCCTGAGTACCCTGGTCAAAGGTTGAATTCTTCAACAACAACAACAAAATACTTGGGAGACAACAGAAAATCTGTCCCTGATCCAAATGTTAATTTGAAAGGTTCAATTATAATTTAGTTACTTTATTTTTGCACAGAAATATGTTTTTTTCTTTCACAGAACAGAGACATTATAGCACAGAGCTGGTTAAAACCTAAACACTTTCCATCATAAAGGCAGAGGATCTTATGCCACTATAATCTCTAGAAATAAACGTCCCCACAAAAACAAGGTGCATGACATTTTTAAAAACTAGGTATATAGGCATTAATAGCATTTTGTTATTTTGCTTCAGAATATATAGGTGCTTTGACAGTATTTGTATAGGTTCCTTAGAAATTATTTGTAAATAAGCAAACCCATATTTAATGTTTAAGGTTTACTGCAGCATTGAGAAATATGCATCGTTCAACTAAATATTGTAGCAGTAATTCATGTTTATAGAAAAATCGGTGAAAGGCTTTGACAAGTTTGAGGCAGGAAAGGAAATAAAGGTCAGGCCCCGTACTGCAAGTCACCTGTTCTAAATTGCATTTCTTCCCAATCAGCTCCCAAGGTGCCACAACTCTAGCAGGCCTCTATATTTGCCTTAGGTTTCTGTTTCTGCAGCGGCATAGTCATTTATTGCTTCCTCCCTCCCCTAGTGTCAGATTCCCTGACACTGTTGAACTTGAGGCCCGCCCCACCTCTTCGTTCTGTCTCTTAATACCCTGATGCAGCAGCAATGGATGGCAGGAAGCATTTCATCTAAGCTCTCATGGCAGGGAGAGTTCCACTTGAGTTCCTGCAGAGTATGCTATAATATGGTTACATTTAGAGAAAGAACTCAACTCTATTCCTTTTAGCTGAAGGACAACAAAGGTGGGTTTTAATATTTCCTTGTACAGAACTGCTTCAGAGAAAGAACATATTTGTAATGCCTAATCCTGAGGAAAGGGACTTGGTTCTTCACCTTGGTTTTGTCATTAGCCAGGTGGCTTTTTAACTTATCTCATCTAAGCTCTTACACACTTGTTAGTCTCGATTCTGCCCACTTGTTGGTAAATAGAAAGCTAGCTCAAGATAACAGGGACAAGCAATTATTATTTCTTTTAAGTCTATGAAGCTAAAATGTTTCAGATCAAAAGTGGGTTTGGATGGTATCTACCAAGGGGCAATTAGTCATATTTAGACATTCAGGTTAAAATAGATAAAAGCATTGCACACTTCTCTCAGTGGCTGTTTAAAAAGTACTAAAAAGGAAAAAGGTACTGCAAATTCTTTCCTGCATATCTTACCTGAGACTATGATACTGATAATTGTGGACGTTGGTTTGAAGAATTATGTTCTTTCCCTGGAAATATAATTTTTTTTCCCAGGAAACTGAGATGCAAATCCTAAAGCTAGAATAGGTTTGTACCTATTTCTCTGACTTCTTTGATGGTGTTCTTCCTACATGGATTGTTATTGCAAAGAAGAAAGAGGAAAGTGAGAAAACGTAAGGATGCTCTGTGGAACAGGCATTTCTAAACTGAATGTTATTTAGGGAAAGACTTATGACTATCCCCAGCATTTATTCAGATGATAGATTGTATTGAGTATCTTTCTCTCTTCCTCCATTACGATCAAAGAGAGAGCATGTTTAATAGTATTAAAACAAGAAAAAATAGTCTGCATTTGATTAACCAGGTCTTCAAAGGATGTTCTGACAGATCTACTCATTAATTAAAGGGCAGCCCTGCCAACATTTTTGTGAAATGAAAAGGTAATAAAAGGCACAAGGTTTTAAGGAAGATTCACGTTTCCTCTGGCATTTCTTTACATAGCTACTTTTTCCCTCCAACCTCTCAACTTTCCTACACACAGTTCCTGATGCACCAAGCACATGGACTGGACATTGCAAGAGCAAAATATCTTAACTAAAACTTTTAAACACATAACTACTAAGTATCAGCTTTGTGTTATGCCATTTATCATCTGGTGTAAAAAGAGAAACAGCATATAAACCATTTATTCTCAGAGTGGCTACATTAGATTGGATGTAAACAGGTAATAAATAAATAAATACATTTTTCAATTTTAATGAGTGAATCTGAGTGATGAGTTAGTGATGAGTGGTATTCTCTCTCTTTAGCCAGGGCAGTCTGGGAATGGATGTGATGGCTTAGTGTAAGTACAAAAGGCCTATCTTTGAGGAGGTGTCATTTGATCTAAATGATAAAGAAAAGGAAGCCATGTAATGGTCTTATATATAAATAACAGTATATGCAAATATGGAAGGAGATTGGCATATTGGAAAAAAGGTTCTGATAGAGTTTTGCTGTGCAGATGTGACTTAGATATGAGGTTAAAATAAAAACTAAATCTAATATTTTTACCCAAGAGGACAAATTTAATTGATAATTTAATAAGATTATAATTTAATAGCATTTTGAGTTCCCATCAATTCTTCTCTGCTGTGCAATTATTTGATTACAGTTTGTCTTAATATATTTTTCTTTGTTTACTGAATCTCAAAGCATATTAATTTGTTTATGGTATTGCTCTAACTGTTATAAAAATTGAATTCAATTGTGTAAGTTGTATCATATTCTTTCCTAGATATGCCATTTTTCACAAATTATATCTCTTATAGTATATATTCTCTGTTTATATTTGACAAGGCAGAGACTTTGAAAAATAGAAAGTACAATCATCACAGTAATTATTTTTGGAAGGACTATTTTAACTTTTCTTTTCTTGTAGATGTATGTGCTAATGCACTAGAATTATTTTTCCCCAAAGAAAAGACTGACCTTTACTACTCAGCTTTTAACTATATATATATATATATATATTTCCTGATCTTAGATTTTATTATCCTCCTGCCTCCAATAGACAAACAACATAATGCTCATACTCACAAACATAGACTCAAACCATAAATAATACTGTTTGATATTTATAAAAAACCATAAGTCTGTGATGGGAAGATTTTCACAGGAGTCCAAAAGAAAATAGGATGAATGAACATCTTTCCCACTACTTAATTCCAAATATATGTTTCTGTTTGGTCAACATTGGCTTTCTCTAATTTCTGCAAATACACACACGGATATAAAAAATCATATTATGTGTGTGGGTAATTAAGGGTAAGCAGAAGGTTGTTTATAGCTTTTATAATGTTTAAATGTATTTTGATTCATATACTAGTATGTAGTTATAAATTTCCATATTAAAGCATGGACAAAAAAAAAAGCAATTAGCTGCACTTACTGAGCCCATAAAAATTAATACATAAACCTAGAGAACATAATTGTCTAATTATTTATGGAACTCTCCTCTCCATTAGTACTTTTAAGGTTGCCTGTGTATTTCCAATACTGCCTATGTCAATCTAGCAGCTGATGAAATAAATCAACCCCATTACAAAATATAAAAACCACTTTCCAAGCCCCAGATCATTCAAAATAATTTATTAGGGTTAGCTCAGGACTATAGTCACTAGTGTAGATTTGAAATTATTGGGCATTGAAATAGAAGGAGAGCTTGTGGGTTATTGGGATTTAGAAACATGCCAAGGTTTTAAAGTATTGTATTATATATGATCAAGATTGAGTTTTATATAGTTATCACTTCCTAGAATAAAGACTTAAAACTCCAGAAGATTAAGGGGGAAAAACAAAACAAAACAGAAAGTATTAGACTTTAATAAATATTTTAACAGCAGGAGGGTAGGATGCCATTTATTGGCTACTGCAGAAGTAGAACCAGAAATTCATGGTAGGAAAGGAAATTTTGACTAACACATTCCTTTTTGATCCTTTTATTGCAAGGGTTGTAACTAGAGTCGAAGTACAGAAACCTGAAAGTGTGATCGATGAGTTGAAAATGATTTCTGCTAGCTGGAAATCTGGAATACTTGAGAGGAAGTATTATGATTAGAGCAACTTTTAGAAACAAAACAGAAGTGACTAACCAGTCTAGTGAACTCTTAGTTTTAGCAAAGAGCATGTATATTCTTTTTTTTTTTTTCTTTCAGTGCCATGGAAAATCCCACAGTTTTTCTATTTGAGTTAACCAAGGAGAACATCTTTGAAATCCATTTTGATTATCCTACATTCTAAATCTTGAACATTACAGAGGCACAGATATGTGTGTTATTTCCAAACTGCTTTTCTTTATTAGGTATAATATTCCAAGAAGAGTTTCACAATGGGAAAAAAGGGCTAATTTTGGCTTCTATATTTGGGACTATTCAAAGCCAAAGTATGTGTATGTGAATCAGAGGTCAAAAAAAAAAAAAAAAAAAAGCCAAGTACTTTAAAAAAATAATTACCTTTTACCCTCGCTATCAAACTTTAGGGTTACTGTAATAAATCTAAAGTTATCAAGGTTGATTCTTTTTTTCATTTTTATACAACATTGGGGTGACTATATAAGTTTTTGCTCCAAACTGGGGGTAATTCTTTAAAAGTGAAAGGGGAAGAAACTTATGCTTAGCCAGTCAGACATCAAAACAATAAAGTCAAGTGGAAACTGCCCATGGCAAAGCACACATAAGAGTACTCTAGACAGAGGCACTTGCCTCCTCTTTGCATGAGTATTCTGCTGTCTTAATGCTTGTGGCATGTTGAAAACCATTGTAAGTGGCATCTCAATCAGAAATCTATTTGTAATTCAGTAGCTTCTCTTATTATTCTCTGTGTTTTTCTCCCCTCAGGTAAGCATATCATAGAATCACAATAACCATTGATGGGTGGCATCCTTCAGCACTTTCAACTTCCCCTTTCCTGTTTGATTAGAAAATAGATGCATTTCCTACTGACTAGACTTTTTTTGTGTTCACTTGCTGAAAAAAATTACACTGGACACATAAATCTGAGAAATACTTGGTTGCATATTTCTTTATGTACAAAGAGGTGGAAATGGAACATTCCTTGAATTTCTATAAGAAGATAAAAGCAAATATTTATATTTCCACCTATTTGAAATTCTGTCACCATCCTTCTAAGAGCAAATCTCAAAAACGTCCCTTTGTTCTTTTGAAAGTTAATAATGTGAAGATTTTGGTCTCAGCATCCATGGAGACAGAGTGAGAAATGACTCATTCAAAAATTTACATTGATCTCTCAACCAAATATATTCCAACTGATAAAATGTATTCCCCTTCCCTTTATAAATATATTATTGAGTCAAAAGAGATCTCTCGACATGTTAATAGTGAATCCCTGCAGTCTGCTTGAATATTATTGCTCAAATATCAGTTTGTTGATAATAAAGATACTTATTTTTGTATTTCCTTCTGATGAATACTTCACTCTGTTTACTGTCCTTTTAAGCAGAGAATAAATGAGCCTTCTCAGAATCTCTGTGGTGAGAGAAACTATACTCACAAAGAGCAGCTTTAGCTATTTAGAGTTGCAAGTAGATACTGTAATATTCTAACCCCTTTCCAAATTTAAGCCGTAAAACATATGAAAAAAATCAGTTGTCAACAACTATACATAGAACAATTATCTGAAATATAAATTTAATTTAGAGTAATTCATTCCAAAAATATGCATCTCATTTTTCAATAGCTTATTGATTTTTAAAGAGAGAAGAATGGAGAAGGAGAGAAACATCAATGTGAGAGTGAAACATCTATTGACTGCCTCCTGCAGGCACCATACGGGGATTGCACCAGCCACTTGGGCATGTGCCCTTGATTAGGAATCAAACTGGCAACCTCCCAGTACACAGGATGACACCCAACCAACTGGGCCACACTGGCCAGGGCAATATGCATCTCATTTTGAGATAGGCATCTTAACAGTTTGTACTTAATAGATGTTATTAAGAGATATGAATATAATAAAACTCCTCCAAGAAATATACTGATGAAGGGAGTAGATAAAGAGAAATGGGGAAGGCTTCGGGACAGAGATGCCATGGACAATGGGTGGAGATTTGGACAGGTTCCCTCTGAAGATGGTGAAATCTCAGCTTTTACCCAAGTTGGGAATGGTGAACAAGCATCTCAGGGAGCAGTAGCCTGCACACAGACTACCTCTGCTTATACCTGAGTGCAGAAGCAGGAAATACGGAGGGTCTGGGTACCATGCACAGAGATGAGGAAACAGAGTGTCCATCAGGTATAATTCCCAGAGAATATTCCAATAGAGGGGCAACAAATCTAGGTGTTCCCTTTCCGCACTACCAGTTTGTTATGTCACTCAGGGTGAGGGTAACACTTGCTGCTGCTCCTACATCCAAGTTCATCTGGTCACCAGGTTTCCTCAGTGTGTCACCTAAGGGTCTTCCTCACTCCGTTGACCAAGAAAATCCATTTGCCACACAGTAGGTCAGAATTGTATTGCAAATTATGTATCTGACCATGTCACTTTCATACTTACAATCATTATGTCTCTTGATTACCTGAGTTTTAAACTCATTAGGATGAACTGTCTACATCTACAAACCTTTCATACCAAACTTCCTGAGGTTTCTCCAATTCTCATAGCCTTTTCTAACTCTGATTTGTAAATGTAGGGCATATCCTAACCACCATGAACCCAAGAAATCTATATAAATGTCATTTTACTTATTCACTCACTCATTGAATATTTATTAGGTATCTTCAGTGTGTACAGAGAAGTGCTGGCACATAGTATAGAAAAATGAATGAGGTAGTCACAGTCTATGTCTTAAAGACCTTAGTAATTAATGGGAAGTTTTCCCCCAAGACTAGGTTAAATAACTCTCTTCTGTTGGGTTCCCAATGCATCCTATGCATACCTCCATCCTAAATCTTATAAAAATATAGAGAAATATGCTGTTAACATTCTTATAATTCCAATGTATCATGAGTTTGAAAAAATATGTATGTATTAAATTATTCAAGATCATTAAGTATAAAAATAACTTGCATATTCATCCCTAGCATGTGACATGGTTTTATAAAGTCTGTGGAATTTAAGAGTGCCTATATATGTTTTGAAGAAACATAATAATTATCATCTACATAAAAAGTGTGGGTTATAAAACAATAAGATATGGCTAGGAATATCACATAAAAAGCATAATATAAGATTTGAAAAATCTTAGAGGATAATAAAAGTATAAATTATACTGAGAAGAGAAAACTGTATTATGGATTTCTTTGTACTATGGATTCCTCTCTCTCTCTCTTTCCCTCCCCTTCCTCTTCTCTCCCTCCCTCCCACACATTCACAATAACATGCAATATAGATAACATTAAAGAAATTATATTCTCAGTGTAGTCAATATTGCAATGATTCAATCTAGTTATTACTTGGATAAATCCAAAGTATGGAGATGAAGTGTTACAGGATGGATGGATGCTTATGAGAAATGGTGGTGTATCATCCTTCAGTGAGAGAAAAACAAATGATGATAATTTAACAAAGAATACTAATGATTAGACATGCTCAATGAAAATATATAGACTTAACTTAGGTTAAGGAATATAAAAGATGAAGATATTAAGAAGAAACAGGACTTTTCATTTATATGTTTTGGCATATTCTTGCAAAAGCTAATCAAGAAGCTTTATAAGAAGAAAACGAATGCTGGTGACAACATACCATTTGGATTCTGAAGGGATAGAGAGTTACTAGGCGTAAAGCTAGAGGACAGCAGTATAGAAGTCAGTATAAACAAGGGTTGTACTTTGTGCAGGCAGAAGTGTTTAGAGCATCTTGTGGATTAAAGCTATTCAGGTGATACAGCAGCAGGAAGCATGGCGGTAGGGTATCAGATAGGAGGAAAGAGCCCAAAGCCAGTGAGCTGGAAAAGACAGAAGATGCATACACAGGAAGCAGGTAGTCCAAGGTCAAGGAGAAAAGAGGAGGAAATGGCAGCTGAGTCAAGTGGCATGGAAAACTAAGGCAGGCATGGGTTTTTAGGAGGAGTCAATTGGGAGCATCTGGCTTTGAGGAGAATGAAAACCAGTACAGCCTGCTCACTCTTTGTTGATGGTTGGCTTTTGAGTTTTTATAATCATGCCTGAGTAAATAGAAAAGGGATTTTCTATGAGTGAGGAAGCTTCTGTTAATTACAAGGCAAATATATATCTTAATAGATAAGAGATGAAAAGAATAACCAATCCAGGGATTAGAGAAATTGCCCATAAAATAACCGTGAGGCACACTAATAGCAGGTGCAGAACTCACACTTGTGATAAATAAAGGTGACACAGTGTTAGAACTGGAGTGAAGAAGAGACTCCTATGCCACCCGGAACATTAAAAATGTAATTCTGTAGAAGAAAGATTAGATAATAGAGATTACTCAAAAAGTAATACTACAAATGTTTCAAATATGTCATCACCAACAATAAAAAAAAATTTACTTAAGGTTTTAAAAATCAAAACCTCCCACTCACATGGGAGAATATAAGTTAGTAGTAATTATTTTTTAAAGCTGTCAAATATTAGAAAATGGCTTTTGTCCATATTTCCATTATCATCAATTTGCAAATCTATGAGGAAAAGCCTAAAAAGATATAGAAGCTCAGTATGTAACCTGTAATTGAGAATCAGAGAATGCAGATGAGAATGTGAAAACATAAGTGGTAACTCCTTAAATGTGCAGATAAATGATGCTGAAAAGAAATTACAATGACAAAAAAGAAGCTTGAGCCCATGTGACAAATAATAGATACAATAGCACTTCAAGAAAAAAGTGATAACTGTGATAAAGAATAAATAAATGTACCTCCCAAGGAGATTTAAACATTTTTCTCAAGTGACTTTAAAAAAAAAAAATTACTACCTTTTACATTTTACATTTACCTACTGTTTTTCAAATATCCCTGGTAACAACTTTGTTGAGTAACTATGTACAGACATTTAAAAAATGGTATTATTTTTTATACAATTTGGGATCAGTCTACTTTGAAAAACAACTTCTGGCTGACAATAAGCTTTTAAATTTTTGCTCAGGGGAAGCCGCATTATCACATTAAAACCCAAAGGTCAGACATCTGTGAGACATTGTGTTAAAAGTCAAGAAGCTAAGGTCGAAAAATTCTTCCTGCTTCATCTCAATATAAATTGCAGATCAAACAGTGATTTGGACTGACAATGGCCATCTGATCTGAAATGAATTGTATTCCATTTAACATATGAAATGTCACACCAGGCACTGCTTGTAGCTTTAATTTTCAACTGCCCAGCCTTACACTTGGTATTGGTACTTTTCAAATGAGTTTTTTTGACCTTCAGATAATAGAATTTATACATAGAATGAATTTATACCAAAAACTTTGAGGTCAACAAAGTGGGGGCTTTTTGCTTATTCTTTTATATTTTAAATAGGTTGAATGTGTGACTAAACAATGAAATATAATTTGAACTGCTTAATTTTTAGCAAATGGTAACTTGCAAATAAAAGTACTTGTAGCATTCTGTGCAATGGGAAATATTTTAAAATGGGGGCTTGAAATCCATTTTCTCGGCAGAATTAAGAATTACTATATTAGCTATAACTAATATCCTATATAATAAAGAGGTAATATACATATTTACCCTCACACCTTTGCACAGATGGCTGTCCCCATGTGGTCAAAGATGACCACCACAAGATGGCTGGCAGAGGAGGGTAGTTGTAGGCAATCAGGCCAGCAGGGGAGGGTAGTTAGGGGTGACTGGGCCAGCAGGGGAAGGCAGTTGGGGCGACCAAGCCTGTAGGGGAGGGCTGTTGGGGATGATAGGGCTGACAGGGGAGCAGTTAGATGTTCATCAGGCTGGCAGGGGAGTAGTTAGGGAGTGATCAGGTTGGCACACAGAAGCAGTTAGGGGCAATCAGACAGGCAAGCGGTTGGGAGCCAACAGTCCCGGATTGTGAGAGGGATATCCAGTTGCTAGTGTAGGCCTGATCAGTCAGACAACCCCCAAGGGGTCCCAGATTGGAGAGGATGCAGGCTGGGCTGAGGGACACCCCTCCCTCAGTGCATGAATTTTGTGCACCAGGCCTCTCGTTTATTATATAATTGGTGTCTATGCCACATACTTCATACTGAGAGTTGCTAAGCCTCATGATACAGTTAATAATTTCTCAACTTTGATATTCTTTGCAAAGAGCAGGTTACTGTAGAGACAAAACAAAATCACCACTACAGAAGTTTACTTTGAAAAGAAAATGGTTTACCTTTTGTCCTTTACATTAGATTTTTTCTAGGTTCCTTTCTGATACATGTCTTCCAAACAATAATATTGATGAGAAAAAAAAATCTTTATTTGAAGCTCCTACTAGTATAAACTAATGTAGAAGTGATAAGGATGGAAAAGGAAGTACAGGTGACTGAATAAAAAGAAATATGCATAAAGTTAAAAATTGTCTTTAGAGTCACACTAGTGTTTGAGGATCAAGCTTTTCAATTATTAGTTTTGTTAACCTGGAAAAATTCACTTCTCTGAGCTTCAATTTCCTCATCTGTAAGATAGGTTTGATAATGCTTAGCTCAGAGAACTGTTCTAAGAAACATATTAGCTAATGCCTGCAATAGACAATTCAATGTGAAATCAATAATGTTTTCTTTCCTTACTATACTTACTTTATTGAGTTGTGCTTGTCATGTAATCAGCAAACTAAATATTTTTTTCTCACTGTTGTATCAGACTATAATCCCACAGTTTTCCTGGCCAATTTTCTGGCCTGGATAATAGTCCAATATTTAATAACATTCAATGTGGGCATTGACCTATCTGTAATTGTTATTTTATATAGCATAAGGTACTTTGCAGATAAAATTAAGTATTGGGGCATAGAGAGAGTATCCTGGATTATACTAGTGGGCCCGATATAATGACATGTGAGGAAGTAGAATTAAATTCATACAGAAAGCCAAAAGGTAACAACAGCAGGACAGAGGGAGACCAAAAGGTGTGAGGCTTTGAACATGAAATATGGAATCAGTAGCCAGGAAATGCATGTGGCCTCTAGAAGTTAGGAAAGACAAAGTAACCGATTCTTTGCTAGAGACTCCAGCAGAAACAGAGCCCTTCAAGCAATTCTTTTGTTATTGTTTTAGTTTTAGTTTTAGTTTTTGAAGACAGTGGGAGGATTTATTCTCTGAGTAATGGGAAGCCATGGAATGTGTCTGAATAGGTGAGCTACAGGGATAGACCACATCGCTTAGACCCAGTTTAGGTGAGTTACAGGGACAGAGCACATCGCGTAGGCCCAGTTTTTAGAGGTGATGCAGTGCCATTCCTTTCCAGGTTAGGATCCACTCACAATAGAGGCAAATCCATTCTTGAATTCTGATCTCTAAATGGTAAGAGAATAAACTGCTGTTGTTTTAAGTCACTGTTTGGGATAATGAAATGTCTATTTAAAAAAGGTATAGAAATAATGACAATAATTTGCAGTGAGTTCATTAACCATTTAGATTGATTGTATCTGAATAGATTTATTCAAATAAAATTTTCTACCAAAAGAAATAAGCAGGTGTCCTTGAAGAAATGGCCAACTAAGGTGTGGGTCAGAACAGTCAGAACATATTGCAAAACCGTGTAACAAAAATAACATCTTGTAAAACCAAAAATGAAAATTTTGTAAAACCTGACAACAAAAATGATATCAAAATTCACTAAGGTCATATAAAAAACTCCCAGAGACCAATTTGAACGGACCTTGCCTGAATATGATGGAGTCAAAATGACCATGAATAATAACTGCAAGAGATTGACATTGATCAAATATGTTTAAATATATGTGGAGATAATATCAAAACAAAATCAACATATTACACAAACAAACCAAAATGAAAGAAAAAGCTCACTGGTCACTATCTATAATAATAAAAGGGTAATATGATAATTAGATTCAATGTCATTCTGGACAAAACCAGGCAGCTGGGCGAAGAAAGGTCTACTCTTGCATGAATTTCATGCATCGGGCCTCTTGTTAGAGAATAAGAGGTAACTAACTGGTTGTACTAACAACTAAGTAATAAAGGGAAAGAATCAAGAGTTTACTTCTCCTTACTATAAAAACTATACCTTAATACAAATAACTAATTGGTACAAAAGTTATTTTTCATAAAATTAGACCAATTATTTTTAAATGAGGAAATTATTAAAATTGAATTTCACAGTATCTAACATCTCACAATGTAATGGCTCCTAGGAAAGATTATTTATGGCTGTTAATGTCACATAAAGACAACAAGACATCAAGTATCTCCTGATAGAAATGCCCACCACCAAAGAAATAGTCTTGCTAAAAAAATATGTGTCTGAATCTTTCCTTCTAATTCCTTTTTTCTCCCCCAGAAATATGAGTCAATGTAGCATGTTAAGTAAATCCACAAGGTTTTACTTAAATCCAGATTCTGAGAGCTCTATAGAGAAATTTCCTGAAATTAACTTTTCTTTCAGATACAATAAGGATGTTGTAGCTATGTATATTTAAAATGTTCTTGTCTTTTAGTGATCTGGACTTACATAATTATAAAGTAAATGGTATGATGTCTGAGATTTATGTTAAAGTAATACAGGGGACAAGTAGAGATGAAATGAGATTGATCCTGAGTTGATAATTGTTGAAAGTAGGAAAAGAAAAAAAAAAGACTTCTTTAAAAGTTTGAAGTTTACCTTTATGAGAAGTATGAAAAATTGTTTCTATGATTACTTTGAAAAATTAAACTTGGAAGAATCAAATAAGAAAAATACAGAGAAGTATACCTTTTAAATGATTATGCATGCCATTTTCAAATTAGCATCCTGGCAAATAGCAGATGAGTACATTTGAAGTAACTGAGAAGGCATATTCTAGGAACACACAATTATACAGCAATGACCAAACACTGAAGACTTGCTGGTGATTCATACCAGTAGTTTGCCTAAATTGCCAGGATATTTCTGCACAGCCTGTCTGAAAGCTGAAGGTAAACTTCACCAATGCACCCACATACTATATATCAAAAGTGGAAAATTTAAATCACAGCAGCCGATCCACAGAATAATTTTACTTGTGTGAGCTGATCCATTTCTTCCCGGAATGGTCAATGAGCGTCGGCTGTTATGAAAGCCCTAAAAGCCTGTTATTTGAATTGCAGGTACTTTCAAAGGTAACCTCTCCTGAGCCTTATGACAAATTTCACCTGTGGAAAGCACCAGTCTAATCCTCCAGGCTGTGTTGTTCTAAAAGACCCGTAGTGAACTACACTCCCTAGCCTTTTCTCTAGAGCACATGTGTCAAACACAAGGCCCGCGGGCCAAATCCGTCCCGCCAGGCCTTGCAATGTGGCCCGCACCGCGCTGTCATCACTGCACTCCGCTGCGTTTCCATCACAATGACAGTTTATGACTGTTCAGTAAACCATTCGGCCCACGATTTAGGCTGGATTTTAGATTTTGGCCCCTTCTCTGATTGAGTTCGATACCCCTACTCTAGAGCAATGTGCTGTCGTTTAGGCTTAGTAGTGTTTAACTTTCTATTTATTTCTAGCATTTATAAGAGCCTGGCATTTAGTTCTTGCTCAATATTTATTGAACACTTGATCAATATATTCATACTCGTTCAGCATCGGTTTATCTACTATGTAATTCAATGAGACATGGTTAGATAAAATAAAAACATAGAATGTTAATAGCTGGATAATCCAGAATAATCTCCCTTTTCAAGATTAACTAAATCACATCTGAAAAAAATCTCTTTTCTTGTGTAAAATAACATATTTATAGGTTCTGGGCATTAGGGCACCAGCATCTGTGGGAGGCCATCATTCTGTCTACCACACATTTACTTTAATACAAAAAAAATGCATTACTTATAATAAATTTCAAATTTTGTCAGGAGAGTTGTGTCAAGATTGTTTTTTTTTTTTTTAAAGTCTCACTAAGAGTAGTGAAGTGATGACCCAAGTAGCTAATTTGTGGTTCTGATGCCTGTTTATGAAAGATTCATTAAGCACCTCTGGGCTCCCTTCATAGCCAAATCTAGGCCAAAGAGCTCTATGTAAAGCTAATGTGATCATATTCGTAGAAAATGTTATATGATTTATATATTTCACAACCACATGCTTTCACACACTCTCTCTACTCCAACCCTGTGTGTATTTAAAGGTAAGGAAAGTTGGCTAGCAGGTATTTTATTTTAATGCATTTTCCTCTCAATGTGTCCAAGGATCAAATTATTTAAAAATAAAATGTCATACAATTAGAATATAGTTCGCCTGTGGATTTTATTGAACAATTAATCCAGAAAGACAATCTAATTGTACTCACAGATTAATTGCTCCAGGGACATGTTGGCAGCACAAAACAATGTCAGTGAAAAATCTATAAAATTATAGCCAAGAGAAGAACCACACAACTGCAATTCAGGCAGATAATGTTTTACTGACATGCCTTAATTCTTGCAGTTGAAACCCACCATTTCTGAAATTGTACTGCAGTCTTTGCTACAAATGGGTTATCTTCCTTTGAAAGGAGTTCAAAGGCATATTTCAGAAATGGAGCATCGACTTTGATTTATAATTTAACATATATAATTCATCATACAAAGTAATATCTGGCCTTGGATTTTTTACTGTTATATAGGTAGACAAAGATTCGTTTCAATCTCATTGTCATAATCATTCCATTTTAACTTTAAGGAATATGACTAATTTCTCTCCATCCCCAAACCTTCATTTGCTGTCTTTCTTCCATGTATGATTTAATGGAAAGACTTGGAATCGTGGCATGTGGGATGAGATTCTGCCTGCCATTTATTAAGAAATAGGACATTTTGAGAAGATTGCAGCTTCTATTGATATGAGTCAGTTTCTTCTAAGAAAGCAACTAAACTCTTGCCCATCCCCTTTATTATGAAATGATAGGAAAATTAGGGGAGAAAAATGTGAGAGTGAAATTCTGTGAAATCAATAAGGGAAAATCACTAGACAAACCAAAAATAAAAGGGAAAGTGATATTTAGATGTTAAAACTACTCTGGTTACAGTTTGGATTTAATAACTTGGTAACTATAATCTGATTTGAAAAATCCTCAGTATGTCCATGGAGTTTAAAGGTTTAATACTTTCTCATTCATGTTCCCAGTTGATCATCAGATAAGCTTTTTAAATATTGAAATAAAGTTATAATTTAGTCTTTTTACAGATGAACAAACTGAAGCTCAAATGTTAAGTAATTAGCTCAGTTCTCACAAAACTGTATTTTGGATTCTTTATTTAATTCATTTAATTAGCACAAGTTTATTTGTTGCTTTTTACATATTAAGTATATAGTGGTGAGCAAAAAAAGACAAGGTATCTATCATCATAGAATTTATTTCACATTCTTGATAAAGATGTGGCCAGAACAAATATAAATAGACCAATACATGTATAATTATCATTTGCAAACAGTGTTGTGAATGAAAGAAATGAGCCATAAAAATAGCTTAGGAAGGCCTTCATAAAGGTCTCACTGTTGAAACTATTGAGATAAAAAGGAAGAAATGAAAAGAGTGCTCCATGCAGGAGAAAAATCCTGATTCAAGACCTCTCACCTCCTCCTATTTACTAGTCTAACCCAGCCCTATTAGTGCATTGTAAGCATTTGTGGGTGTGTGCGTGGGTGTGTGGGGAGGGGGAGGTGGTTTGAGAGTGTCTGCCCCTGTTCTGTCATAGGTCTCATTTCCTCAGACCATGACCTTCTAGCTAAGTTGACTGAACTTTACATGACTCTAAAGTGGGTGAGTCTATAGGGAGAAACAAGAAAGTGGCCATGTCTAATATTTGGCTACCTGTTTGGGAAATCTTGGTTCCAGGAAACTTCCATTTGCACATAAATTTGTTGGGCTGGATTACTTAGAGTGAAGAGACAGTGGCCATATTGGTAAAATTTTCCATATATGGTAGCTCAATGCATCATGTCAAATGTGGCATTCTAAGTTATTTTACACATGGCAGCAAGGTGACACCTCTGTGGCATGCAGAATTATCATTCCTCATCTCTCTCTCTCTCTCTCCCTCTCTCTCTATCCCCCCCCCCTCTCTGTGTGTGTGTGTGTGTGTGTGTGTGTGTGTGTGTGTGTGTGTGAGTGTGTGAGAGTGTGCCCTTTCTCTATCTCTCTTCTTGTTTGCTTGTCTCTTAAAAACTATATTCTGCATTAAGGAAACCCATTAGACTTTTCATAAAGTCACTAAAAACTTACATAAGTGCTTTGAAGTTTCAAAGCCCATCTCAATATATAACACTATTACACATATAACTGCACCCTATCCCACCTCAGGAAAGATATTAAAGTATTTTGTGTGAAAATGAAAAAAACTCAAAAAAGGTACTTCACTCTCATGGCATTCAAACAATTAACATTTCCACAAGTGTTTCATTTCAAAGGAAGTTACATCTAAGGAAGCAAATATAAATTTACTAAAATTATTATGTTTCCTCATTTCCAAATGCGGCTAAATAAACTGTTTGGAATAATAAACACAGCAGCATCTTTTATATTACTGAGATTGACTTTGGGATTTGTAACTCCGCTTTGGCAAACCTGGGAGGGATGATTCAATGGTATTAAAAGATGAAACATGTTCCTCTCATTCATCACATATGAACAGTCAGAGCACTCAAATCTGGTGACTGAAAGATGGATTTGGCTATTCCAGAAGAAGAGTTTAATCCCACAACATTATTTAGTCCCACAACATTATTTAAAATAATCTAAACAAAGCCATTAACAAGTAGTTTTTTAACATAAACCTAGAAGTTGGAAAGATCCATGCTTGCTCCTCTGCTTAAAATTTCTGGCCCTTGGTGTAGGCACTCTATTGTCACATATCTTGTCTGTCTAACAAATAGTTACTCATGTTTCAGGAATCAGTTTTGGCATCATCCATAGTTTGGTACTAAAGAAATCCTTCCTGCAATTATTTGGACAAAGGATCTATGGTGGTTAATTTTATGTATTGGAAGGTGTGTTTGGATGAGATTAACACTTTAATCAGTGATTTTTGAGTAAGCAGATGGCTCTCCATAATTTAGGGGAGCCTCATCCAAGCCGTAGAATGACTGAATAGAACCAAAATATTAGCCTGCTAGACTGCCTTCAACTTGATCCTCATCATTGGCTATCCTGACTCTTCATCTGCTGACCTTCAGACTAGGGCTGTCCCATTAGTTCTCTTGAGTCTTGAGCTTGCCAGCCCACATTGTGCATTTGGAACTTCCCTGCCTCTATTTTGTGACATGAAAACACACTAACAAAATAATAGTAATCATGCTCTCTGTGAACATGGGAAAACAAATGGGATGAACTAAGTCATATCTCTCTTTCTCACTCTTAAGTTATTATCAGTATTACTCATACAATATTATAATAAAATTTATCTTTCTATGTTAAGTTTTGGATATTTTTTGTATTAATTTTGTTATATTTTTCATCATTTTATTCATAATATCAACATTCTCAGCAATAGATAAAAGGGATGGTTCCTCTTTTTAAGGAAATGTCATGGTTATAGAATTTCTATTTATATCTCAACTAGAGGCCCAGGAGTGGGGGAGGTCCCTCAGCCCAGCCAGCACCTCTCGCAGTCTGGGACCCCTTGGGGGATGTCTGCCTGCTGGCTTAGGCTTACTCCCCCCCTCCCACAAGGGGTCCTTAGCTTGCGGCAGAGGTGGGAGAGGCTCCTGCCACTATTGCTGTGATGGCTAGCAATGAGCCCAGGTTCTGGCTGAGTGGCGCTTCCTCTATGGGAGCACACTGAACACCAGGAGGCAGCTGCTGCATTGAGTGTCTGCCCCCTGATGGTCAGTTTGCATCATAGCAACCGGTCATTCTGCTGTTTGGTCAGTTTGTATATTAGGGTTTTATTATGTAGGATAACCAGCACATTGCAAGAGATGCTATGAAATATATCTAGTTAGTACGATGACAACATATTCCTTTTATTTTAAGTGAGTAAAGAAAAAAGAACATATATATATATATATATATATATATATATATATATATATATATATATATATAAAAGCCTAAGTGACTGTTACCACCCACCAACCAAATGACCAGTCGACTGGTCACTATGACGCACACTGACCACCAGAGGGAAGATGCTCAATGCAGGAGCTGCCCCGTGGTGGTAAGTATGCTCCCACAGCCAGCTACCCACATCTGGCCAACCTCCTGTGGTCCCACCTCCTGGCCTGCTGGGTGGTCAGTATGCTCCCACAGTAAACCTCCCATGGTACTGGGCAAGATGGCCCCGATTGGAGTGACCCAATGACTGGCTAGGCCAAGGAACCTCACCCGTACACAAATTCATGCACAGGGCCTCTAGTAGAACATAAAAAAATTCCAATAGCTTTGGCCACATTAGTAGTTGGGAGAATTCAAAGAAATAATTTCCTTGTGTTACATAGGACTTCCTAGAAAGAAGTCAAAATCATAATGTATAAATCTACTTTACAAGTTAAAATGTAAATCTTGTAATATGGATTATTAGGGGTGGAGGATGTTAAGAAATAAAGGGCAGCATGCTATAAAACAGAAACAGCAAAATTAGGCCTTGAATAAATATCTAGTGAATGGCTGAATCAGCAATCCAAGGAATATTCTCAATACCACTGCTGAAAGTACATCTCAACATTACACAAATCTGTGAAAACCACAGATATGCAATTTGACTTGAAACACTGAATCACCTTTAGTCTGAAAAGCTGGCTATCAGAACTACCTAAGGCCTCAAAAGGACATCTAGTACCATCCTTTGCCTTTAATCTAATAAAGAATTATGATTCTCATTTTAGACATAAGAGCCAGTGATAGTCAGTGACTCAGATGAGAACACAGCTAATACGTTATCACTTGGGATCTAGAATACTTGGGGCTTTTTTTTTTTCTACTTTATTGCTTATTCAGTGAGTTATTTTTTCCACTTCATTGTGTAGTCAGATGGGTTAGCCCTATTGGGAGCTTTAAAGAATAGTTATGTACTAAATGAACACTTATGAAAGCTGTATTAATCACATCATTTTTAACATAGGCACCCCATCCTTTCTCAAAGGGAATAAAGGTGGTACATTTCCAACATATCAAAGGAACATGGTTAGTATGAAATTTTCTAAATACACAAAATCCTTCCTTTTCCTACATAATATTTTATTTCTATTTGGCAGTGCCTATAATTATAGAATCTCTAGAGATGAGTACAACAGCCTAACATGTGGGAGAATAATAATGAAAGATAGCTTTACAAATATACCTCGGTAATCTTTATTATATACTTGTGAGAGAGGTAGCTATTGGAATAAATTGCATGTAGGGTGAAATTTAGAAAAAAAATTTACAGGGGAAGGTAGGATTCATTTTTCCCCCCTCTTAGTCTCTATTCTTCCTTTCAGGAAGAGTAGAAGACAACAGGTTGGAGAGAAAAAAAAAATTAACAAAATGGCATTCTACATCAGAGTTCATATTTTAAAATGTCCAAAGTTTACTTGTGAGGTCTCCAGCATAGTTAACTCATTATCCAAGTTCCTTTGTACTGATGACTTATATTTTACATATGACTGACGAATCAAGTGTTAATTGAAGAACCAATAACGGTTTTCCCTGCAGTTTGCTTTGATATAATGGGGATAATTTCTTTTGAATACAAATAAAATAATTGCCTTTACCCAAAGGTGAAAATTATAGGCCCAAAAAATGTATTTGATGTTGTTTTGCTAGAGGACAAACTTTTCAGCAGACCATTTTATACTGTCTGACTCCCGTTCTATGGCAGCTCCATTAGAGAATCGGGATGTATTTCTCATTGCGCTCTCTAGGTACCACTGAAATTTTAAAGAGGAAACACTACCTGAACAGAAGATAAATCAAAAGTAATAACATGATCAGTTGTTAGAGTCTAAGGTTCTTTAAAGGCCATTGAACCTGTTTCCTTCCTTTTTACACTTGAAGGTCTTTCAGCCTGTAGATGTGAAGCTCATGCAAAATCCTGCATCTGAGTGAAGGCGGATATAAGACCAGGTACCTGTCTCTTTTTTTAAAATTAAATCTATTGAGGTGACATTGGTTAATAAGACCATATAGGTTTCAAGTGTACATTTCTATGATAGATGATCTGTATATGGCATCTTGTGCCCACCACCCAAAATCAAGCCAGTCTCTCAGTTATGAATCCTGTTTTCTCTCAATAGCATGATCCTCTTGCTAAGGGAAAAGTTATTTAATTTAATAAGGCGCTAAGAAGAGTATCAAAAGCATTAGTAGAAAAGCTTCTACTCTCACTCCCATTTTTTATGAGCCATGTTTGATTTGTCCTGAAGCAGATGACCCTGTCCTCCTTTGTTATTTAAATTCCAAAATATTTTGCCCTTGTTTTTTATGGTTTCATTGTGCTTTCATTAGCCCAAATATCTATAATTATGGCATGTTAAACTGTGACCTGCTTGCAAAAAATATATAAGCTTTATATAGCAGAAAAGTGAATGATTTACACACTCAACTCCAGTTTGAAATTTTTTCAGTAGATGAAATATTCACATACATTCTTTATTCTGCTTCTTCATTCATTTTGGGATAATTAAGCTAAGTTCACAAACTTAGCAATATTTTCTCATTGTCCGTCCTCCAACCTATTTTAATGGGCAGATCTCTGTCCAGAATTTCCATAGCAGCATTCTGAGGACATGAACAGTGTAATGTGAGGTAATCTGAACTGTTCTTCTTATTGTATAATTGACATGCAGATAGTAACATTACTATCTAATATTAAAAACTACGTGCCAGGCACTCTGCTAATTTATTCACAGTACATTTGCTATCTTATTTAATCCTCCTAACAAGTCTATGAATTCTGTGAAGTAGAATTATTGCCAGCGATTTACATAAGAATTAATGATTAGAGAAGTACCCTTGCCAAAAGTACCACCTCTGCCTTTTTATGTCCTGTGTGTGTATAGCAGCTCCATTAGAGAATCAGAATGCATTTCTCATTGTGCTCTCTTAGTGCCTTATTAAATTAAAATAATGTTTTCCTTTAGCAAGAGGATCCTGCTATAGACAGAGAACTGGGTCCATAAATAAGAGACAGGCTTGATTTTGGGTGGTAGGCACCGGATGCCATATACAGATCATCTGTCACCTGTATATGCATTTTCCCAAATCCTGAAACTTTGCTGAAGTCCTTGACAACTATAAAATCAAGATCTAATATGTGCAGCTCGATTTCTATAGGATGAGCCACATACTTGTTGTCAAAGAATTCCTAAGCTAAAGTATTGCAGTTAAATTTTTTTGCTCAGATCTACCAGTTAAAAGTCAAGTACACATAGTGTAACATATCCCTCTACAAGCATTCACAGTTTGGAGATGGGCCTCATTCTGGCCAGAGAAAGGGGAGAGTGGCCCATGAGTTCAGTGGTCTGGCCTTTGCTGGTGCTGCTCCAGGGATTGGTTTCTGTCTCCTCTGATGTGCAGCGCTGACAAAACGGATACCTTGCATACCTGGGAGCTGCAGAAAGCTCAGTGGCTTGAGGCAGAGGCAGGAAAACACAGCAGACCTCTCTGATTACATGCACAAGCCCAGAGGAGATGCATCCTCAGAAAAGGTTTGGAAGGTCTCCAATGCTGGCCTGATTAGTCAAGGTCTTTTCCTGTCTGAAGCCAGCTCCCAGACTGGGTGAGGTTGGCTGTTATTTTCAAGTGTGTGGATTCTCTGTTACAAAGTAACATGCGCATGACAAAACTGGGAAACATGGTCCAAATCAAATCTCCAGAACCTGAGCCTAAAGAAAGTAGTACAGTATACTGTTAACTATATGCACATAGTTATAAAGCATGTCTTTAGAAGTTTTTCATCTTTCTTACCTGAAACTTTATACTCATTGAACAACTCCCAATTTCCTATGCCCACCAGCCTCCAGCAAACACCATTTTAGTTTCTGATTCCACGAAATTGACTACTTCACACACCTCATATAATGTAACTATAGGTAGACTTCATGTTATATGTTTCTTATAATTTAAAAAAAAAGGAATTTAAAAATTGAGACTGTACAATATTGCACAGGAGGCAACCAATCGATGTTTTTCTCTCACATCCATGTTTATCTTTCCCTCCCTTCCTGTCTCTCTGAAAAGTCAATGAAAGAAAACAAAATAAAACTATGTGATCAGAAATATTTACCAAATGCTATAAAGTGATAAAGGAGAACAGAAAAGGAGCACTTACCTAATTATGTCTGAATCAACAGTAAATGCTTTCCAGAACTGATGTCAAAGTTTGGGATGGAATATGAGTGCTCATTTCAAAATAAACATATAGCATTTTAGTCAAAGGTAGAGTATATGATAAAGGGGAAGGGTAAAAGAAAGCATGCTTTACTTTGCAGTGGGGAGGCAGTGGGTGAGGAAATGACTGAGTGAGAAGGAGAAAACAAGTCTGAAAGAGTTATAAGCAGGGTACGTATCATGTAGGGCCTAGTAAAATAGTACTTAAAGTGTTTGGTCTCCCAAGCAATCACCTAATAGACAGGTGAGCAAATGCTATTAGGAAAAAAATGGCCCCTACTGACTAGCTCAGTGCAGCGTTGTTGCAAACCTTTCATTTGGAGTGTGGGGGTGGGGGAAAATGCAATATCTTTTAGAATGTTCTACTTCCATTCAGGAAAAAGAAGAATAAAAGGCAATCATAATGTCAACTCTGAACAGTCTGTATTTGGATCTGAAAAGAGCAACCGGAATGACATTTTATTATGGAGCATACTGCATACCTAGGCTAGTGCACACACCTGAAACTACAGATAAATATATGCATACATGTATGTGTATAAATTATATTTATGGTCTAACAGTAGTTTAATGATGCACTTTTATATTGCTCTCTGCTGTTGACAATCTTCTTATCACTTACCAGATTTGGATAACACTCTTTATGAAAGGCCGTTAGTGAGCTGGGACCAAAATATAATAGTAACCAGATTCATCTTCAGCACCTTCCCAGCGACTTGTCACATAAAAAGTTTAGGTGCTAATGGTATAACAACAGGCAGGTTATCAGTTAAATGAAATATCCATTAGACTGGAAACACAAGTTCAGACAAAGGCACAGACGGCATTAGCAGTGGGGTAGGCATTAGTCATGACCCGTTTGTTTGTCCTTAGTGTTCAAAGATAATAGCCGGTGGGTGGTTTCTCTCAATATGTGAACATATTTGGAAAAATAAGTGTGTGACCAGCTGCTCACAGGTAAGAGCTCTATTGAGCCTTTTGGCAGTTCAACCTCTTTGATCCATGCCCCACATATGCCATTGATTAGAGAAATGGAAAAACCCCTTATTGTTTTATACCAATTCAGTTGACTTGCTGCTGTTTCCCACTACCTCACAGCTGTGTCAAAGGGTTCGCATGCCTCCCCAGGGTTTACAACAATAAGCTTAACAGCAGACCACTTTAAGTAGAGCATTAATCATGACTTTCAGAACTGTTCGAGAGCCACAGCATACATGACTGGAAGGGATAACAAGTTTTAAGCAAAGCATTTTATTTTATAATGAGAAAATACAAGTTTACAGAATTTCAGTTGATTGCCAATAATTCCACATTGGCTAGCAACACAAGTGAGACTGAAGTTATTTCCAATATATAATGTTATTATTAGAACAGTCCACTGACAACAGTGTCTTTCTTTCCCTTTTTTTTTTTCTCTTCCTTTTAAAAAAAATATTTTCATTGAGTTCAGAAAGAAAGGCAGAGGCAGAGAGAGAAATAGAAACATCAATGATGAGAGAGAATCATTGATTGGCTGTCTCCTGCATGCCCCATTCTGGGGATCGAACCCTCAACCTGAGCATGTGCCCTGACTGGGCATTGAACAGTGACCTCCTGGTTCATAGGTTGACACTCAACCACTGAGCCATGCTGGCTGCACCTTTTTTTCTTCCTTTGTGCTTCCTTTCCTTCTTTCCTTTCCTCCTTTCTTTTAACCAGGCAACTATTCAATTGTTAATTCATATATTCACAGGTGTTTGGGGTTTTTTTTGAAGCACTTGTAATTTCTAAGTATATAAAAAGGTAAGTTATAACAACAGCTATAAAAATAATAGCTAAGGCTATTTTCCTTCTAAGTATAAACATATTCCCTGGAAATTACTTAGCAGACTCTAAACGCTAAAAAGAAGAGTGTGGACAGGATTTGAGGAAAAGCATGGTGAGTACCCTGGTGTTTTGTTTTTGTTTTTTTGATCTCCCACCTACCCTGGACTGGATGGATGGTGGTGAGGCCTGCAGCAAGGAATGATCAATGGATTTAGAAATAAAAAGAGAAAAAAAGAATACAAAAAGGGAAAACCTGCTCTTTCTGACCAAAGGACTGGGGAAATAGAGGCTATCAGAGACATAGTGGGAATCCCCAAGCACTTCTCCACAAATAAGACCTCTAGGGAAGGTCAGATTCACTAGCAGCCGTGGCAGCAGCAGAGCCTGCTCTATAACTCAGGGCAGGTGAGTGGTTTATCTCCCAGCAGCTACAGAAGCAGTCTGAGCTATCCTATCCCCTACTCCAGAACTAGGCCTCAGAGAGTGGTCCCATCTCACAGGGATCACAGCAGCAAAGCCCCCTGACTTCCCAGCTTCTACCCAGGGGCATAAATGAACTAAGCCCAGTGGCTTCTTCCCTCAGCCCATGAGATTGCCTTTGACCCTGCAGATGGCACCAGTAGGGGTTGAGCAGGAGTCTTAGCAGGACTAGAAGACAAAGCAGACATGAATAACACTGCAAGGACTCAGAAGCTAAACTTCCATGGAAATTAAAGCTCAGAGAAATAGACTCTAGCTTACATAATAAACAGGGCAATCGCCCGATTTAAAAAAAAAACAAAAAAAAACAAACTTAGAAACAAAAGTCTCCTAACAAAATAAACAAAATGTTCAGGATACAATTAAAAAATCATTCATTGTACCAAGAAACATGAGAACCACAATGTAAAGAGAAAGGACAATCAACAAATGCCAATATGGATATTAATCTAATATTGTAATTATTTGACAATAATTTTAAAAGCAACTGTCTTAAACATGCTTTAGAAAACAGCCATAAATTATCTTAAAACATTTAAAGTTTAACTAAATGGCTGTTTGAATAGAATTGTGCAATCTTCCCATAATCTTAGAACATTTTCATTCCCTCCTTAGATGAAACTCCACAGCCTGTGCCCAGTCACCTCCCAACCCTGTCAGCCCCAGCTCTAGAAAACCACTAAAATACTTTTTGTTTCTCTAGATTTGCTTAATCTAGACATTTCATATGAATGGGATCATATTATATGTGCTCTTTTGGGATTGTTGCTTTTTTAAAAACTTAGCATGATATTTTCAAGATCCATCCATGTTTCATCATGTGCCAGTAATTCATTCTCTCTTATTGCTGAAAATATTTTATTGAATGGGTTATAGATTTTAACATTCACCAGCTGATGGGTATTTGGGCTTTTCTACCTTTTGGCCCTGGTATAAAATGCTGCCATGGATGTGTGTGTACAAGATTTGTGCGCACATTTTCATTTTTCTTGGACATAAACCTAGGAGTGGAATTGTGGTTCAAATGCAACTTTATGTTCAAAATTTTGAGACTGTCAAACTGTTTCCCAAAGCAGATGCATCATTTTACATCCTCAGCAGCAATGTGTGCATCAAACTCTCTCCTCATATTTACCTTATTCTTTTTATTATAACTCTGCTTATCTTTTTGAACAAATGAAAGTTATAAAAGTGTCTTAATGTCATCGTCTGTTCATTCTAACATATATTTCTGTGCTGATTAGTGACAGATTTTTTTCTTCTTCTTGTTATGGGTTCTGTTTTCTCTTTTTGCCAGCTAGATAATGTTTTAATTTAATGCCAGGCATTGTAAACACTATCTTATTGTGTGTTTTTTTTGTACATTTTTGCATTTCTACAAATATTATTGAACGTTGGTCTGTCATATATTTAAGCGATTTGTTAACAGTTTGATCAAATTGTTCTTGTGCTTAGGGTTAGTTGGGTCTTGCTTTTAAGATTTGTTAGTTGGCTCTGGAGCAGTGATCATTTTAGGGCTAATTGTTTCCTACTAAGGCATGACCTGTCTGTGTACTCTCCCCAGTGCCCCATGGATTAAGCTTTCTAGCCTGACTGGTGGATACAGTTATAATTTCTGAGTCTACATGATCTCTAGGAATATTTAAGACTCCTTTCGGGTACTGTCCCCAGAGCCATTTTGCTCAGTTCTCAGCTGAACACTGGGGAAAACTCTGCAGAGCTTAGTTCTTTCTCTGAGCATCTCCTTACTCCTAAACGCTGCTGCTGCCAACACCTGCTTTGGTTCCCCCAGAATTTCAGCGTGATCTTGTCAGCTCAGGTAATGGGCTTGGGTTCTCTCTCCCAGCACCGCATCCTGGAAAGTCTTTAAAGGCAGTAAGCTTTCTGAGCTGATCTCATTTATTCCCTGTGTCTCCAGCAGCACTGTTCTCCGTTACTGAAGCCAAGTGCCTTGGAAGACGGACCCACTGCTCTATTTCTATCGCATAATTTTTTTAAAAATAATAAAACTAATGCTGAGGGTTTCCTCCAAAGACTAAAGTGACCAGACATCCCGCTTTTGGCGGGACAGTCCCGATTTCTAACCATTTGTCCCGCGGCTTTTTAAAAAAAAAAGTCTCGATTTTTGGAAAGAATCTTTCCAAAAATCAGGACCTTTTAAAAATGCCGCGGGGCGCGGGACAAATTGTTGAAAATCGGGACTGTCCCGCCAGAAGCGGGATGTCTGGTCATCTCATCCAAAACCCAAACTCAGTGCAATGCTTTCCCCTCCGCACAGCTAAGGCACCACCGAGCTAACGCTCCACCTCCGGCCTCCAGCTCCGCCTGCAGGCTTGTGCGCAGGCGCAGGACTCCTGCGCGCCCTCCAAGACCAGCTCTCACTGCGCCTGCGCCAAACAGCAAGGCGCTTCCAATGCGTGAGTAAGCGCCTACCAATCAGAGCGCACAATGCTCCTCGGTCCCGCCCACTAACCGGGCAACCAATCGCCTGCTCCGGCGCGCTTGGGCGGTGGATTCAAAACGGAAAGAGTGATTCGGGCGGGTCGGAGGGTCGGGCTGAAACGCAGCGCCGGGAATGATGGAGGTGGCGGAGACCGAGGCCGAGGCCGCAGCCGCAGAGTAAGTGCTGTCTGCCGTCAGGTGGCCGCCCAGCCAGGGGCGGGCCGCGGTGTGTCTTGCCGGTCCCCGCGAACAGCTGGCAGCTTCCTGGACCCCGCGGGGAAGGGATCCTGACCCCCGACCTTAGTCTTAGGTCCTAAGATGCCTTGTTTCCAGCATGAGGGCCTCGGAGGGACTGCCGGTCACTCCCCGTTTGCACGCTTCCCGGGGGTGTGCCATGGAAGGGGAGGGTTTCATCGCTGTCAACCCCCCACTCCCTTGGCGGGCTGTGCCATCATAACCATGGATTTTGCACCTGCAGGAGACCTCCTGGAAGGGCCATTTCATTGTTGTCTCGCCTGTCCCAATGCACTCTCCCACTGGGTGGTTCTTTCTTGATTCCTGCCTCCCAGCGGACCGCTCCAGCCCCTAACAAGGAAGAACCTGTGCCTGGGCATCTAGCCCTGGTCCCGAGCCTCTCCCCAAGTATTCTAAGATTCTACCCTGCTCTCTGCCCACTGCCCATCAGTTCTGCCTTATTTTTCCCTTTCCCAGTACTTTTCCTTTGACTCAAATGGTTTCTCTTCAGTGAGACGCTCCCCACCCTCCCCTCCTTATTCCCTTTTGCCCTACTTATTTTTGCTCATGGTACTTATTCCCTTCATGTGTCTTCCATACACACACACACACAGTTCGGGGTTGCAGAGGGTCCTTTAGCCCGGTGGGTAGATGCTGGTCGGAGGAGTCTCTCAGCATTGGTACATGTAGCTACGTGTGTACAGAAGTTATCAGATCTGAGCCCCCCCAGGAGCCTGCCGTTTCCCTTGTTTCCTTGCCCCTTCAGGGCCCTGGCCAAGCTGGCAAACGTCCTGGAGCCTATAGGCCTGCGGGAAGAGGCAGAACCGCCCGGACAGATCCTGGCTGAGTTTGTGATGGTATGTTCAAGGTGGCAGCTAGTTTTTCATAAAGCCAGGGACTGCTGCTGGGTGCTTCTGTTGGGCTGGTGGGTAGCACTGATGGTGAGCAAACTGGAAGGCAGCCTTGTGGGCCTAGGTACAAGGGGGTAAGGATGTTCCCTGCCTCTCTCCTCCCTCTGATAGGATTCCCGGAAGAAGGACAAGCTGCTCTGCAGCCAGCTTCAGGTAGTGGACTTCCTGCAGAACTTTTTGGCTCAGGAGGACATCGTCCAGGGCCTGGACCCCTTGGCTTCTGAAGACAGGAGCCGTGAGTAGCCAGGGGGCTGGGATAGGGGCTGCCTTGGGTGGGGAAGGAAGAAAGCTCTATAGCTGGTGGAAAGGCTGAGGCCGCAGTGTTTCAGGCTAGCAGGCCTGCCTTCACTCAGGGTCTCATTCTGGTGGCTCATCTCAGGACAGAAGGCCATTGCAGCCAAGGAGCAATGGAAAGAGCTGAAGGCTACCTACCAAGAACACGTGGAGGCCATCTCAAGGGCGGTGATCCACGCCCTGCCCAAGATGGAGGAGGCCCAAAAGAAGCAGGCACAGCTCCAGGAGGCCCTTGACCAGCTCCAGGCCAAGGTGCTCCCGGGGTGAGGGGAGGAAAGGACATTCAGAGAGGAAAGGGTGAGCATGCAACCAGAAAAATAAACTCTTTCTCCTCTTGTACCCTCTCCTTTGCCTGCCTGCAGAAGCAAGTAGCTATGGAGAGACTCAGAACAGCCCAGAAACAGTGGAAGCTGCAACAGGTGGGTCCATCCCCCTAAGAGAATACCCTTTTCTATCACCATGGCATCGCATGGGTTAAGTGCTCTGCCAGGAAAACCTCATCTCCCTTCTTTCTATGAGGCATTGTAGTATGTATAGGAACCGACATGGACTTGAGTCCTAGCATCACTATTTACAACTGCATGACCTTGGACAGTCACCTGACTTTCTGTGCTTGTTTCTTCATCTATGAAATGGAGGCAATATTAACACCTACTCTAGAAAATCAAGTTGTTAAGATGATTAAGCAACTAACATAGCAAGTACTTAAAACATGTCTGGCACATAGAAGACTAAGTGAGTGTTATCCTATTTGTGCCATCTTGGCCAGTGGTTGGCAAACTCATTAGTCTACAGAGCCAAATATCAACAGTACAACAATTGAAATTTCTTTTGAGAGCCAAATTTTTTAAACTTAAACTATATAGGTAGGTACATTGTTATTAACTTCTTAGGGTACTCCTAAGCTGGCCTTTGCTAAAAACTCAAGGGCCAAAGAGCCTCATGTAGCTCGCGAGCCACAGTTTGACGACCACTGGTCTAGGCTGAAGGTTAGGGCAGAGATGGTTCAGCATCTGATGAGCCACGTCTGCATTCTCACGGTAGGAGAAGCGTCTACAGCACTTAGCAGAAGCTTCTGCAGAGGTGAGGCAGCGACAGGCAGGAACTCAGCAGGAGCTTGAGCAGCTGTGTCAGGAACTTGGAACCTTGAAGCAGCAAGCAGGGCAGGAGCGGGACAAGCTGCAGAGGTGAGACCGGGCACATGGGCTACAGGCTCAGAGTGGTCCAGCTGAAGCTCCTCCCTTTACACCCAGCTCTTTTTCCAGGCACCAGACCTTCCTTCAACTGATGTACACCTTGCAGGGTGAGCTGCAGTCCCCCGAGACAGAGGCAGAGCTACCACAAGATTCGGATCTTCCTGAGGATAAGTCACAGCTGCTGACCCAATCCCGGCAGCAGGCCGCGGGGGATGGCATGGGGAGAGATGGAAGTGTGTCCTCCAAGGTGTGTGAGAAATGGAACAAGTAGGCATGGAGGCAGAGAGAGAATCTGGGAGAAGGGGCTTAGGCCCTGCTCATACCAGGTCTCCCCAAGGGTGAGGGCCTAACGCTTGCTGGACTTGCAAGCTTGCCATGACTTCCTGGGGACAACAACACAGGAAAGGATCGTAGATTAGGTGAGACCCCAGCACAGGGCCTTGTGTGTCTGGACTGCAGGAGTGGAAGGAGGGAGGGCCTCTGGTTTACCTCTCTATTAGGAGCTCACCTGTTCATGGTGCTGTAGAAAGTGGGGGGAGAAAGGTGTTTATCTTACAATTGAATCACCTCACCCCCATGCGCAGCCTACCCTGGCCTAACCCCTCTCTTACTCTTTCCCCACCCCTTTGCTCCACCCTCATTGCAGATAGACTGTGAGCTTCTGAGTACAGCCTGATTTCAAGACCCAGGTGGGGCAGGCTCTGGATTCTGTTTATTAAAAGCCCTGAGCTCTCTCAGTTGCCTGTTTGTCTATTTGTCTTCATAGTGGGAAGAACCACATTCAGAAGCCAACAACATGACAAGTGCCGGAACTGGTGTGGATTTAGAGGGTGCAAATGGGTAGGGGGCCCTGGCCTGGGGCCTCAGCAGTTGCTTGTTCAAATCAATATGATGCAAACACGCTGAGCTTAATCCAGGGAGGAGGAGAATGCTTTAGGCGGGTGGTTAGATACGGAGAGAGAACTTTAATCGCCAATCTAAATGTTTATTGAAGCCCTTCTACGCGCCAGCCCTCCTGCTGTGAACTGGCGCTACCAGTCCCTGGCCCCTTGGAACATAACGAGCTCGAACAAGTAAACAGGTCAATAAGATGATCTCAGAATGTGGCGAAACAGGGCAGCAAACTAAAACAGTAATATGATGAAGTGCAGTACCAAGAATATAGAGGATGATATATCTATCCGTATTGGCCCATGTCTGTGTGAGTTAGCATTTCCATTTGTATGTACATGTGCCTGTATCTGGTTTTATGTTGTTTTAAACTCCGGTTCACGTTCAGTATTATTCTCTATACGGTTCCTATGTACAACATAGTGGTTAGACCAGCTTGTACTTTACAATATAATTGTGTTTGTTGCTCTCAGTCTCCATTCCTCTGTGTATCTGTTGCTGGGTGTGTAGACATTTGGGGGCACTGCTACCTGTGAGAGAGAGATTGCATTCGTGATCCGGTGTGTGGGAACTGCTAAGAGAAAGCTGGTGGAAAACACCTCCATTTGTGTGAGAAAGACTTAACATCCTTTTGAGGAAGAGACACGTGATCCTTTATTTTTTGTGAGTTTCAAGAAGTGTTGGCCCTTGTCTATCTCAGACTGAGATGCCTCAGACTTGAGCACGCTGATGGTTTGCTTTGCTTTTCTGAGATGTCCCTAATTTCCCCTCATATTGTTTTTTTTGTTGTTGCTGGTTTTTTTGTATGCTGGCCCCATTGTTTATGTATGAAATAGGACAGATGTCAGAGGTCTTTGAGGGTCTTCATCATGGCTGACCAAGGGCATCAGTGAGGATTGAAGATACTCCTTTAGGCAGCACATAAATACCCAAAGAGCACATAAATACTCAGTCTACCCGTTCACCCCACGTCCCCTCAAACCTTCCACATGATCCCTGATATAGCTCTCTTGCACCTCAAATACTCAGTCCTATCCTTCAGTCTCTTCCTATTCAGTAGGTTCCTGTCAGCCTGATTGATGTCTAACTGCTACCCTGCCAGCCCAATTGCCCCTAACAGCCCTCTCCCTGCAGGCCTGGTTGCCCCTAACTGCCCTCCCTTGCCAGCCTGTTTTCTCCCAGCTGTCCTCCCCTGCAGTCCTGGTCACCCTAACTTCCCTTCTCAGAATCACTGCTGAAAAACGGCGCCAGTTGGAATGGGAAGTTAGGGTGACCAGGACTGCAGGGGAGGACAGCTGGGAGAAAACAGGCTGGCAAGGGAGGGGGTAGGGGCAGTCCTGGTCACCCTAACTTCCCTTCTCTGCTGGCCTGGTCACCCCTAACTGCCCCCCCTGCCAGCCATCTTATGGCAGCCATCTTTGACCACATGGGGGTAGCCATCTTGTATGTTGGGGTGATGGTCAATTTGCATACTATTTTATTAAATAGGATTCTGCTTCATTTATCTGTAGTAATATCCTGGTAATTTTCTACTTTTATACATAAACACACACACACAGTCCTGGAAAGCAGACATTATTAGGTAAGATAGCCATATAATCTTTTGTTTTCACAGAAGACTAAACTTTAGGAAATAAAAAAATCTTTGTCTATGAAGAGATAAGTTGTTCAAATTACTGGTTGTTCACCAAATTCACTCAGCCCTGCTACATTTTCTACCTTCCTTTGGAGTTAGATGAAGCCATTATGTCTGGACTGTAGCCAAGTAGATGGGGACAGAAATGATATACTATATCCAAACCTGCTTATGAAATCCACACTTCTCTATTTTTCTCTGACTTCTGGCTAAATGGAGAGGAAACTGAAGATCATGAGGAAGGTAGACACACAAAACGGTCTTTTTGATCTTGTCACTTGGAAGAAAAAAGCCTGATTAAAGACAACTGTTGGACCATTCTGTGAGTAAGGAAAAAAAAGTTTTGTATTAAGCTACTGAAACATTGAGATGGTTTTATGGGATAGCTTAAAACTTCCAGATCCAATTCTTGTTTCTCCAAGCAAATATCTCAGGAACTCTTCCTTTACTGTTTTGAGATAATAATCAAACATTTGTTGAACTGGAAAAAAACACTCCTGAAAGGATCATCTCAAGTTAAATGTACATTGCAAATGGAGTTTTGGTCAAAGGCAGGGATTGTAGTTTCATTATATTTTCCATTTCCCACACCGAAGTTGCAAAAATATTAAACTAAAGACATATCTGACTTTTAGAGATGATTGCTATGATGTTTATAACTTAAAATCTGTAATAAGTCATAACATAATCTTGTGTTCTTAGGAAACTGAACAGTGAATCATTTTGCCTCATAGAAAGTTTATAAACCCTCTTAACATGAGTTTTGAAGTGACTAATGAATTTTCCCTGCCCTAACCCCTGTTCTAAACAGCAGACAAAAGTTTCGTTTGTGATGTTTGTAATCTGCTCAGCTTGCACTTATAAATCGGAAACTGCTGAATGTTACTCTGAGTTTGAAATATTTTATTCTACCTTTCAGAGATTTCTTTTGTTTGCTCAGCTGCTGCAATTTCTTTGCTGCGAGTCATTTCATTATGCACATTCATGTTAGTATTCGTTCTCCCTTTTGCTGCTCACATCACTAGCAGTACTCTTACCTATCTATCTTCTCTAGCCTGAGGAATTTATAAGGTGAATGAGTCACCATCATAACTAGTTTGTTGTTAGAAAGTACTTCCCAGTATCACAATTTAATGTTATTTAGGATCCAAGTGCTCTTGAAGAATCTATCCTTCAATAGGATTTTTTTTTTTTTTTTAAGGCTACAAAGAATTCCTTTTGTCTGCTTTCTGATTTAAGAAGTCACATGCCATTTTCACTTCGTATCGGGTCTAGTAATGATTAATGTCGTTTTTTAACATTCGTTTAAAATCTTGTTTGGCGTTGACTTGTATTGACATAACCTTCAAACACGTGGTATCTACAGAACTTGTGAAGTGCAATTAACAAGTTTTGCTTGAAAAAGTTTGTGTTTGGTTTGGTTTTTGTTGCAAAACTAGGGCTAAGAAGATGGCGGATGAAGAGCATTTTCGGCACTGCATGCTTTACGAGTTCCAATTAGGAAGAAAAGCAAGTGAGGCTGCAAAAAACATCTGTAGTGCTCTTGGTCAAGATGCAGTTAGCGCCAGAAAATGCCAGCGTTGGTTTGAGAAATTTCGCGAGGGAAATTTTTCGTTAGATGACAAGAGTGGTCGAGGCTGTGTGTCCAATTTTGATCAAGAAGCTCTTCAAGCTCTTTTGGTGCAAAATCCTCAAATTACCCAACAAGAGCTTGCGACAACTTTAAATTGTTCACAAAAAACAATTTCCAATCAATTGCGTGCACTTGGCAAAGTCCAAAAGTTTGGAAAATGGGTTCCTCATGAGTTGACCGACAACAACCGTAATCAAAGAGTCACAATTTGCAGTTCGCTCCTCTCTCGTCAAAACCGTTTGCCGTTTTTAGAGCAAATTGTTACCGGAGATGAAGAATGGGTGTTGTATGTTAATTTGAAAAGGCGGCCTCAATGGTTGGACAAAAATGAGGCTCCGCAGCCCACGCCAAAACCTGACTTGCAAGCGAAAAAAGTGATGTTGTGTGTTTGGTGGAATTTTAAAGGAATTCTTCATTATGAACTTTTACCATCTAACCAGACCATTACAAGTGCAGTGTATAGTGCCCAATTGGAAAGGTTAGCCCAAGCTTTAAGAGAAAACCCTCGCTGATTAATCGGAAGGGCGTAATTCTTCACCACGATAACACATGACCGCATACTGCAAGAATCACTGCTGAAAAACTGCGCCAGTTGGAATGGGAAGTTCTCCCTCAACCTGCATATTCTCCTGATATTGCCCCTTCCGATTACCATTTGTTCCGTTTTTTGCAAAACTTTCTTCTTGGAAAAAAATTTAATAATGAAGAATGCCTCAAAAATGCATTGACCGAATTTTTTGCATCAAAATCACAAGAATTTTACAACAGAGGGATTAAAATGCTTCCTGAGCGTTGGGCACAAGTAGTAGAAAACAACGGCAACTATATTGTTGATTAAATTTTGTTGTATTGTTTAAATAAATTCGATTTTAAAAAAGTATTAGAAAACGACATTAATTATTACTAGACCTAATACTTTTCCTAACCTCCCTTTGCAGTCACCTCTTCCCCTTCCCCTCAGTCAGCATACATAGGGGATGAGAACTGAGTAGGGTGATGAGGGTTGGAGATGGCTGCTTTTCCTCATTTTCTTTCCTGAACTCATTGGTCTTGTAGCCAGTTTGAATATAAACATCTAATTATCTTTTTTAAATTAAAGTAATAAACCTCAAACAGTTGTCATCGTTATGTATAATTAATAAAAGTGAATTGGTGGTTTTCAACATGGTGTTTCAGTCTCATTTCCAAATATTGCAAGATAAGCTAATGCAAGAACAACTTTAAGAAATGTTTTGAACTTCCTAATTAGCACTCTCATTTCTATTGTTTTCATTAGTTTTTTTTTTTAATAACAATTTAATGGGGTAGATACTTATCAGCAATTAGAAATTACTTTATAGACAGGAAAACTATTACAACTTTAAAATTATCTTAAAACTATGAAATACATTAGCAATACTTTGACAGAATTGTAAAAAGCAATGAACTTATCACAGCTATCTTTGGGAAATCTCAAAAGCAAAGAGCCAAGATTTGCTCTTCTGTGTTTTTGTAGCCTAAGCATGCATTCCCCCTGGCACGCCCCATATTTTATGGAAAGCACTGTTAACATTTCAAATTTTGTGCTATCGCTTTGTCTTTTCTATCTATGTATTATTACTACAAAATACAGTGCTTATTGCTTGATTGGTATTCAAGACTTGTTTCTTTCCTTTTCTCATAGCTTCACTGTGCCAAGATACATTTAAAATTGCAAATGAATTGGGGCAGATGGAGCTATCAAGGAAATCTCCAAATGAGTGAGGGAGGCTTGTTCCACACTACAATGCAGCATTTTGAAATATGCAGATGTCACATTTTTTTTCTATTGTAGAAAAACATGCATAACAAAATTTACCTAGTTTAGCCATTTGTAAGTCTACAGTTCAGTACCATTAAGTACATTCATATTGTTATGCCTCCATCAACACTATTCATCTCTAGAATTTTTTTCATCATACCAAGCTGAAACTCCATAGCTATTAAGCAGTAACCTATCATTCTTTTCCCAACTCCTAACAAGCGCCATTCTAATTTCTGTCTCTCTGAATGTGACTAGGTACCTCGTAGAAGTGGAGTTCTGTAATATTTTTTCCTTTGTGACTGGCTTGCTTCTAATAGCATATGTTTTAATGTTCATTTATGTTGTAGTATGTATCAGAACTTTCTTCATTAAGGCTGAAATATATATATATGTATATTTTGTTGTTGTTTATCCATTTTATCCATTGATGAAAACCTAGGTTTTTTCACCTTTTGACAGTTGTGGTTAATATTGCTATGAGTATAATTACATCTTTTACAGAGATCTCATTTTCACTCAATTTCTCCCTATTACAATTAGCTTAGCATCTATAATTAGTAATTATTGTCTCCCTTTTATACCACATATTTCAGATTTTTCTCACCCTCCATTAACACATCTGATGATCTGGGTTGCTTGCTCAGCATATTAAAATATTTAACTCTGAGGTAGATAAACATCTGGTTCCTATGCTACGTTTAGTCCATGATTTTTATAGTTTTCCATTTAAGGTCATTATCAAGCATAAATTTCCTAAATTCAAGATTATTTATAATTTTGTCTGCTTTATCTAATAATCTTACCTACCAATCCTACAGATTAATTATTTCTGGCAGTATAGTATTTTATTTGTTGGTTACCTATAGATCTATGAAATCCTAAATGACTAAGTGGTTATAGCTTTATACTGTAGTCTTCCTTATCTGTTGTTTCCCTTTCCATGGTTTCAGTTACCTATATCCAAAAACATTAAACAGAAAATTCTAGAAATAAGCAATTCTTAAGTTTTAAATTGCATGCCATTCCACTCCATCGCACCCAGGATGTGAATCATTCCTTTATGTAGTGTATCCACACTGTACATGCTACCCACCCATTAGTCATTTAGTGGCATTCTTAGTTATTAGATTGGTTGTCAGAGATAGAGAACACATTCACATGACTTTTGTCACAGTATTTTTTATATTTGTTCTATCTTACTGTTTATCTCTTATTGTACCTAATTTATGAATTAAACTTTATCACAGGTATGTGTGGATAGGAGTAAACGGTATATTTATATATTTAGGTACTACCTGCAGTTTAAATTATCCAGTAGGAGTCTTTGAATATAACCACTGTGGATAGGGTAAAATACTATATTTAGTGAAATTCATGTCTCTTCTAAGAGGATTATCCTTCTTCCCAGTGTCCCTCTAAAGCAGGACTTCTAATTCCATAGACTTATTTTATAAGGATGGTAAGTATATTCATTGGGTCACTGAGAATGACAGTGAGATAGCCCTCCTTTTACCTCCATACTTCGATTCCTTAACCGATATGTTTTAGCTTCAGAGATACAAAACCATTGACTCCAACCCCCAGGTGTCTTTTAGAAGCCGTCATCTTAGCTGCATCTTAAAGAAGCCTTTCCAGTACTCTATTGGGAAAGACATTTCTGGGTGATGATATACAAGGTAGAATCAGTGGATCTTATTGTGACTGGCAGTCTGAGATTCTTAAAGGCACCCACCCACTCAGATGTCTTCTGCCAGATCATAAGATCTCAATACTCCTCTATCAGAGACTACTTCAGCATGGGATGATTGAGTCTACAAGTTCAGCCTCATGCTAACTATAAAATCTTAATCTTGATTTTCAATACACAATGCTCTTTAGCTGTAGGAATAGAAAGTGAGGAGGCTTTTTTTTTTTTTTTTTTTTTTTTTGTCCTGCAAAATACACACTTGAGTTAAAAGACTGGACTGAACCTGATATTATTATTATTTAATTTCAGGGTTTCTCTAGCTCTTGTAAGCTCTGGGAATATTATAAAAGCTAAGGCAGCCCCTTTTCCCATACCTCATCCCAGTTTCTTAGAGATGAGTCTTAGAACTGTATTGCTACAATATATCTTGGGTTAATACCATTCAGCCTATATTTAGTAATTTTGTTCAGAGATCCCATAACCTCATTCTAAAAATCTTACATCTAGGAGCACATGTAGTACTAACTAGTTTTGTTTGGATATCACTAAAAATACTGATAGGCAAAATTGATAGTGCAGTTAGTTTATTTTCGAGATGATTCCAAGAAGCACTATGAGGAACTGGGTAGTTTGAATAAGGAATGGAATCAAGTACAGGTATGCTAGTGAGCATGCTACTTAGTGAATGACTGATTCTCAAACACTCTTGGGATCACAGTGAAATGGTGTATACAGTTTTCTCTGAAAGAGGAGCTGAATCATCTTTAGTTGGTAAATGCTTTCGTAAGTATTCTCTTGGCATCTTGGACTGCCTTGCATATTTGCCAAGAAAACTTCATTGAGCTGAGAAATTCATAACTCAACCTAGAAAGAACTGTAGGTTCTTGCAGTAAGAAATAATTGATATGTATAGAAGAGATATAAGAAAATATATTCATGATGTTATTATCTATTATACTACTTTAAAAAAATTAACAAAAACCTTTCTGGATCAAAACTTATTTTAAATATAACAAAGACAAGGGAGTTATGCCTTATTTTATATCCATATGTATTCAAGTGCATAACCTATCACTATATCTTTGAGGTGGGCTAAAATTTCTAGCATTACAAAAGAAAACAATAGTCCTAGGATCACTGAGAACAAGTAGCAGAGGTGTAGATTTTCATCAAAATTTGTCTGAACCCAATAGCCAAACTGCCTATTTCCTTTATTATGATATTAAATTATGCTGCTAGTTATCAGTCCTTTTTTGAAAACCCTGAATACCATAAATAGCTATCTGAATTTCAGACATTCGGTCTCAGCCAATGACTGGTAATTCAAGGTTGGATTCTGGTAGAAAAGATTCATTCTACCCCACATGAGTTTTATTCTTTTATCCACTGAAGTCTCAGATTTCCAATGGGGAAAAAGACCCAAGGAAATATAAAATGTAAGTGGATGTACAAGTTTGTGTGTATTTGCAGTGAGCTTCCTGAGAGAAAAGTATCCAAAATATTCTCAGACAATTTTGCTGTACATGTTTTCTAAATTTGGGAGCAAAACATCTTCAGCGGTTTCTCTTTATAAATCATATCATTATCATCATCATCTCAGCAATGTGCTCAAGTGGTGATAGGAAATGGTAGAGAGGCATCTGCATATGTGCCCTTGAGTCTGTGGTTTAACAACAAGTCTTTGTATCTACCTGTATTTCTTATATCTTTATTTCATATTTTCACACTTAGTTGGGAGTCTGTTGACTCTACCTCTGCTGGAAGAATATGCTTATTTATATATATTGATAGTTTGGGCCAATAATTCATTTCAATAAGTTCCTTTTGTTTTATCTTGCTTAAATACATTTAAATGCCAACAATAAAGGTATTTATTCTATAGAAAATTCAGTACTTAATAAGAGCTTTGTTCTCATCACTTGAAATGCAGTGGTGACACCGATCAAATCCTGATTTCATTGCCGTAATTTAGTGGAAAAGACCAAACATGGGTTGTAATGTCATATATACTGTGAGGGAAACAAATTAAGCTGAAATTAAAGGCATATAATTAGAAATGTTTTTATTAGATAGGTAGTCAATACTGGTCAGGTGGCGCTTAAGAAGAGACTAGCTATTTCCCCTCTGACCTCATGTGATCCACAGCTTTTATATTGATGCTTAGGATTTTATTAAAATTAAAAAATTTTCCTTCAAAACTTTTAAAAAGAAAAACCCTCAACTTTGGCTAAATTAGCCCTTTTATATCGACAATGTTGATGCTGGATGCCAATTAACGATGGAGGCCTATAAAGCACTCTGAGGACTTTTAGAAGCCAAAAGATAAATTTACCTACTTACAATGTCATCTCTAGCTGCTTGGCCAGCGACTATCCTGCTGAGGAGAATCTGGCTTATTACCATGAGCAAGAGCCAGGTGTGGAGGGATGTGAGGTCTCCCTGCCAAGTGATAGGCCAACGTGTGCTGCATAAGTGGGAGCCCCCTCAGTTCAGCATGACTGTTGGAACGTTTGATACACATCATCTCTCCTTTATATTAGACTCTGCTCATTTGTGTAGTATCTAGGGATACGCATGCTTGCCAGTCACATACAATAGCAAATACTTTTCCCAGTAGTAATTTATAAAAATAATTCAGATGGGAGACTACCCTCAGAATGTTATTGAAGTTAGATACAGAAAATTTAAGCTTTTCTTTTCCCCAAAAACCCCTTTTTATACAATGCCATAAAGCTTTTTTCAAAACTTCTTATGCCTAAATAATACTGCAAAATGGAGGTAATTTTATAAAATAAACAAAATTTTAGCATAATTTGGCATTGTTTTTTTAGGCTCCATTTTCCGATATTTTCTATATGATTTATAAATTTAAACAACGAACTTTAGTCAACAAGAATTGAACCAAAATACCATTGCATAAATGTGATTGTTTTTTTCTTTCCTTTATTTCCTTTCCTTTATCACTTCCTCATTCTAGGATTTCATTAAACTAAACTCCGTAAGTGGTAGTTCTGTGTTCAGAATTTTTTACCTCCTTCTCTTCCATAATTCTGCTGCTATCATACTGTGGTTTGTTTTTTTTTCCCCCCTGTAATTTTTGTGCAGATATTAAAGTAAACAAATAAAACGGTGGCAAAGTGTTATGAATAAAAGTACAACAGGAAGGAGGAAATGGAGTTCCTGTGGAAGAAGATTATTCTGAGATGCCATGTTGAATAGAAAAATATTTAAATAGGGGCTCCAAAATTTTTGATGTCTTGAGGATCTGGAAAGATAAAATTACTTCATATTGAGATGTAGGAGAATGGTGTGGAGTGAACACCTGAGCCATTTATCGGGACTTCAGTAGTGGATATATTAGGTTTGAGATGTCAATTAGAAATTTAGTTGGAGTGGATAACTAAGCTGTTACATTCATAAGGTTGAAGGTCAAAGATGAGGTCCAGACTGAAAACATGAATTTTGAATGTTTTCTTTATGTAAATCTTAACCATTAGAATAGATATTATCAGCAAGGGAGTGAGTATAGAAAGAAAAGACTAAAAAAAGCAGGAGAACTCCAACATTTAAGATTGGAGAATGAGGAAAATATGATTGTGTGATTGATGAAGGGGATAGTGATGGTGCTAATTGGGTATCTCTTCTGAGGGTGTTTATTCAGTGACAAGAATCTTACCAGCTTTTTACACAGTGATCTATATATGTTGTATTTTACAAAGAAAAGCATATTGTTCTCAGGGGTAGATATTTTATCAGCTGAGAATGAGAATTGAAATGATGTATTAAAGATTTGAGAAGAGAGGAAGGTCTGAAGATGTTGTCTAGAGAATCATTGCCAAAAGTATTAAGCAGTAAAATAAAGAAGTGAAGGAAGGAAGATTGATTTTATTGCTATGGTTTCAGTAACAAAGGACCACAAACTGGATGGTTATAACAGAAGTTTATAATAGAACTTTATTGTTCACAATTCTGGAGGCTAGAGGTGTGAATTTAAGGTGTTGGCAAGACCACACCCCCACTAAAACCTATAGTGAAGTGTCCATCCTTGCATCTTCCAGTTTCTGGCAGCCCAGGCATTCATTAGTTTGGTGGCAACATAATTCCAATTTCTGTTTCTTCATCATCTTCTGTCTATATGTGTCCATATCTATGTCCATTTCTTCCTTTTCACATACCACCCATGTGACAGCAATGTGAAAACAACTTACAGTTCAATTCACTTGGCCAAATTCCTTTGAAATTGTATGAATGATTGTCATGAGAGGAAGAAAAGATACAAAAATATAACAGTTTTTGTATTAGGTACATCTTAATAGACAATATCATGTTGTAAAGATTAACATAATCTGATGGACATAAAATACAACTGCACTGAGCAGCTGGGTGACTGAATGGGTCTGTATAGCCATATTGATACATAGTGAGTCAAAGTACTTGGAAGTCTCTGTATCTTGACGTGCTCTGATTAATAAGTGATATATAAGAAGAATTGCTTTGGTCTTTCCAATCACATTACAGTCGTACTGCTTAATGACATTGCAGTCAACCACAGACTGTATACACTACGGTGCTCTCATTCTCTATAATAAAAACCTAATATGCTAAGTGACATTCCCTGAGGGGTCCCAGATTGCGAGAGGGTGCAAGCCAGGCTGAGGGACCCCACTCCCCTTCTGCATGAAATTTGTGCACCGGGCCACTAGTATGACTATAATTGGGTACGCTAAGGCTTAATTTGCTCAGAATGAAAAGATCTAAAGTTATTAGCTAAACAATTGCTTTTATCACTTTAAATACATTTAAATTTAAGTTTTTATCATTGTTTTATATTTGTAATCCAAGACTGATGAAATGGAGTGCCAAAAAATATAGTTATAAAAGTATGTCCTCAGGAATGAATAAAATAATTTTTCAGACATTCAATAATTTTATTATAAATTATTTTTTTGTCAATGCAGCATGAATTGGGGAAGTAATGTTTCACTAGATTCTCATTGCTTTTGATCAAGCATTCTGGCAAAGAAAAACAAAAAGGATAAAGAATATACTCTTTTGCCTCAAATCTAGGCCTTTGTGGAACAAATACTAAAATAACTCCAATGTTTTACCATACCCCAATCAAAGAACCACAGGTTTGGATAATCATTGTTTCTTCTCTACATTTTCTCTGAATGACACTTCTCTCAGAATCCCGGGGATTGAATTTAGTCAGCTACAAAAGAGCAGATAATTTAAGAGTCCATGAATATTAGAACTTCATGATGGGATATTCTGTCTTTTACATAATTTAAACAAGGTTGATTTGCAATGGAAGAACTAAGGTATCATTTAGAGTTACTTTATTTTTAATTCAGATTGGTTCAGGGTAGGACAAAGTCTCACTCTGCAGGGGACATTTATCTCTCTTTTGTACCAGTAGAATTATACAGCAATCTCAGATTTGTGAGGCGCATTGTATTGAGTTAAATTACAGTGAGATATTTTGGCAGTTATACAAAATATATAGGAGAAAGGAGCAAAACCAAGTAGAATAAGGGCCTAAGGAAAATTACTGAAGTGTGCAATTTGCCTCTGTGATGTCATCTAAGACACGAGATAAAAAGGTCTGAACTTGGCTTAAGACTATTATAATATTCTTAATGTAGACATGAAGAAAGCAAGACATTCATCTATCAAATAACTTGATGTACCTGAGACTTTTTAATTTAAAATCATGGTAGAAATTGTGTAAACAGCAGAGGGCCATCAGATGCATTAGGTTCTTAGTGAGAAGTCCATATATTTATAGCATGAAGCCAATAGATTGCAGAGCATATGGGAGCCATGTACCAGCTAGCCACATAATTAGTCTGAGAAGAGACATGAAGATGAGGACTCCAACTAATTGTGGGGAGATGATAAGAAGGGATTCTGTTTCACTGAGAGTTACAGTAAACATAACACCAACCACATATTGTGAAAGTACTATGTGAGTAGAACTATGTGAAACACTTTGCATTTACCACGTCTAATCTTAACAAACTACTCATTACATGTCACTCACCTAGGGACTGTCTCCACTCCGATTCAGACTCAAGTCTACCAGACATAAGGCTATTTAATTTTCACTATGCTTTATAGGTTTATTTGTAAGGACTAAAATAACAGTGAGACATGCAGACAGTCATAACCCCCAAATGTTCAGATAGTTAGGTACTGGTTGACAATGACTTCAGCTGGTAAATTGAATAGCTACTCTGTATTTCAGGGGGTGAGGGAAAGTGGTCTATTGAAGTAAGCATTTTAAATAGAGAAGTGACCAGTCAGTAAACAAGTAAACAAACTAAACAAATAAAGCCTTATATACTCAGATAATTTTTTCAAGTATAAATTGTTATTTATAGAGTTTAAAAGATCTATGAAGATGTTAGTTTTATTTACCCACCTGTTTTGCTTACAACAGTTACACAGAACTTCTTTTTGTTCGGCCAGAATCATAATGATAGATTTTAGTGTATGGAAACAGAACAGTAGAACTTAGTTAGAATCCAGAATTTACTTTTAGATTTTACTGGTTAAGTTGGTCATGATTGAAACACTATGAGATAAAGTTATTTTTAATTTATCAGTAAAGTGGGAATAGCTGTGGATGTCTATATAATAAATTTATTGAAGTAAAACAAAGTTTTGTATCATTATTTTCATCATCTTCCTTTTCACATATTTCTGTCTTGTAAGTGGGGTAATTTACTCTCTCCCCAATAGTATAACTTAATACCAAACATGTCCAATCCATTTCAAATTTCAGTGGTCTTTTAAGACCCTTCTCCCACCATCACTGTCAAATACTCACGGTCTTATTGAGGTATTTGTTCATGAACCAAAGAAGGATTTCAGTATTTAACAGAATCCTTTTTCATTTTATGAGTTTAATGAAAACAAACTCTAATTCTAACCACTTTTCTTAAACACAAAATTGATCACTTTAACTTATAATAACAGGAATACTTTGCATGTCAAAAAGAAAATAATACCAGCTTGGATGGCCTTGAAAGAGTGTCAGGACCTTGCCTAGTATACCCATTGTCATTGATGGTCTGCAGTAGCCTTCTGAGAGAATCCAAGATAGAAAACAGAGGCTGATCCTAGAAAACAGAGGCTGATCCTAGATATTCTTGTGGTTTTAATTTTTTATTTGGGAGAATTTTCATGGATTCTGCACATCTTAAAGTCTGTTACTAAAAATGATACATAGTTTCTTATTTTTTTCATCATTCACACACATAATTATATTGTACTTCCAATTGTTGGCAAATAAGGATGATTGGAACGTCAATGTTGATCAAATTTCATGTGACAGGGATATTTGGGATCAATGTTTACTTTGCCACATTGAGTAGCAACACTAGTTGCCATTATAAGTAAATTGGAATTTATGACTAAAGCATTCTAAGTCCAGTGACTGAAAGGTGGAATGACCACAACAACCAATTAACCAATTGCTATGATGTGCACTGATCACCAGGGGGCAGACACTCAATGGAGGAGCTGCCCCCTAGTGGTCAGTGCACTCCCACAGTGGGAATCAGGATGAGCGGAGTTCCCACAGTGGGTTGATCCCCACAGGCCACTTTCCCCCCCACCAGTGCATAAATACTCTAGTTATTTAATAATTTCCTCTGAAATTTCCATAATTTAGTAGATGCAGACACTTGTGTAAGATATTTAAGTACTGAGGTTATTGCTAACGCATCAAGCACTCTTTTAAACATTTTTCAAATCTACCTTATGTTGGAAGTATAATTATATCCCCATTTTTATAAGGAAACCAAGAGTTAGAAAAGTTCATTAACATGTTATATTATTCAGCTAGCAGGTGTTAAAATCAGGATTTGAACTCATCTCCATTTGACTCTAAAAGCCATTCTGTTAACCACTATGTTATTAAGCTTTGGTTACTATACTTAGTTGAGTCATTACCAACCATATTTTAAACTTATTTTTATCTCCTCTGGGTGACTCAAAGATAGTCAGATCATCATAATTTGAATCATTGATTTTCAACTGGTATAGTGCAAGAATTTCTAAAATGTGCAATACCTGACTATTTAGTTAGGAGCCCTGACCTCTTTTTCCTTAGACTATAAAATTAAAAAAAAACAAAAAAGACCACAACAATAGTTATCTGGTATGAATGAATCAACATTATACCTATTTTTTGTCAGATTGGCAAAAAATATGTTTTTTGTTGTGCCACAGAAGTTTAGTCATTAGTTTATGTGTACCATGAAATGAGAAAGGTTGAAAATCAATGATTTAAACAATACACATGGCCCATCAGATTATGCTATACTGAACTTGTTTTAAGCATGTTGTATTCTTTAGGGAGATTTGTAGAATACTACAGATAGTCCTCAGGTTATGTTGGACTCGACGTACATCGTTTTGTGGTTACCTCGCCATCTCCCATTTATTTATAAAAAAAAAAAAGTTACATTATTTTGATATATATACATATATGGTTTATGTTTTTTTATTATTTATTTACAAGTATAGGTCAGGAATTGTTATTTTTTAAATGTTTTTACTGTTTCACTTCATTACTGCTGTGTATGTGCTCCATGTGATTGACATAGTTACTCATGTAGGTGGGTTCTAACTTACGACTAAAATTGCGTTATGTTGGGGTAAGGGTTCCTACAAGGTGAGGGACTGGCCTAATCAAGAGGCTGCAATCATTCTGGTTTCTGGGTGTTTTGCCATTTTGGTCTGTGGGCTTTTATTATGTAGGACAGTGGTCGGCAAACTCATTAGTTGACAGAGCCAAATATCAACAGTACAACAATTGAAATTTCTTTTGGGAGCTGAAAATCTACTTCAGCGCATGGGCTACGAAGTTTCAATCACACTGTACCTGTGTGCCCACATGTGGTATTTTGTGGAAGAGCCACACTCAAGGGGCCAAAGAGCCACATGTGGCTCACGAGCTATGGTTTGCCAACCACTGATTTAGGATAATGTATTTTCCATTGAAAAATTTAAATTGTTATACTGGACATTAAGGAATTTGCCTTAAGTAATATAGAAAATTCATAACTGTGGATGACCTCATTATCCAAGAATGGAAGGTTCTCAATTAGCATGCTACAACTATAGTATTTAAATATAGCAATCTATCTCTTTAAAAAAAAAATTTCATTGACTATATTCTAGGACCAAGGAAAAATTATAAATTATGGGCAGAAGGGGTTATCTGAAACTAAAATTATAGCCACATAGGTGTATATACTTAGATAGACCTACTAAATACTACACACATAAACATATATCAATACATTAAAACAATAATAAATATTCTGAAACAATCTTACAGCTAAAACTGAATTACTGTTTCTTCTCCTTTCTAAAAGTATCTGATGAATTTCTGTAAAAACGACAAGAAATCTGGTGTCCAGATGCATGTGTCCTATTGTGAAATGTAAAATCTCCCCCTTGACAGCTGGTGACTGCAAATGAGTTTAGGAAGCAGATGATGGCAATAAGTTATCTTAGGATAGTAATGCTCGTAACAGCCAGCTACTCCAACCATTCATATTACACTCCATCACCTACTGGGCTTCCAAACATGACAGAATGACTTCTTTCAAGAAATTTCACTTGTACTGAATTGAAACTAAATGCCATGCAAACATTCAGTAGCTCTCCAAGGGCTATCATTATAGCTGCCAGCGTCTCTGTTGAAATTTAGGTCTGAAAGGAAACCTCTTTCCCTCATTCTCCAGACTATTCTTTGACAATACAACTTACTTGCATCATACAGAGTGTACTCTGATTGATTTTTCTTGAACTGTTTCATTTTTGAGTGGGTAAAAAATAGACTGTGTATATGCGTGTTTACATATCTCTGCACCTGGGTGTTTTAATATATACCGCAAATAGGGTTACCTAGGCATTGTTGGCTGTGATAAGTTCACTGAATATGCTTTTCTCTGAATTCAGACTTATAAGAAAATATGAGGTGAGCACAGATCTTGCTTCTAGGCTGGAGTCAAGCAGACTGCCTTTTAACCATTAAATTCATTCTGAAACTATTCTAACCTATAAATGAGGGAGTATTATATCATCTACAAAACAAGGATATTGGACCTGAAAGCACAACGTTCAAACAAGTAATGAATGGTTAATCCCAAATTAAGTGTTCCATTTTAGTTCAAACACAGAACAAGTAATGAGCCAAAGTGAATGTAGGCTCTTTGAGAGCAAGGATAACTTCATGTACTTTCCATAAAGTACCTCCACCCTGGTAACGTGCTCCACATAGCCTCTTGGGAGGTTCATTTTACTTGTGGGCCTCTGAATATAGTGCTGAAGACACAATGAGTAGACAGGGAAACAAAAAGTCTATCCCTCATTTTCTTTACTGCCTTCCATCTTCAACAAACTAAACTGAACTCTCTGAAATATCCAAACTTTCACCACAAGAAAAACATGAAAGCAGATTAGAACTATGAAGATCATTTGAAGATAATTTTAAATGACAACAAATAAGAGTACATATATGTACGTGTTTGAAAGTCTATCTTACTCTAGTTGCCCAGAAAAACACTTTGCACAATAAAATCTGCTCAGTAAATTTTCTCTGACCTAAGTAAGAAAGAATTGATGAGGATCTAACTGGAAAGTGATTGAAAGAATGGAACATAAATAGGGTAGATATATAAATAGAATAAAATCTGCATTACTTATGATGAGTGAAGATATGTGAAAAAGCAAAGATTAACGGGGAATATATTTTCTGCTGAGACCCTGTAAATTCAGGTGGAATAACAAGTAGTTAATATTCAAGTCTGAGATAGGGTATAAACAAAGGTTCCCTGAATGGTCAAATGAGGGCTGAGCCTGGATCACAGTGCAAAGCACTTTTTCACCATGAAACTGATCTGTTCACTCACGGGGTAACCTTCTATTTCTTATTTTAAGAATTGAAGACCTTTTTTAAATTTTCACAAAGAGAAGTAGATAATATGTGTGGATCTACCCAGAAAAGTGGCTTTGGTAGATAGAAATCCATGGTTATTATTTTTCATTGGAAACTCTTTAGAATTGTAGTTAAGATAATAGTTTTTAGAGTAGTCCTTTGTTCAAATCCTTGATTTATTTAACTGAAAACAGGACACATTATTTAAACTCTTTGAGATTTATGCTACTCGTTTTAAAAATAGGGACATTTATATAATATGAAAAACTGATCCTTAACTCACTTATGTAATGAGGAATAAGAACAAAGTATATATAATGTTCTTATCAGTATAAGAATCCCTAAAAAGTAATAAATAGTATCACTCACATGTTCTTTGGCTTCTTCATCCTCATGATAATCTTTTATATCTAGCTCATATCCCATTATGTCAGGATGACCTATGTTTGAAATATGAGATGCTGCACTAGCTCAGTTAAATTTTTTCGGTGTCTTCCAGCAAATAGTTTTGTTTAACATGTTTCCTAGAATCTTTTTCTACTCCTTAAATGAATTTCCATTATCTCACTGTGATATCCCCTATTTTTCTTTCTTTTTCTAAGAAACTAGTCATAATATGTCAAATTCTGAGAAAGATTTTAAAGAGTTCCCTCTAATGTTCTTAATTTTCTGCTCTACAGAGATATTTTAGACTATAATAAAGCTCTTGGCATATATATTTTGAAGGTATCCTTTAAGTTATTTATAAATTTTGTTATTTACCAAATAATTTGTCTAAGAGGCTCAAGCTTATCTTTATCTGTATGTCTATCTCACTTCATAACAAGTTCTTTTCATTTTTAATAATATAAGTTGGTATTGCAGAATTACTGATGATAAACATATACTGGAATTCATTAAAATTCATGTTACTACAACATACATGTTCAAAATTATATTCAAAATGATGGAAGTGTCATACAATTTATATTAGTAAAAACTGATTATATTTGGTTCATATTTAAGTAAGTAAAGAAAAAACTTCTTTTATAGACTTGTTGGCATGATCAATAAGAGCAGGAACTGTCTCTATGGTGTTGTTCGCCATTGAATTTGTAAACACAGTTACAATTCCCAATAATTTTTATGAGAACATATGGATGAATTAATTAATGAAGGACATAAAGGATCTTGGGACCGCAATAGTCAAGTTCTCAAAAGTAGTGTCATGTAACAGACTTTTGTACTTTCTGATGTATGGAAGATTTTTCAAATAATCAGATATAATATGGACATTACAATTATATATATGGACATATAATCTATAGAGTCTCAATTATAAATAATTGATTATAGATATGGGTCAATGAATTAGTTTTCTATTGCTGCATAACAAATTATAGAAAACTTAGTGGTTGAAAATAACACCCATTTATTAGTTCACAATTCTATAGGTCAGAAGTCTATCAGAGTGCAACTAGATTCTCTGTTCAGGCTTCACAAAGCCCATACCAAGTTTCTGGCAAGGCTGGACTGGCTGCAGGCTCTGGGGAAGAATCCTGCCAAGCTCATTTGAATTGTTGGAAGAATTCAGTTCTTTGAACTTCTAGAACTGATGTCCCCCTTTTCTTGCTGGCTGTCTGCTGGGGACCTCTTTCAGTTCCTAGGTGCTGTTTTCAGGCCATTGGCTTGTGGCCCTTTCCATCTGAGCAACATAAACTTTCCCTCATATCCAATCTCTCTCATGCTTCAAATTGCTTCACTCCTTAACTGTAAACAGAAAGAGTAAGCTCTGCTGTGAAAGGAGTGATGTGATTGGGATATTTCTGATTTATAAATATATTCTCATAATAATTATAACAGGTTGTTTTTCTGTTTCCTATGGATCCACTTGGATAAAAATAGTCCTTTTATTATTTTTGCCAGTAAAATTATAAACCTTATAGTCAGCTATCCAGGTAAGCTCTAACCAGGGGTAAGGAACCCTTTGTTTTCTGCCAAGAGCCATTTGGATATTTAGAACATCATTCCAGGCTATAGAAAATTATCAACTTAAAAATTAGTCCGCTATATTTTGTCAAACATTTAATTAATTCACCCCTAATGCTTTGGCATGGCCAGACCAAACAAATGATTTTGAGGGCCTTATATGGCCAGCAGGCCAGACGTTCCCCAGCCTTGCAACCTGATGTCTTTGACAGTAAAAAAGTTAATACACATTTCTATTTGTATAACACAACCTACTGGATCCAGAGTTCTGCATATGAATAGTATATATTCATAAACTCACTGGCTGTCTGGAACACATGGCTTTATTCTGTGTGGGATATGCAGCATAGTTTGTTCCCTAAAGTACCCTGGTTCCTTGAGGTGAATGGTATTAAGAACAGACAGGTGATCTGATTGTAGATTACTCAGTACAAAGTGCTGCTAGAGTAAACAGTGTTGAGAAACAGCCATTGATGCTTGTTGTATTGGGTTAGGACTTTTTTGTTTGCTGGTTTATTTGAGAAAATATTGACTTTAGACTTTCTGTAAGCCACAATAGTCAATCTCTAGGATTAGGCTGCAGACTCAATTAAAGTAGGCAAAGGAATAAACTCAGATGTTGTAACCTAGAAAATATAAAAGCAAAATGCATTCTATTGTAAGCCATCTATATAAAAAAAAGACCAAACTAGAAATAAACAAACTCATTATTTTCAATAATAGTACTAAATAGTTATTTCTTGACTTAATTCATTATCATGTAAGCATAGTTTTAAAAAGCAAACACATAATGCCTACTGTGGAATCAGAGTGTGTGGAATTGACTTCAACATCTCTCTTAATTCATATATTTCAAAAGATGAAGTCCTATGCATTGTCAGGAAATTTGAAGAATTTTTCTCCAAAATTCTCAAATTTTGATGTAAGAATTTATATACATGGGTGTGTTTTTTCAAACCACTGAACTCAGGTGCAGAGGAGTTTTATTGAAGATTAAAGCAATCCCAGAGGCTTTGATTTTTCTTATAGACCTAGGAAAAATATATCATCCACGTCATATTCCTAAGTATGAAAGAGGCAGCTTGGTATAGTTAAGAAACATGGCACAGGGAGTACAAACTCATTTCCATGAAGTAGGTTTGGGTGACTTTTGGCAAGTTATCTACCCTCTCTGTACCATAACATTCTTACCTATAAAAATATGATGATATATACTTAAGAACTTGTGGCCTATTAAATGTCATAATTTATATAAATTATGTAAAGTCCTATAGACAAGGAAAATGAGATTAAATTATTATTATTATTATTATTTTAAATATATTTTATTGATTTTGTACAGAGAGGAAGGGAGAGAGATAGAGAGTTAGAAACATCGATGAGAGAGAGTCATCGATCAGCTGCCTCTTGCACACCCCCTACTGGGGATATGCCCGCAACCAAGGTACATGCCCTTGACTGGAATCGAACCTGGGACCTTTCAGTCCCCAAGCCGACGCTCTATCCATTGAGCCAAACCGGTTTTGGCTAAATTATTATTTTTTTATTTTTTGGTGTGAAAAATTCCTTCCATATAACTAATGAAGTCTATTTCTGCCCTCAACAGGCACAAAAAATTCCTCCATAATTAGAAGACACTCATATTCCCTAAATCCATAGTTGTATCTTATAGCCCCAGTTGATATATCTTGAGTTTCTTAAACATTTGAGTTGCTTTAGGATATTCAGATCATTAACTGTCTTGGTTAGTTACATTTCTTCAGCTTGACTAAAACAAAAGCAGAATTGAACATCAAACTCAAGCAATATATTTAATTGGTATGAGTTGAGACAGTTTCTGTTTCTTGAGAGGTTCACAACAAAAGACTTCCATTTAAGTTGTCAAGAGTAGTGAAAAGGCTTTATTTTTCAATATAAAAGACTCATATGAGCTTTCCACACTAAATTTTCACTTTCTTTTCAAACATACTGCTATTTATGAAATATTTCCACCTAATTACATGTTATTTGTATTGTATTTATACTTTCATAATTCATCTTCAATAGCCATTTCTACAGAATTATATTTTCCCAATTTAATAATCAATAAGCAATTAAATTTTATATAAAATATTAAGAAAAAAAGAATTAACTGTGTGTGATTCTACAAAATGATCATATTTAATAACAGAATTATAAATATGATGAAGTATGATGGTGCTTTGACTTTTATTCAAATGCTCAAGTACCTCAGACACATAATATGTTCATAAGGCAACACTACTATCATATACAATAAAAATAAAAGCTATTGGATATTTATAGCATTATCTTGTGTGAAAAACTAATACTATGGAAACAGAAAAAAAATTATTTCCAAAATGTGATTAGTTGGTTTGGAAACAAACTGATAGATTGTATTCTAATTTAGAACCATTTATCAGGCTTTATAATAAGATAAACTGTCTCATTTACCATAGCACTGGATATCTAAGACTTTTTTTTGTCTTTTTTTTATATTATATATATATATATATTTTTATTGATTATGGTCTCAGATAATTGTCCTTATTCCCCCATTTTCCATTTCAAAAACAATGATTTTGATTTCTTGTTATTAAAGTACATAACAACTTCAATGGCAGTTAATATATATATTACTAAGGAACTTTTAAGCAATCTAATTTTATTTGAGTTAATTATAGTATAAATATTAACACTCAAACAGCAAACATGATCCACCAGTAAGAAAGAAACAAATAGGCCTACTATACTTAAGGTCTGAACTCTGAGACATTGACAGTACATTTGCACATTTTTATTTGTTTTTAATTTTTTAATGTCACAGTTTTCTTTAAGAATTTCATTACCTTGATATTAAAGAGTTACAGAGTTCTAGATACTTTGAATTCAAATTATGCTTTGAATTCAAATTATGTTAAATTTATTTATTTATTTTCCTTTTCCTTTCAGACAGTATAGGAATTTGTTTGCATGATGGTTTTCTACTCTTACTGAGGCTCACTAATAGTTCACAGGATTCTTTTTAGCTCTTAATGATGATCTAATCACCTTTCTTATGAAAGGAAAATGAGAGGTCAGGTGCCCAGTGGAATCTCAGTTTTCTTTCTTTTTTAAAAAATATATTTTATTGATTTTATACAGAGAGGAAGGGAGAGAGATAGAGAGTTAGAAACATCAATGAGAGAGAGTCATCGATCACCTGCCTCTTGCACACTCCCTACTGGGGATATGCCCAGCAACCAAGGTACATGCCCTTGACCGGAATCGAACCCGGGACCCTTCAGTCCCCAAGCCGACGCTCTATCCATTGAGCCAAACCGGTCCTGGCGGAATCTCAGTTTTCTTAATGCAGCTGAATGTGTTTGCATTTTTCACTTTTCATTTGAAACAGCTATTTGGCTGAGTCTTCTGGCAGATAATATAGGTAAGAAAAACAGCAACACAGTATCAATGAAACTTTAAACCGTGAAGAACTAAAGAAAAATATTTTTTAAGGTTTAAACTCATAGAGTGTTGGCCCACTAATTATGACGGTGATGATTGACAATACTATACATTGGCAATATTAACATGATCTATACCTTCCTGATCCCTATGGTGAGGGAATCTAAATGTGTTGGCCCATGCATTCAGAATAATAACCTTATGAACTAAATGACACTACTCCTATTTTACAAACAAATTAACTCACCTCAGAAAAGTTCAGTAGCTTGCCAACATCAGTATGATAATCAACAGAGGGGGGCGGAATTTTAAAACGGGCTTTTCTGGCTCTTAAGAAGCAAGCTCTAAGTAGAACTATTGAAAACAAACTAACATAAAGGAAGCGTAATGTCTTTGTTTCTGGAACACTTTGGCTATTTGGTCCATCATATTCATCCTTTCATGAAATGGATTGGAGAGTTGAATAGCATCCAACCTTATTAATATAAATCATGACTGGACACACTAAGCCAAAAGTGACCTCACTCTTAATAGACTATAAGTGGGTTATCTAAATAATTTTGCAGACTATTTTCACTTTGGCTTCTTCATATCACTTCAATAAAAAATCAGGATTAAAAGTATGATCATTAATAATAATACCTTTGGTATTTCATTGCACAGGTTTTCTAACTGGATCAACTATCAAGAGGTAAGTTGACTAAGGATTATTATATCAGGGCTCATAATCTTTTGGAGTGTGCTTTGATAACACAGAAACAATAGGACTTTTCGCAGCATCACAGAGTCAGGCAGTACATAACCATAGGGGCTGCCCATATTAGAGATTTCAAAGTAAAAGGAATTAATACAGAAGAAAGTAGCAACGGGCAGAGAGGATTATCTAAGAAAAATCAAGTGTTTCTGTATAAAAAGAAGAGTTTTCTGTGTTCGCACACAAGCTGAGAGTAAGGGACCCAGGTGGTTGAGTTGTGATGGAGTTTAACTTGGGAGTGATGTTAAAATAGCAACAACCAGTGAAGTTGTTGGTGAGGCAAATTTTCCTTGATTTAGTAGTTCCTTGCAAAGTTCCTTCTTGGGCAGAACAGATGTTAGAAACAGGCAGTTCCTAATCTCTAATGTAAATTTAAAGCCATGCTTTTCTATTTCTAGATGTAATACGTTGTTGATAGAATAGCTGGTCTGATACTGTCGAAACAGCAGTGAAATAATAAAATTCACACATAGAACTGACAGCCTGTGTTCTCATGGAAATACCTTCCACAGTGGAAGGGACACTTTGTATTTTTCAAAATTGCATTCCCTGCTTCTAGCACAATGTCTGAAATACAATAACCACTTAAATTTTTGATGAACGAACCAGAATGGATGGGAGGATGGTTGGCTGGTTCTGTAACCGAGTAAAGCTGAATAAATGTAACCTGATAGTTAGGCCTCCAAATAAAAGGATGGGGAGGGAGTTTGGATATCCTTAAGTTCAATAGTTTCATTTAACATATAAAGAAATTGTGTCAGAATGATTAGGGTTCAAGTTCTACGTTTATCCATGAAGTAGTTGTGTTACTTTGTGGGCATCTTTGTTCCTTGTGACATTCAAGAGAGTCAGATATAATGTTTCTAAGCTTGAGAAAGATCCATTTTAGTTACAGTAAATATTCTATAATTTAATTGCCATATAAAAGTTCATTGCTAATGGCTATTATTATATATTCTGATAAAATAATTTCAATTTAATTGCTTTAATTTTGTGCAATTATACTCACCTCTGTGACAATCTCTGTGTAGGGTTTTTATAACTTGATTCATTGTCAAAGAACCTGACCATGCCTCTAAAACCTAACATATGAAAGCCTATATTACTTCAAACCTTCAATGAAACCCTGTAAAAAATTACATAAAATTACCTAACTAAAATAAAAAGCATCCAATTGTACAATCATTCATTCTGGCACAATGCTTTTTTATGCTTTTTTAGCAACTTGGTGATGGCATTCCAGAATTAAAGACAGTTTTCCCTTTCATTACATTTGACTAAAGCATATATGAAAATACATTACAGTCTTAAGCATTTGACATAGGAAGAAATAGAGAACTATGACTTTAGTTTTTAAAAGTGACATTTAAAAAACCTACTTCATTAATTTTTAGAGAGTTATCACTTGGATGCTTAATTGAATCAAACTTAGGGCTGAGTTCCTAGAAGTTCCTATTGACCAGTGGATGGTAAAATGAGTGGTTGTTTGTCCACCTGGTTTTATTGCCACAGAGTAAAATCTGACACTTGTAAGATTCCTGAAGGGAGTTTGATGAGGTAAAGTGGCCCTCTGCTCCATGTTCTCCCCATATTAATCACCATCATCTTATATCCAGTCTCTGTCACCAAGGGCAGAAAAGTCTCTTAAAATAGTATATTTTATTATGTATTTTTATTGTTAAAGTAAATGCTCCAGAAAGATTTTCTGGATGGATAGATGAATGATGATAGCTTAGAAATGTCCCTTTCTAAACTTGTAAATATCCTTGTAAACAGCCAAGGAGAAACTTTAGTGACATCTAAAGACAATTGTCTTTAAGGGCATATATACCTTGGTATTTGATATCTAAATCCATTTGCTATCAAATGAGTCAGCCCTGGTGCTAATTTCTCTCATTTAATTGTGGAGTAAGTCAATATTGGCTGTTATTGGTTTAATATCTTGAGGCCCTAATCCCCAAGACCTCAGAATGTGACCTTGTTTTGAAATAGAGTCTCTAAAGTGGCAATCAAGTGAAATTAGATCATTAGAGTGGATTCTAGTCCAATCTAGTCCCAGGGGACATTTGGGCACATGGGTAGGCATGCACAGATGGGAGGAATATAATGTGAAGAGGCACAGAGAGAATGCCATGTGAAGATGAAAGCAGAACTAAGGTGATACACTTATAATGTGTATAAATGTATATAATGTTCGCTGACTAACCACCAGCAGGGAGAGAGGCACAGAACAGGTTCTCTTTCATAGCCCTTCGAAGGAACTGACTCTGCCAGTACCTTCAACTTGAACTTCTAACACCTGGAGCTGTGAGACAATAACTTTCTCTTGCTTAAACCACTCATTTTGTGATTTTTGTTATGGCAGCTCTAGGAAATAAGCGCACTAGCCAGGATAATATTTTTTTTTTTTTTAAGTAACATGGCAATTATCCAGGAAATAGAGCCAGAGACATCTTTAAAAATCTAGAAAATTAGGGCACATTTTTTTCAGAATTTATAAATAGAGATTTTACTTGTTTTTACTTAATCTCCTTTCTTAAAAAATGCTGTTATTTAGCATTTTTAAAATTAGTGTATGCTGTGTTTCATTTAGTACTTAGGGTTATAGGCTTTTATAATAAACTAGAGGCCCGGTGCACGAAATTTGTGCATTGGGTGGGGGGTAGGGTGTCTCTCAGCCCAGCCTGCACCCTCTCCAATTAGGGACCCCTCAAGGGATGTTAGACTGCCCATTTACAGGGATTAGGCCATGGGGGTATGGCCAGCATGGGTAAGGGGCTGATGGCTGTTTGCAGGCTGGCCATCTCCCTCCCCCCCCCCCCCCCCCCAGGTGACCCAAGCTCCCAGCCCCTCTTTTTTTTTTTTTTAGTGCCTCCTTGAGCGGAGGCCAGGGCCAGCTGGAAGCAGGTATCTGGGATTTATTTATCTTCTATAATTGAAACTTTGTAGCTTTGAGGGGAGGCCAGGGCTGGCCAGGGTGGGAGGAAAGCTTAGCTTCCCCCATCACTGGGGGCAACCCAAGCCTCCTGCTTGTTCCAGCTTCGTGGCTGCCACCATCTTTGTTGGGTTAATTTGCATTCTCACTCCTGATTGGCTGGTGGGTATAGCAGAGTGATGATCAATTTGCATGTTTCTTTTTTATTAGTGTAGATTATAAGAAAATGGACACAAATATTGATATCTACTTTAGGATTGTGTTTACCCTTGAACAAGGAAGAAGAAATATGCTATTGGATGGCAAGGGGAATTAAGCAATTTATAATTACATTCTATTTCTTTAGAAAAACTGAAATACATATGGGACATTTTTAACATTGATCACATCTTGGTAATAGCTGCATTGGTGTTTGTTATATTCCCTGTACTTTTAATATATTTTATATTGTGGTAAGAAACACATGACCTAAAATTTTCTATCTTAAGTGTATAGTACATTAACGTTAACTATATGAACATTTCCTATTTTAAGTGCATAGTGCATTAGTGCTAACTATATGCATGTTTCTGTGCAACAGATGTAGACTATTTCTATCTCACAAACGGAGGCTCTATATCCATCAGACTGCAATTCCATTTTGTACTTTGGTTATCTCATATATTCTGTATTAAGAAAAGAATCAGATATTTTATATGCCAAATGTTTTACCTTTAGAAGACAAAGATATGTTTCTCATGAACAGTATATGGGGAGGGGGCTAGGGACATTCCCATGTGAGACACTGGTGATTAAAATCGTTCACTCATTTATGGCCCTGACCTATGGCTCATATATAGTTATTGGTGATAGCTCGGTCTATATTCTTAAGTGTGTGTCAAGGATTTGCCCACCACTGTAGTCTCTGTTCTATCACCAGTGTGGGTACCCCATAACTACACAAAATGCCATTAAGACCTTTATTCCTCTGGGACATTTAGCTAAATTAGAAACAATTGGGAGGAAAATTCAATTTATAGCTAATATGATGCCCAAGATTTCACTTTTGAAGATAAGCACTTATCTATGTGATCCCTAAAACAGGGCTCAGATCTGCAACATTCCTTAAAGAGGTACATTAACTGACAAGGTCAGATAATTCATTTAGGAAATACCTTTCTTCTCAGATTCCCAGGTCTAGATAGATTCTGCTTGGTCTTTGTCCAAAAAAAAAAAAAAAAAAAAGAAGAAGAAAAGAAAGCCTTGTTCTTAGCAGACAGGTTATTTATTTATTTTTTTTAATCTTGAAAGGAGAAGGTGTTGCACAAAGACACAAACAAGTCAAATGAAAGGAATGTGAGTGTTCTTCATAGGCATTAGGTAAAGGAGATTCATTCCCTGCAGTGTCAGATCAAATGCTTCATGCTTTAATGATTCTGTTCCTACCACTCCCCTGTAAGACAAATACAATAATAGTCCATTGTACAGGAGGTCACCTTCTAAAATTATTGATTTTTCTAATAGGAATCCAGGAAGGCCTCATCAATGATATAAATACACATTGTATTTTTTCCTGTGATACTTCCTTGTTAAAGGTCCAGAAATAATCTATTTTTTAGGGAATGATTCTGAAGTTCACATTCATTTATTTCCAGTAATGCCAAATAAAGTTGTTGTTATTATTGAATAACTGTATTTTGATGTAATGTGAGAAAGATATTATACTACCCTTAGATCATAGATTCAATACTTAGAAGAATTACACGTGTAATCTTTATTCTCTTTACCCAATCGTTTTTCTTCTATACTCTTTTTCTGTTAAGACTACCACCATAGATCAACCAAAGGATTTATATGCATGCGTAGAAGCCTAACCAATGGACACAGACAACAGAGGGGTAAGGCATGAATTGGGGGAGATGGGGTGTTGGAGGGATAATGGTAGAATAAGGACCTTAATCAATAAAGAAATTTAAAAAAAAAGACTACTGCCATCATCTCAGGTTCACTGTATAAAAAGCGGAGAAGTTGTTTTCTCTCTCTTCATAATATCAATCCAATGTATTTCCAAAGACTGTTGATTTAATTTCTCTGACTCCATTGAGAGAGCGTTGGGCAGGTCACTCCAAAACATTGACCATAGTAACCAGACTTTCCACTTAGCCTGTAGTTCATCTGTTTCTTAAAATGCTATGCTTCATTTATTAAATAACCTTAAGCTTCACATTTTAAATCTTAGGTAAAGCATTAGCATTCAGAAGAAGAGGCAGGTTTGAGACTCGGCAGATGCATCACACCCTGACAGTTCTCTAGATCATTCCTAAATCACCAAGACGGGTCATCTCTCCAGAGTCAAAGGCTTCTATCTAGACTGAAGTGAAAGGGGCTACAATTGTCTCTAACTGGGTGGTTTAGGGCAGCTCAGGAAGGTTAAAACACACAGGTGAGTCCAGTGTTACATAGCAGGTTGAGAAAACAACGAAGCCAACAAATTGAATGAACAGAAGAGAAGTGAGCAAAGAATAGGGTTGGGACCGGCACTTTATCCCTCAGTCAACACTCTGGTCAAACTTCCCAGTGGATTGTGTGCTAAATGCTTACAGCATTTCAGAGCTCTCATTATAAGCATTAAGGAACCATGTGAAGTAGAAAATAAATTATATATTGCTGGGTAGTGTGACTTATATAGTGAAAGGTTAAATAACATCTTATTTTGAAAAATCAGTTGCAAGACATGGGATGCATAAAGTGGCTATTACTCTTGCCACAATTCTCACATGCGAGCCACACTCTGAGTTCCCAGTCTCATGGATGATTTCTGGCCACATTTTCTGTCAGAATGACTAGCTGCAGAAGCTTAATGGTGTATCCTCTGTGTACAGTTTCTGTAACCTTTCATTTGAAAGGAGAATTATTTAAATAATACTTGGGATTGAGTGTTTATTGAACTGGGGGGAATGAAAGAGGAACAAGATGATTGGATGGTTTTCCTTCTGCATCAGAGTCAAGGTGCTCTAAATAGCATTTGTAGTGATTTTGGGGGGAAAGGAGTAATAAATTCCAAGAAACCTGTGAGAGCTAATTATCTGAACAAAATTTTCTGTGTTTCTCTTTTGTCTTATAAAACCAGGCTTCAATTTTGCTATGTAGAATTATAAACTTCATATATAATAATAGTTAACCACTGAATGGTGAGAAATTTGAAAAGCATGAATAAACCCAATACATATATTAATTCAATATATTAGCACAAGAACAACAAGAAGTTTAAAAATATATGTAAAATATTATAGTTAGCATGATTTGGCCAACCTACTGCACACTATCAATGAATATAGGCTGAGTATCTAAAAACAGCAAGTAGGATAATGCAAGGTCAGCCTAAAACAAAAATGTTTATCAGCTCATCAATTTTACATTACTAGGGATTTTTAAATGTAGATTTGGGGGAAAACACCAGAAGTGGAGAAATGGTGTACTACTTAAATTTTGAAAAATGTCAGGGAAATAAGAAAATCAGCAAGTTATACATATTGAGTATAATATTTAGAGGACAGTTTCTCCATTGGCAAAGTGATAATTTAGCCAATAAGTCCAGTACTACAATTCAGTTTGGATTAAGAAACATGTTTTATGCACATATACAGTTAACAGTAGATCTCTAGCCAGGATATGATTTATCATTTAATAAATGTTTGATGATACAAAAAAATAATACTTTGGGGATATTGTATTATTAAGGAGACAGTAAGAGTTATATTTCACTATCTACTGATACTGAATCTAGCCATTTCTTCTCTAATATTATACTCATAAAAAAGCATATAGGCATGTTTTCCTGAAATTTCTGCATAAAAGCACGTATGTAAATTTTATAGCCAAGAATATTTTACCCTCTTTTGTGCCAGAAAATTATTTCAACTCATCATAGGAATCATCCAAAACAATTATTGCTTTTCAGATAGATATATTGGCAATGTCATGTTATATTAATTGTTATTTTTATAACTCCTTGCCATATGCAAAAATAATTTTAATAGCACTCTACTGTAACAGTAATAAAAGGAGTGATAGATTTGCTAGTAATATAGCAAATGCTGATTTTGCTATGTCAAACCATCTCAAATCACATAGAGATTCTTGTGTTAGTTAGGTAGAATGTTAGTCTCTTTTTTTTTTTTTTTTTTTTTTTTTTTGCTTTAAGAGATTACTTTTTAATTCTCCAATTCTCCTGCCAATTCAGTGAGCTATCTCTCTTTAATTTAGTGAAATCTGGAAAACCAAGTTTATTAGCAGTGTATGAAAAGTAAATGTAAATCAAGATCCTGTGAGTTCTGTATGTTTTACTTGTAAAAAAATATTTTTCATTTGCATTTTGCAGTGGATATTGTCAAACCTGTCTTATTGGATCAAAAGTCTTTTCAGCAAGATAATTTCAGAATTTAGCAGTTACAAACACATGCTATCCACTTACAGTGAGCCATTTCAATATCATCAGTTTACCTGATCACATCATATTTATTTATCATGTTTTTGGAACACCTTATAATACATACAAGGTGTTCCAAAAACATGTATACACACTTTGAATGAGTATAAAATCAGTGTTTTTTAACATAGTTTATTTGCAAAATCTAAAATAATCTAAAGAAATTAGTACTTTTTTAAATCAATGCCTGTTTTTAAAGATGATCATTCTGAAACTGGCACTGCTGACAACATGAAGCAGTGGAATCATAAACATCAAGGATCGTTTCGTTCGTTATTTGTGTATTTGTGTGCCCTCAGTTCATCAACTGTTGCTGGTTTTGTACCATAAATTTTTGTCTTTATCTGTCCCCACACAAAAAAAAAGTGTAGTGCCATTTTATAATAAATGTTCTTTGTTCAAAGCTTAATCTGGCTCCACCCATTATTTCAAATCTGTTAAACGTGAAAAGGAGTAAAAATTAAGTTACTAGCTGGTAAAGTGTGTAATCATAGGGGTGGGAGGGGGGTCACCCAATTATGTCCAGTCATAGATGCATGACAATTTAAGCCTGTTCTGTCCATTTGCCAATATTATAGTTATATGATAACACGGAAGGAGATCCAATGAATTTACTAGAGAAGTTTTATCAGTATTTTACTATTGGTGAATGATTATGAGAATCTCTAATTTAGTTAATTTTATTATGTTAAATATACTGGGATGAATAATCTTATTGATAAGAAATTATTTAATAAATGTCAGCAAATGCCAAAGCTATTTTATTTTATTAATACTTTTATAAAGCAGTATGAAAATATTTCTGTCAAACTATAGCATGTGCATTTGTCTGATATAAAACGTTTTCAGCAAATATTAAAGAAAATCCTATAAAACAAGACAAAACATATGCGCACTATACAAGTTATTCAAAACATAAGTCTAAGTTTAGTAATGAACATGCTACAAAGCAATATAAACACACACCAAATAAAAAACAAAAAAACCCTCAGACTTAAAAAATTGCCTTTGACTCCTGGTTCTAGAAGAATAACAGGAATAAGGAATGCCTTCCTGCCTAAAATGGAAAACCAGAAAAAAAAAAAAATCAATTAAGTCTTGAGTTATTTGGAGATGTCCCAATGTTCCCCCACCATGTATTGGGGCTGCTGGATCTTCACCCATGTCCCTCCATCAGAACAGGCTCCCAGGGTTCCAGGCCAGGCCTGGTCCAAGTGCTTGGAGGGAGGTGAGGGAGTTGGGGAGGGGAGGGAGGAGAATAGGTAGGGTGGGGGGAGGGCTCCTGGATGCAAACAGGTGAAGTTGAGGCCCACTGCGGGGTGTGGAATGGGCGGACAACAGGTCCTCATGGAAGAGTAGGCAGACAATGTCCTATGTCTGGGCATCAGGGGCGGCTCAGAAACAGCAGAATGAGGCTCCACGTGCTGCTGCAGCGACTTTTCCAGGAAGCCAGGCTGCGCGAGATCTGGCTTCCACGGGAGCGGGCGGGGCGTCAGTGGGTGAGGAACACCTGGTGCTCCTCTGCAGGCAGGCGCTGGGCCAGAGCCTTCTGTGTAAGGAGAGAGTGCTCACCACCTGAAAAGCAAACCCGGTCCTCCCGATGCCGCCTCTCCTGGAGCCGCCCAGGTCCCCGCACAAAGGCTGTGTGTGCGGGGCTGGACCACCCCGGCCCGGCCCCGTGCGTGAACCAGGCTGCGTGGGCCCTGCGGCTCTTCTCTTCCCGCGGCTGAGGCCCCGGCCAGCCACGCCAGCTTCGGGGGCAGAACCTGGGCCCCCAAGGACATCCACAAGGCCCAGGCCCCCGCAGCCCGAACTTGCTGTTGCATTGCACACCCTCCACCCAGTTGCTCCTCTGGGCCGCTGCAGAGTGTCCAGAACTTGTCCCCGGACACCACGGGTACCTCGGCCTTTCCCAGGATGCCTCAGGGCATGGCTCTTTCTGACCCAGCCCAGCCGCCAGCACCCAGAGACTGGGGATGGACCCCTTGCCCAAGCCCCTCGCTCAGGAAGGTTCTCTTTTGAGCACCCTGGAGGATGACAAGGACTGGAGCCAGAGCCTGGCACAGGTGAGTGGAGGGGCGTCTGGGGGGTAAACGGTGCAGGTGGTGCAGCAGGGTGCTGTGGCCTCGGGTGTGGGGGTGTGGGGACTTAAGTGGGGATCCTGAGCGAGGGCCAGGCAGAGGATGGCCTGGAACACAGTGTCCAATATGAAGCAAAGACAATGGAAAGTGGCGAGTAGGAAGCAAATGGGAAGGAAAGGACCGATGTTGAAAGGCAGTGAATAGATCTGTCCCAGCGCCAGGATGCTGCTTGCATCAAGATGTCTAGGCTGCATTTCACAGAGTGGTAACTGGATCAGAGCTCGCAGAGAGCTGGAGAAGCAGAGTCTGGAGTTCGAGAGGCCAAGGCCGTCAGGATTTGAGGCAGTAGAAAGGGAAGGAAACTGCCCAGAGAGAACTGGAGTGATTTGCAGAGCGCTTCTCAAGTCTGGTGCTGAGACCTGATCCATGCAGGTATGTCAGGGAACTACCAATGCCAGGTAGAGAGCCATAGGAAGGAAGAGTTACATCACAGATACCCAGAATGTGCCCTTAGCACACGGAACAGAGTGCAGTAGGTTGAATTGTGTCCCTCAAGAGGTTATGCTGAAGCCCCATTCCTCTCGTACCTGTGAGTGTGAACTTACTTAAATATAGGGCCTTTGCAGATATAGCAAGATATATCAATAATAAAATGAGGCTATTATGGAGCGCGGTGATCACTAGTTCAATACAACTGGTGTTCTTAGAAGAAGAGGAGAAAATATACACGCATGAAGAGGAGAATGCCATAGGGGTCAGAGATACACTGAGGGAAAATGGCCAGGTGATGAGGGAAAGAGAACTTGGAGTTATGCCGCTGCAAGTCAAGGATTGGTAAGGATTGCCAGCAATCAGCAAGGGTAGGAGACAAGAGCATGGCTCTTATTGTGATGGCTCGGTTTTTTTGTTGTTGTTGTTGTTTGTTTGTTTGTTTGTTTTTGTGTGTTACTTCTAACCTCCAGAATTGTGAGAGAATAAATCTCTGTTATTTTAAGCCACCCAGTTTGTAATCGTGTTTTGTAGAAGCCCCAAGAAAGTAATGCCTTACATTTGGAAAGTTCCAATTTCACCTTTGGTGCTTTGAGGGAGATAAAAGAACAAATGACAATTTTAAGCAAGATGTTATAGAATATCTTCTCAAAATGATTTAAAGAATTTGCTTCCTGTTTCATCATGGTTATTTGATGGTTTAAAACTTCTTGAGGACATGTGAGTGAACACTGGATTTAGATGAATGTAATCATTAAACGTGGCCATAATATATGACAAAGTAAAAAAAAAACACAAAAAACAGATAAGTGAAACATACTAACATTATCCAGAAACATAAGCAAATTTCCAAATAAAACCTAAAAAGCAAAAGGTTACTGTAAAGTAAAAACAAGATGGAAAATAACACAAAATGTCAATTGAATTCTAAATTCTAAGAATTGATTAAAAGTCATTCAGCAATAAATGCCCATGAATACTTAATCATATGTGCTGTTTTGATTATTGACAAGGTAAAGAAGAAGGTTGTTGTTTGTTTGTTTTTTATGCTGGAAAGCAAAAAGCTGTTAACCTTCTTTAGACTAAACCTAATAAAGTAGTTTTTAAATGTTCTCATATATCTGAAACTGTAGGGAAGAAAATGTGTTATTGAAATTCTGATTACAAAGACAGAATGATTATTAGTGGTACAAATCAATGTGAATATTTGAGAAGGGAAGGAATAAAATTTGCACTATTTTGGTAAATAATCGGCCAATCAAAGTCATGCATAATGTTGGCAATGGCTTTTGTCAAATGTTAACCAGATTATTAAAGTAAAAACAATAAATAATGGGTGTATCATTTTCTAAAATAGACTAATCCGTAAAATCTCTTGATGAAGAGATGAAATGTTCTATCTGGTAACACAATCAACTAGTACCCAGAAATGTACATCCAGCATCTTCATTCTTTCCTGCTTCCATTAGTCTAACTTAAAAAAAAAAATGCTTAACCATTGTGGGTAAAACAAGCACCAGCATTCATGTACAGAAAAACATATCCTTGGAGAGAGAAAATACAAATAAAAAACACTGCAAACAAACAAAAATGCAGTACAAAACCATCTGAACTGACCCATGTATTCCAAGGAAACTGAAGATGCAGGCATTTTGGGGAAATATCTCAAACACAGGACTCATATTGTTCAATTACTGAGTATTTCCCTATGTAGAATCTTTTGTAATTATTGACCAAGATTATACATGGTAATGAGTCCTTGAAAGTAAATATGCTCTTTAATGCCCCCAAATAATTTCTAATTGCTATCTAATGAAATAGTGAAGGGAATATTGTATTAGTAGTCCAATTTCATTTGATAATTGTTAATATTATCCATCTGACCTTTTGCAAATATTAAAAATTCTATACCTCCCTTTGGGGTATCCAGTGCATTTTAACATACTAACAGTTCTGAGAATTCCTTCAAGGAAAAAAAAAAAAAAAAAACATAAAAAAAAACTTAAATGCTTTTATCCAGAATTTCTAAAATTTGTTTGGTTCTTGGGCCCTTACTCACATGACATTTTTCAATTAAAAATATTTTATGTAAAAATATTTGCTAGATGTTGATTAAACATAAATTTTCTACATAGATGCAAGCAATATGCAATGTGCCACTCTAGTATGAACATATTGTGAATTGAATTTAAAGAGAGGCTATGGATAAAATTCTATTCTATTAGCATGGAATTAAACCTGAATGCACTCTGGCTGGTATGGCTCAGTTGGTTTGGCATCATCCCCTGCTGGTTTGATTCCCAGTCAAGGTACATGCTCTGGTTTTGGCTTGATCCCCAGCAGGGCTGTGCAGAAGGCAGCCGATAGATGTTTCACTTTCACATTGATGTTTCTCTTTCTCTAAAAATAAATGAAAAATATGAAACTGAAACTAGAGTTATATAAAAACAGTAACACTGTAAATTTGAAAACTTCAACTTTAGAAAATGACAAAAGTAATAAAAAATGTTTACCTTTGGGTTAGTTATTACCTTAAAAATAAAATTAATTTCCTTATATATCTTCAAGGGAACACAAAATGATATGATTTACACGCCTCAGGATTAGTGTAGTGTTAATAATAATGTAGCATCTTCTACTACATCTATCCCTAATATTGTATAACATAAACTCATTTCTCCAAGTTACATATGTTAACAGCCTTTGTCAGTTTTTTGCTATAAAAAGATTCTCCCTCAAGCAAACCTCTTGAAATTTAAAGATTCATTTAAATATGTCTACTCCATTATTAATTTAGTAAAATTAGAGATTGCATTATATTGCTAGCATAAATTTAATTACCAGGTTCAGTTCTTCATTATTAAATCAGTGACATTTTAGAGACATATTAAGAAAATAAGAAATAGCAATATCCATTCTATCATGTAAATTCAGTTTGTTTATATTATCAAAAATCTCTTCTACCTCCAAGGTTTTATTCTTGGATAGTTATTTTCCCCTTTCTCTAGTACTTTGCTATCTCAGATTACAGAGTTTTGTACAAAAATGTAGGTGTGACGATTCTTCAAATTCCCTTAGTGTTGGGGAAGACCTTTATAGTTCAGTACACAATAAAGTAAGGAGTTCTTTTATATAAGGTTGTTTACTACTGGTTATACTTGAACAGACACGTGTTACTTGATTGCCTGATGAGATTCCTATCAATAACTAACATTAACATAATATTCTAATGTACCTTGCAAATTCTGTAGAATGTAATTCTTACTTGCTTCCTTCCTTCCTTCTTTCCTTCCTCCCTTCCTTCCTTCCTTTTTTGTTCTTCTTAACATATAAGCAACTATTTTTGTGAGTACATAATGAAACAAGAACATTCATATTTCTGGTGAACAAAATGGCAATAAGGATGCAGACTTTCACAAGTTCATAGGCTTGATATAATGAAATCACTTCTGGAAATGAGAGGGCAGGGCGGAGTTATCCTCCATTCTGTAATTGAGCCCTGGCCCTCACCCAACCAATCAGGGTTAGCCGAGGCAGTGACATCACCACCGACTGGAGTAAAACCCCTGGACTGGGCGAAATTCGCTCTCTCTTCCGCCATGCTGCCGGCGTGAGTGGGACAGAGCCCATGCTAGCATGGAAAAGGGCTCTTTTGTTTATTGCATTGGACTCGGCTCTCTGGTGGTCCTTGGGGATCACGAAGTCTGGGCGTAACAGAAATGCACCTGTATTAGCTGGATAGGGCTGCCTAAACACAATACTGAAGACTGGGTAGCTTAAATGGTGGAAATATATTTTTCTTAGAATTCTAGATCTTTGGTGGTGTTGGCAGGTTTGGTTTCTTCTTGGCTTCTTCTCCTTGGATCGCCTATAATCTGTCTTCTCATTGTATCCTCACACTGGAGGCCCGATGCATAAAATTTGTGCAGGGGAAACTCCTTGCAGCCATGAAAGCTTGTAGCTGGCTGCCCCACCTTCCTGATGATTTGTTATGTGGTTGGCCATTACGCTTCATGCTGTAATGAACATTTACATATTATATAGGATAGTTTAGTATTTGCCTGTAATGTACAAATATCTTCCTATATGCTTTAATTAATCCCTAGATTACTTATAATAGCTTATAACAATACTATGTAAGTAGATTTTATGCTGTATTGTTTAGGAAATAATGATAAGAAATAAAAGTCTGAACACATTCAGTACAGATGCAACCATCATAGGCTTAACTACATAGTACTGTTATCAAAAATGTATTATTTAAAAAAAATATTTTGATCCATGTTTGGTTGAATCCACAGATGTGGAACCAATGGATACAGAAGATCAACTGTATATTCTTTTATATTTTTATAGAATGAAGATTTTTCTGGACTATAGTTTGTATAGTCACCATTTTTTGCCTGAATTGATGGACACATCTTATAAAAATAAAATGATCTTATGAACAATGGAAAGAAAAATCAATACATTGTATCAATGGGGCAGGGACTTAAAAATCAAAGCTCTTTATTGAAAGACGTAGAATTTCGTAAATTCTTTAGAAATTTCTCTTAGTATAGTGCTTCCTGATATTGCTATTGATTTTCGGGAAAAAAGAGCTTTTAGAAACCCAATCGTTCGAGTATACTCCAGTTTTCCTAAACTAAGGAGATATTTTTGTGTGCTTTTTAAACTGAAATTTAAAAATCATAGCATGTTGACCTCCTCTTCTGTATTTATAGCCCTCTTGTGAAGGGGATTTGACCCTCCTTGGCAAAAGCAAGAACTAGAAATACAAGCAGTAGTCTACAATGTTTGCTATGCTTATTCAACAATCTGCACAGGCCTAAGACTGGGTAATTTCCGCTGTGTTTTCCTTCCATACAAGACTGAGAGAAAGAATAATTGGGACAACTAAGGACCCAAAAAAAATTGATTTTATTTATTTATTTATTTTTTATATTGGCTATGTTCATTCTCTAGAAGAAACAATATATCCTTGTTATTCTCAAGAAGTTCTCAAGGAAACATGCTCAACAATTTTTTATTTGTAACATCTGTTCATTCACTAAATATTTCATCTTTTGTTCTTCACAAACTCTTGCCCAGACATTGGATAAAGGATGAAGTTGTTACTCTACTCTAATCAGTCAATAATCACCACTCATTTAATTGTCTGATTGTTATCTCATTATATTATCATTAACTTGGGCGGGAGACACTTAGGCCAGGAAAACCCTGCTTAAATTCAGTCTATAATGTAATTATAATGTAAGTATATAATGCAATTTGCTTTCATCAGCCAAGAACCAATGCAACATTTTCTTCTTTATTTTGCTAACTTGAATAAATCATCCAAATATTTGAAATACAGTAAAATAGTCATTTCCATTTGTTTTACTTAGACCTTCCAAAGGCTTTTTACCGAATAAAATTGTAATGAATAATACTATATAGATGATTATAGATACATTTCAAAATATATTACTAATATTTTATCATTAACAAAGTGAATTGCATTATTTTTACTTCTGATGTTCCATCAGTACCATCTTTAGGTAAAATTGAGATGCAAGTTAATGTTTGACATTTGAGAACATTTGAAAATTTGTCAGTTCTATCAATCTGTTCCTAAATTTTTCTTTATATTGAGTAAAATTCTAAAAATAACTGCTTTCTACAGAAATTTTTACTATAGAAGGGTGCTATTAACATGTGTCGTTTTCTCTGAAATGCTTTTGAAACAGGAATTTTAAGGGTAAAATAGGACAGGCTTAGGGAATATTAGAAAATTTGGAAATTAAGGGAACAATGAGGATGCAGAGGTCTGCAGAGCAGCAGAAGGTATATTCCCATAGAATGGGGAGCTGGAAAGCTGCTACAGATACATTTACATAGAATGAGGAAGCTGGAAACAGCAAAAGGTCTATATTTACAGAATAAAGAGAAGGAGGAGAAGAAAGCCAAAAGGGCATAGGGAAACATAAGGAAGGAGGGGGGGAGAGAACCTCACATGTCCCATATGAGGCTCAACATTTGAGCCCAAGAGTTACTATAGTAACCAGTCTAAGACAATGGTCTGCAAACTCATTAGTCAACCGAGCCAAATAGCAACAGAACAATGATTAAAATTTCTTTTGAGAGCCAAATTTTTTAAACTTAAACTTCTTCTAATGTCACTTCTTCAAAATAGACTCACCCAGGCCATGGTATTTTGTCAGACTCAAGGGGCCAAAGAGCAGCATATGGCTTGTGAGCCGTAGTTTGCCGACCACTGGTCTAAGGAAATAGTGACCAATCAGAGGGGATATCAAGGCACCTGGAACTGCAGCCTTCATAAGCCATAGGGGGGGAAAAAAATCAGTGGGACTCTTTCCCCATCCCTACTTGGGAGTCCATTCTGTAGGACTTTTTCCCTCTCCCCATGTGAGAGGCTGTACTTGTTCTTCAATAAATCTCCACATTTGCTATACCATTTTCTGTCCCTCTCCCCATGTGAGAGGCTGTACTTGTTCTTCAATAAATCTCCACATTTGCTATACCATTTTCTGTCCATGGATTCATTCTTTGATTCCAGCAGACAAAGAATCCTCTTTCCAATCCAAAAATTCTGTGTCACTTTCTTATCTAGATCAATATGCATTCCTTTTCTCATCCACAATATGTTTGCTCTTTCATTTTTGTTTACTGTTATCCAACATTTTAATTACTTTTCAGTTGATGTGTTTGAGTGAAGTTTAAAGGCTAAATTGACAATAATATAATTGCTTCATTTTCAGGCACCTATAAACATTGTCTAGCAGACAATGAGACAACTTTGCTAAATCACTGAATACTATCACTTTTCTAAACCAGTTCATTAGCAAATCAATAAATGGTTGTAGATCTGGTAACAAATAATAGGGTTCACCTTTCTTATTTATTGCTTTCTTCTTCTCTTTCATTTTATATTTAACTAGAGGCCCAGTGCACAAAATTTGTGCACGGGAGCCGGAGAGGGGCAGGGGTGTCCCTCAGCCCAGCCTGCACCCTCTCCAATCTCAAGGAATATCTGACTGCCCAGCAGGATTGGACCTAAACAAGCAGTTGAACATTTCTCTCACAATCCAGGACTGCTGGCTCTCAAGTGCTCACCTGCCTGCCTTCCTGATTGCCCCTAACTGCTTCTGCCTGACATCCTTATCACCCCCTAACCCCTCCCCTGCCATCCTGATTGATGCCTAACTGCTCCCCTGCCAGCCTGCTCATCCCTAACTGCCCTCCCCTGCAGGCCTGGTCACCCCTAACTGCTCTCCCCTGCAGGCCTGGGTCTCTCCCAACTGTCCTCCCCTGCAAACTTGATCACCCCTGCTGCCCTCCCTTGCAGGCCTGGTCCCTGCCAACTGCCCTCCCCTGCTGGCCATCTTGTGGTGGCCATCTTGTGTCCAGATGGGGGCAGGATCTTTGACCACTTAGGGCAGCCATCTTGTGTTTTGGAGTGAATGGTCAATCTACATATTACTCTATTATTAAATAAAATAGAGGCCTGGTGCATGGGTTGGGTCCAGCTGGTTTGCCCTGAAGGGTGTCCTTGACCAGGGTGGGGGTTCCCTTGGGGTGTGGGGTGCCCTGGGTGAGGAGCCTGTGGTGGTTTGGAGGCTGGCCACACCCCTCAATGACCCAAGCAGAGGCCCTGGTATCTGGGATTTATTTATCTTCTATAATTGAAACTTTGTAGCTTGGAGCAGAGACAAAACTGCTTGCTCTGTGGCGGCCGCCATTTCTGTTAGGACTTATTTATCTTCTATCATTGAAACTTTATAGCCTTAAGTGGAGGCCAAGGCATACAGGCCAGGGCTGCAGAAGCTTAGCTTCCTCCATTGCTGGGGGCAACTCAAGCTTCCTGTTCTTTCCAGCTCTGTGGCTGCCACCGTTTTTGTTGGGATTTATTTATCTTCTATAATGGAAACTTTGTAGTCTGGAGTGGAGGCCTGGGCAGGCTAGGTTGTGCAGAAAGCTTGGCTTCCTCCATCGCCAGGGAAACCCAAGCATCCCTCCTGCTTTTTCTGTGGCCACAGCCATCTTGGTTGAGTTAATTTGCATACTATCTCCTAATTGGCTGGTGGGCATGGGTTTAACGGAGTAATGGTTAATTTGCCTATTACTCTTTTATTAGATAATATTGCAATTCTATTGAATAATTTCCTTTGAAATACAATGTAGTACATTCCATAAACCTGAATTATATTAAAATTATGCTGTATCTTAATTAAAACAAGATGAATATGGCTGCTTCTATAAAACATTTTCATGTAATGAAAAAAGTAGTAAGTGCTCTATGCTGTGTACCAAACACAACCCACCAGAGGATTACTTAGGAATATCGATGATTGCTCAGCAAACAATAGGTATTGACAATTTAATCAAAAATTCTTACAGAGACTTATATAGAAGTTATTGATCCATTTATATGATGCATTTTGTTTGCACTGTGCTATAAATAATATAAAATAGTATTGTTATATTTGACATTGTGATATTTTGATGAATCATGAGTTTTTCAGAAGTGACCTATTTGGAGTTCATATTATTTATTCTGGTGCATTTATAAAATTTTTATTTCAGGATACTGGATATTCTCCAACGTCCTTCCCTAAGAATATTATTGCTGAATGAGCATTTTATTTACCTTCAGAAAACCTTCCCAGAGCAATACTAACATGTTATTTCTTCTGTAACTACTATTTACATTCAATTCTCTACTTGGAAAATATTTTCTTGTATGTTTATCTTCCCCTCAAAAATGAGATAATTTCTTACCTTTATCATGCCTTCTTCATATTTATATTGCAAGTTCCTAACATATTATATATCTTTATATAATATGCCAAGAACCCTGGTGCAAATTTTGGCCCCCAGCCCAGCCAAGCTTGAAAACGGTCACTGTGGGTGCTGGGTAATGACATCATGAAGCAACACCCAGCTTCCTTTCCCTATCACTGGCCTCCTAGCAGTTTCTTCAGCCTAAAAACATGACTTGCTATATAGCCAAGTGCAAACTTTTTACAGTTCAATCAAATGTTTGTGAAGCGTTTTCCCATGCCTCATCTCGTTTGGTCTTCACAGAAGTCCTGGAGTAGGTGTATAGGAGACTCAGTGGAATCCTATTTTCATTAGCCTGGAAACAGATTTAGAAACCTTAGAGACTTGACCTGACGGAAAAGAAATGAGAAATGGTGAAACTTTAAAATGACTTCAGGTTTTCTCACTGTGTAGAATGTAGTCAAACACTGCTACAGTTAAATATTTTACTCTTTTCCCTCCTGTGTTATCTACAATAATAATCTGCTTCGTGTTGATATATACTGCTGTATTGCTGACAATTACCTGAAAGAGAAGTTGGGGTGCTTCACTGGGTTGGAAAATGTTTAGCTAATTCAGGGAGTAGGTCTAATTAAGCAAGTTTATGCTATATCTATAAAAGGCTAAGTTGACTCATGCATATGTGATACATATAAAGCTCTTGCTGGTGCCAATGGTATGTGTGCGTTTCCATCTGTCATTATAGATCGTGAATTTGGTTGAGAGAAAGGCAGACTAGAGAAAGGGTGATATTTAATATAGTGATATTAAAATATTTCTTCTAATTTCCTTTCAATGTGCATGAATCTGTGCACCAGGACACTAGTAATTCTGTAATACAGGAAAATGTTAGGGAACCTGTGTGGCAAAGATGAAAGTCTCTAACTCTATACTTGTGACTCCCTGCAAATATCACCCATTGTTTAATGCTACCTTAGGTTGTGACTCTGCCATTTATTGGTTAACTCATTCCTCCTCATTTAATTTTTTTTTTTTTTGGCATTGTATGTTTCTTTTCAAAGAATGTGTAAAAACAATTTGTATGTCTTTGAAAGTTATTAGTAGCATATGAAATTCATGCAAGGGGGTCCCCTCAGCCCTGCCTGTACCTTCTCTAATCTGGGATCCCTCAGGAGATGTTTGACTGCTGGTTTAGGCTGATTGGGCCTAAACCAGCAGTCAGACATTCCTCTCACAATCCTGGACTGATGGCTCCTAATTGCTCAGCGGCCTGGTCACTCATAAGTACCCTTGCCCCCCACTGGCCTAATCACCCCTAACTGCCTCTGTAGGCAGTCCAGGTAGCCTCAACTACCGCTCCCATCAGCCTTGTTGCCCCACACAGCCTGCTTATTCAGTCTTTTGGTTATCCCTCACTAACCCCCTCTGTTGGCCTGGTCATAGGCAGCCATCTTGTGAGGGTGTGATAGTCAATTTACATATTATCTCTTTATTATATAGAATTAGACATATGTGTTTTCTTTTAGTATCTGCTGGGATTGTAAGCTAGGTTTTAGTGTATTTTTTTTTCTCTTCTCTATATTGTTGGCATGTTACCATTTTATGAGTGTATGGTTTTCTTCCTCTAAGTAAAATGGATAGCTACTATTTTAATATTTTGTGCTAATTGCATTTTTTCATGCTGAAAGCCTTTTCTTCCCTCTAAATGTTATTTTAATGAGACTGGTACTGGAACTCTCTAAGCTCCTATTATTTCCTTGCTTTCTCCAAGTGAATGCAACAATAAACTGAAAAATGAAAGATCTTGTCTTGCTTATCCATCTTAAATGAAAGAACAGGATTGCTGCCATGGCAGAAGGTGATTTTACAGCTTAAGGCATCTCTTTCAATGTTTCTCTGTTCATTCCTCAGGAGTTTAGGTGTGTGAATTTGCCAAAGTTGACCACTTTGGGCAGTTCTTTGTTAAAATATTGAGAAGCTTGATTCACCTGTAAGAAATAGCCACTGGCAGCAAAAAATTCACTCTAGACTTTAACATATCCGGTTTTTGTTGTAAGATATAACTTTAGATTTTCCCCTTAACCAGCTCACTACTAAAAGCTCTAAAATGAGCTATTTATTGATGAAATAACTGATGGTAATTTAGTTCTCTTTCTGTGTGTGTGTGTGTGTGTGTGTGTGTGTGTGTGTGTGTGTGTGTGTGTGTGAGAGAGAGAGAGAGAGAGAGAGAGAGAGAGAGTAAAAGGACATGTATTTGTTTAACTTACCTACCTATAATTCCTCTAAATTATCAAGAAATAACTGTTTTCTAAGCTCTCCTCACTTTTAAAAATCAGAATTTTTATGGGATGTATTAACTGATTTTGGAGTATTGAGGGAATGACAGTGTGCACATTACTGAAGGATAACAGAATTGTAAAATTGCAGTGAGGCCAATTTTTAGTATTAGAACTCACAAAAATAAAATATTTATTTTAATGTCCAATGTATCTAATATACATATTTAGAAAATGGTTTTAACTCCAACCTATGGTAACATTAGAGTTAAGAAGTAAAAACAAAAACAAAAATAAAAATAAAAACAAAACCAAAAAACCCCTGGATGGGCTCAATTGGTTAGAGCATTGTCCCTTACATTAAAAGATTGTGGGTTTGATTCCTGGACAGGGCATATACCAAGGTTGTGAGTTAAATACCCAGTTGGGGAACTTATAGGAGGCAGTCTATAAGTTTTGCTTATAGACTGTTTGTTTTTTTTGTTTTCTTGCTCTCTTCCTCTCTTCCTTCCTCTCTCTAAATTCAATAAAAACATATTATAGGGTGAGGATTTTAAAAAAGTATAAGTAAATATTTTAATAACTGATGTCCCTATATAGGGTTAGTGATTCAATTATTAGTGAATCAAAAAAATTTACTGACAAAGTGCTATGTACTTACCCTTAAAAATAATGAGGGACTTGCTTGGCTGGTGTGGCTCAGTAGTTTAGTGTCAACCCATGAACCAGGAGGTTATGGTTCAATTCCCAGTCAGGGCATATGCCCAGGTTTCGGGCTCAATCCACAGTTGACTGGGGCATGTGGGAGGCAGCCAATGATCAATGATTCACATTATTGATTAAATAAATAAAATTATTAAAAGCATTCAAAAAGAATCATGAGGAACTCATGAAATGTATGAGGTCAAAGTTTTGCTTTGAATGAATGTTACATACCCTGTTTCCCCAAAAATAATACAGTGTCTTATATTAATTTTTTCTCCCAAAGTTGCGCTAGGTCTTATCTTCAGGGGATGTCTTATCTTTCCATACACTAGGTCTTATTTTTGGAGGATGTCTTATTTTCGGGGAAACATGATAGTTGTAAACATTGGCCACATACCTAAAAGAAAAAGATGAATAATGATAAATAAGAGCTGTCATTCTGTTACCTATGCTCAGTAGGTGCATACACCTTTCTTTTATATATATTCAGTTCCCACAGAAAAACTTAGTTTACATAATCCATATTTTTCTGGCAAGAATCTTTGAGGTAGAATGATGTTAAGTACAACAGGTCCTCAAATAATGTGATTTTGTTATAATGTTCATGAGATGCCTTAGGAACTTAACTTTTGTTTATATCAATTAGCCTGTGGTAAAATGGTTTTCATTATATGTTGTTTTGTACCAATTCCAAAACCCATTGACTATAGTAAGTGAAGATTTAGTGTAATTTGCCCAAAGTTGCACAAATGATAGGTGTGGAGCTGATATTTTCAACCCCGTCAATACAACTTTGTAATCAATGCTCTAAACCAGTGGTCTCCAACCTTTCAGACCTCGCGGATCACCAGTGATCTGCAGACCATCAGTTGGCAACCACTGCTCTAAACTACAAGGCTATTTAGTGCCTGAAAATGTTGATACAGTAAATAATGATTCAATATGAGAAGCTAGCAGAAAATGAGAGAGAATCATCTCTGAAGCTAAGAAAACCTGGGATAAAAACTAGGCTCACTACTTTTTATGCATGTGTATTATATTCTCTGTTCCTTAATTTCTATACTACAGAATTTATAAATAGTATTTACTGAGCCCTTACTATGTTCTAGTCACTGTACTAATCCTTTTATATGTATTAACTCATTTCATAATTTTTAAAGAAATGAAATTGAATCTATTGCTTTCTCCATTTTAGAAATGAGAGAATTGAAGCTTTGAGAATTAAAATATTTGCTTGAGGTCACATAACCAGTATATTCCAAGGCAGTCGTTAACGTATTTTCTCTCTTAACCTATTATGGCATGAGTCATGGATTAACCAAGCAATTTGTAGTTTTGATCCTTGTTGCTGTTTTTACATTACATAATTTTCACTTTAAGATTTGTTTTCGTGTAAATGTGGGGTTTCAATGAGACTTGAGTTAGCACTACATAAACATAAGATGTAACTTACTTTTTGCTGGACTTTGGAAAATAATGTAAATTAAACCCAGATCCACAAAAGTGACCTTATGACTTAATGCTAATTGAATACCTCTGAACTGTTTGGGCTAGGTTCCATGAATTGACAAGAAATGTTTTTATATGCATTTGTGAGTACTACTGACTTATAACTGAAAAAAACAAAAGCAAGAAAACAAAAAATTCAACTGAGGTCCCTTTCTAGGTCTATCATTTTATGATCTATTTTTTCTCTTGTTTTCCATTTCTCTGATTTCCTTTTCCTATCTTTTTAAAAAATTATTATTTGACTACTTTTTCTTAGTATTCCATTTTATTTGTTGAGTGTTTTTTAAATATATTTCTTTGTAAATTGTCATTATTTTAAGACTAGAGGCCTGGTGCATGAAATTTGTGCACATGGGTGGGGGAATCCCTGAGCTTGGCCTGCACCCTCTCCAATCTGGGACCCTTCAGGTGATGTCCAACTGCCAGTTTAAATCAGCAGTGAGACATCTCTCTTGCAATCTGGGACTGCTGGCTCCTAACTGCTCACCTGCCTACCTGCCTGATCACCCCTAACTCCTTTGCCTGCCTGGCAGATTGCCCCTGATTTTCTCTTCCTGCCATCTTGATTGCCTCTAACCGCTCTCCCCTGCCAGCCTGATCATCCCTAACCACCTCTGCCTTGGCCCCTGCCACCGTGGCTTTGTATGGAAGTACATTAGGAAGACGTTCTGTCTATCCAGTGTAATTAGCATGTTATGCTTTTGTTAGTGTAGATTAAAACATGCATATGTAACTTTCACAGTCTACCTAAAGTTAATATTTTATCACTTCAAGTTAAATGTAAAAACTTTACAACCATGTAATTTCTTTACATCAAAATATGTTCAGATAATGCAATAACTTTTGCTTTCAACCTTTTGAGGTATTTTAGAGAACTTAACAGGAAAAAACTACTGTATTATATTTACCCATATATGTGCAAATTCTGTTCTTTCTTCATTTTTTAACTTCTACATTTCCCTATGTTATCACTTCCACTTCTTTAGAAAATCTGATGATAAACCTACATGTACCAAAATTTTAACTGAAGACTAGATTTTCAGTAATGATCTATCTATTTCCCTGCTCCTTATCTATTTCATTCTACTCCCTTCACTTAAATGAGTAACAGTTGTTCTTAATTTCATTATTTAAATCTCCTAGTTACTTTTATAACCTCATTATATATGATTACTTGCATTATGTTGTTTAGATTTTTTAGTTTTATAAACAATATCACACTTTAGGTATTCATCTGGGAATTTTTTATTTGCTTAACATGATTGTTTAAGACCAATCTGTGACACCTGGACCCATAGTTCATTCATTTTCATTGCTGTATAAAATTTTAACATATTCAACCATTTTTACTATTTATTTTACATAAATTATTTTTTGATTGCAATATTAATACATATGTACTTTGTAAAAACAAAGAGGAAGTTAAAAAACAACAACTCAGAGACCTTGAATGAGAATATTATGAATCATATGACTTTCAGTCCTTACTACCTATTTTTAGTCTTACATATGTCCATACACGGTTGTTAAATATTTTAAAAACATAATTCTAAGATTTATTGGATATACAAGAGAAAAATTATGCTTTGAGTCATAGAATATATTTTTATGCTAGAAGGGATTTTAGTGTCATATATTCAATACCCTCATTTAACAGTTGAGAAAATTCATATCCAGAGAGATGAAGTTACTTGGTGGAGGTTACACAGCTTGTCGGCAAGTTTTCCAGCTGAGTGGTTTAATTTTTTAAAAGGTAATAGAGACTTATTGCAAATCCAATGGAATATAATTCTATAAGCAACATTTATTTTGGAAAACATCCAATGGCTGTGTTTATAGAGGCTATCGATAGAAATCTATGTACCCACCAGCATAAAGTAGGGAAAACTTTTCTGTAGTTGCACAACTGAGTTTCTTCTTGACTGAAAAGCTCTCTGTAATCAGGTCTCATCCTACTCATGGATCCTTCCTCTTTGATTAAACTTCACTCAAGTCCCTTGAATCCTCTTCTCAACTAGGCCTTGACCTTTTGCCTGCTAAGCCCAGTTTAATAGAAGAAGAATTCCACTAAATCAGTTTATCAATCCTCCACCCTTGAACTCTATGTTTTCTCTTGCCTTTAGCAAGAATTTTATTAAACCAGTTTGGAAAGCAACCCCCTATTCTTGATATCTAACCAAATCCCCTTAGAAATTTTCCACTCACCAACACCTTTACTCTTTCCCTTGACTATGAATCCCCAGTTCTCTTTGCTTGTTCGATTTGAGTTCAGTGCTAAACTGAATTATTTTTTCCCTTCTGCAGTAGCTCAAATAAAATCTATGTTGTTGTTTTTAATAAGTTTCTGGTGCAAAGATTTTCTTTTAGAGTATGATTCCAAACTCACATATGATAATTTTCCTAAACAACCAACTTATAGTACTTCTCTTCAGAGATTTGCTCTGTCATTCTTACTCTTGTCATTGGTCATAGCTCTCCCCAAACCCACTGTTAATAATCTATATATATAAAAGCATAATATGCAAATTGACCAATCAGTAAAATGACAGGTCACTATGATGTGCATTGACCACCAGGGAGCAGATGCTCAACACAGGAGCTGCCCCCAGCCCACAGGCCCAGATCGCCTGATCACCTAATGGGAACAGGGAACCAGGGGTAGGTGGTGGATGTGGACAGCGGGGGGATGGGGCTGGCTGCCAGCATCCAGGAAAGATTGATGCTGATTGCAAGCTGGGCCTAGGGACCCTACACATGCACAAATTTTGTGTGTTGGACCTTTAGTGTAAATATAATCGTTTCTAAAGCCATTCAACAGAATTTGTCAAGTTCTCCAGCTCAACAACTCTCTTCTTCCTTCAAATTGTCCATGTACCTTGCATTGTTATTCTGAATGGATCGATAAGCTTAATGCAGTAGACTCTTCTTGAACAATGTTGGGATTAGGGAGTGCCAACCCACCTTACAGTGAAAAGTCCGAATGTAACTTTTGACTCCCAAGAAACTTCTAATAGCCTGTTGTTGACTGGAAGCCTTACTGACGACACAGTCAATTAACACATATTTTGTATGTTAGATGTATTATATACAATATTTTTGCAGTAAATTAAACTAGAGAAAATAAAATGTTATTAAGAAAATCATACAGAAGAGAAAATACCTTATTGAAAAATATATCCACATATAATTAGACTCACATAATTTAAATCCATTTTATTTAAGGATTTGGTATAGTTCCATCCTCATATTAGCCAAGCCCATGAGTACATTTGACAATAGCCTGCAGCATCTCCCTCACTTTTAGAATTTCTCTAGGCTCCACTTTGCACTCTCAGTTTTGATTTTCTTCCTTAGTCTAGTTTTCTATCACACAAAATTCACATTAAAGGAATATTTAAATTACTTGCACAAATGAAGCTATACAGATTAGCCAAAAAGAGAAAAGGATGGAAAATGTGTTAAATAGTGTGGCTAATTCTCACTATTCTACATAAAGCAAGAATGCCTTAGAATGTAACTTTAATTCTTAAATCAGCATAACTTCTAAGAACAAGCCAACTACTTTATGTGCTGATACTTGAAGAAAGAGTAAACTGTGCAATTGCTAAGGGGAAATTATAACACTGCTGTGTTGGATTTATTGAGAGAGAATATAGAGTATGGATCTTTAATAATTTTCTATAGTCTTTTAAATAATAATTTTGATATATGCAAAAATTACCTTATCAAAATAAATTTAGAACTTGGGCCCACAGAATATACCACCAAATTATTCCGCTGCTCAGCCCTTCTCCTGAAGTCACATAAATTGGGAATGTGCTTTAATTCCCATCTTGCCCTGGCTCTTTCTCAAGTCTTTATCACAGATTGATTGTTAAAAAAAAAAAAAATAACGTGTTCTCATTAATCAAAAGTTCAGGGCTATGCTCTGAAAGCAGCCACTGATAGGCAGACTAAGACCTATGGCTGGGCTCTGGACACAAAAATCCTATAGAAGAGATACTTTTGCTTTCCTATAAAGGACACTGAGAATGTGTCACTCACCAAGCAAACCTCTCCTCCCCCACCCCACGCAAACATTATGAAAAGTAAATAGTTAATATTACAAAAACATAAAATATTAGATTAATAAGATATCAAATAAAACATTTATTATGGTATATGAAAAATCATATATTTATATTAAATAGGTTTATTAGCTGGTGTTCAACAGCAAAATTATCACTGTCTCCATAGTAACAATAGCAGTGAAGAAAAAAGTTGCATGTTTGTAAAAAATCACTTTTGCACATTTTTTTTTTTCATATACTGCTCATAAAACCCCTGGATATGTACATAGATAGGTGCTATCTTTTAATTTTCTATGAGGGAAATGAGAACCAAGATGATGAGGATACTGTTTCAAGCCATGCTTTCTAACTTTAGACCAATGAATGTTACCAAGGAATCTCTACAAATGAGTTCAGAAGACTGTTCAGAACTGCCTGAGGGTTGAAAAAGAAATTGGTTGAAGGTTAAATACTCCCTTTAGATAATCTTGGGTTGAGTTGACCTCCATTTTTCAAACTTATCACTCAAAAACAAACTCAATCCTGAGCTAAAATAAGCCACAGCAAAATTTCTGTTTTAGCATCTGGTTTCATGGGGACTGTCATCTGATTCTGGTGCTACTGGCTATGGTGCTACTTGCTACACAATGGGTTCAGGTCTGTGGGAACCCTAATCAAAGTATTCCAGGTGTTCAAGGCCAGTTTGAGTGCGGGGGATCCTGACCCTAGCATGCTGGATGTTCAAGGCCAATCTGAGCAAGGACACAGCAATTGTACTGTATGCACTGCGCAGGTGTACTTTTCTATAACCCGGATATTGCTGTCACTATTTGGCAAGAAGCCTCTTTTGTCTAAGTTGGTATAAAGAGGTGTTATTGACCAGCCAAGACTAAGCTACTTTCATGTAAGGCTGGCTCCTTTCTTTGTGCAGCTGGTTGGTATGGATCCTGTATTTGCTACTGCATTAACAATGGCTGCTCTGTGAGGCTACTTTGAAGAACTATTTTGTCTGATGGCTTCTTGTTAGCAATGGCTACTTCTGCAATAAAGCCTCTCCTATAGGCCTATGACTTCTCATGTCCTCTCTGTCCAATACCTGATGTCCATGACAGTCAGTTCCTGGTAGAGGACCTGCACTTTCATGAGGTCCCAGAGACCAAAACTGGCCTTTCAGCTTATAGATATTTATAATAATGTGGAGTAGCAGGCCACCAGATTTGATGTTTTAAGAGTTATTGGCACCAGCCTATATTATGCATAAACATGTCTTGCTACTTGCTACTTCTGGTAATATGGCTCTCCTGGGGACATTCCCTTTCTCTAGCCCTGTTCCTGGACCTGATTTATTCCCATTCATACTTCCACTGGGGAAGCTCATAGATGCTTCACATGCAGCTTATGAAAAGCACACCTTTATTCTCTACTTATCCATTACTGCTGAGTAACATATAATCTGTATATACAGTAACTTTTGTGTCTGCAAAAAGTGTGATATGAAGCAGTTTTTAAAATAAATTGTATTTAAATTTTATTTGAGAAGTTTATCTTATTTATTAGTGTAATGATATGAGCTTTAGTAATAGTCTGAAAGATATTTTTCAATACCAGATAATTATATCTGAATTTTCTCTTGGGCCACAGGGAAAAACTGGCTGGCTTTGTGTGTGTATATACGTATGTATGTGTGTGTGTGTATATATGGCAAACTTACTAAACGTAGAAAGGACTTACGTTTAAATGGAATATTCTTGTTATTAGACCTCCTTTTAACATAAATTTTTATTTACCTGACTGATTTTGTTGTACTTGGTTCAGTTAAATCATATTTATACATAGTTATGGAAAACCTCAGCCATTTTCACATGGATATAGAATCAAATTATGAACTGATAGCTATTATAGTAAGAAAAGTCAACCTGTTATATATATCCAGAGATGTGAGAGAATATATGTTATTGAAAAAAAATTGAGATGAGGAAATTTGCCATAAATGAAGTGAAGTAAAATGTTTTTATCTTAATCCAAAAGTACCGTATTTTCCAGCATATAAGACGACTTTTGAAACGTAAAAAAGCCTGCTCAGATTGGCCAGAGTCAGAGAGGCAGTCTATTAAAAAAAGAACTGGTGTTGCCTCAGAAGTGGGGGGTAGTCTTTTACAGCGAATATAGGCCTAAACCTATGTTTTAACTGTAAAATTAGGGGGTCGTCTTCTACACCGGAAAATATGGTATTTCATCCATACATTTCTGAAAACATGAAACAGAGGTAATCTGCTTTGAACCTGCACACAATAAAGATGACTCCTAACTAATTGGCTCATTAAATTGTCTTGTCCAGCTCACTGATTTGCGATACAACAGTTAAACTTTAAGGTAACCACTGACCTTTGTCAGGGAAGATACTTACCTAGGATATGACTACCCATCATGACTCTCTTTTAGTTAATAAGTTTTAAATTCAGACCATCCTATGTGGGTACTTTTGGTCTCTGAGTTTGTAAGGTCCACTGCTCTGGTGTACTGGTTTTACTTACAGGGGTCCAAAAAAAAAAAAAAAAAAGAACTTGATATTCTAAAGATAAGTTATAGGAATTTTATCATAGTAGATAAAAAAAAAAAGGCAACAGACAGGTTCAGTTGATAAAGATGAACATTTATTAGGAAAAATATTGTCCAAGATATGATTATCTGCCAAGACTCTTAATTAGAAAGTTTTTAATTTCAGGCAATCCTATGTAGTTACTTTAGTTCTCTGAGTTTGTAAGTCCATCATGTAGGCCTCCCCTGAGCTTGTTAGGTTCAGCATGTGGACCCTTTTTAATCCACACTAGGGTTTACTCTGACCTATGATTCATTATGCTGACATATAATAGTAAACTAACACATTATTCAGAAGATTTATTTTGAGAAAGATGAGAGGAATTAAGAATATAATAGAGAGCAGTGGGAAAAGATATAATTTCTTTGAGCACTTTAGGAGTTAAGGCATTTCATTTAGTAAATTAGAACTACTATACCAAACATAGTTTGAAAGAAAATTAACATTGCTTTAATTTATTCAAGTATTCTAAAATGGGACATGGATATGCGGCATTAAATGAACATGTTTTCAAAGGTTATTCATTTTTAGCTTTCATCCTGATGTTCACTCTATGTAATCACAGAGAATTAAAAAGATTATATGTGATTTAGCTTAGAAAATATACAGAATAATAAATGAAAAATAAAATCTATTTAAAATGCTCTAAAAATATAGAATGACATAGAGTTGGGCTCTCTGAAAACTGCAGACATTACTCATATGTATCACTGCTTGATAATTGAGTAAAGATCTTTCATATTTAACAAAGAAATGGGTGTAGTGAAAGTTGAATATTTTCCCGTATGGAAACACATGAATAAGAGAGGTCCAAACATTCAGAAACTATTAACATATTCTCTTACTATAAGCAGACGTACTTTATAATTTCCAGGGAGGAAATGATCTATAAGCTAAGGAAAAGAAAGAGAATTTACCAGAAAAAGGCTGGCTGCTAGAATTCAATACCTGATAAGTATGTCACAAGTATTTATGCATCTATATGCTGAACCAGTTATGGATTCCCATGATATAAATGGGCATATTTTTCAGTTCTTAAATAAAATCCAGAAAGCATAGAATATGTTTTATAATTTTATGAAGACAGAACTCTTCCAGGAAGAGGTAGTCAGATCTGTTAAAGATATTAAACTTATAGTAAAACCCTTACAACAACAAAAATTTCAGATTTCTTCTAAAAAATATTTGAAGAAGAAACACTCAATCTTCACAGTCTCTTCCAAAGATTACAAAGAGGAGGAAACACCCCCAATTCATCTCATGCAGACATCATTTTCCCAGTGTACTACAAAGCAATCTATGGAAATTGCAGACCAAAATTCCACATTATCACCGACACAAAAATTGTCAACAAAAATTAGCTACTTAATTCCGCCAATATAGAGAAAGAAAACATGGGGTTATCCAAAGAAGAAAAATATTTACTTATTTTTGAAAATCAATATCACCCAGCATTTTAGCAGACTAAATAATTTAAAAAAAACCATGATATTAATAGATGCAGAGGAAGCATTAAACAAAAGTCATCTTTCACTCAAGATAATTCTTATTAATTTGTACAAGTAAAAAAAACTTTGAATCACAGAAAACTTTCTTAGCCTGTTAAAAGATTTGCCAAAATCCTACAGCTAATATCATAGTCAATAGGGAAAAATGGATTGATTTCCTTTAAGATTTGGAACAAGACAAGGGTATCTTCCCTCACCATTCCAGTTTAACATTGTATAGGAATTCCTAGCTAGGATAAGGCTAGAACAAAAAAAAATGGAAGGGTTACATACTGGAAAGTAAGGAACTTTGTCTATTGCCATATGACATAACTACGTAGAAACTACCAAATAATCTAGAAAAATGTATTACGGTAGTTATACATTATCAAATTAAAAACTCATGTTCTGTGAAAGATGCTGTTAAGACAAAACAACCACAGATTGTGAGAAAATACTTCCATTTTCTGACAAATACATTGTATTCAAACTATGTAAAGATCTTTTAAAAATCAACAGCCAGACAACAACACAACTCAATTAAAAAATGGGCAAATGATTGGAAAAGACACTTCATCACAGAGGATAAATAGATGGCATACAATTATAGAAAGACTAGAACCCCGGTGCATGAAATTCGTGCATGGGGGGAGGGGGGAGAGGTTTTCCCTCAACCTGGCCTGAACCCTCTCCAATCTGGGGCCCCTCAGGGGATATCTGACTGCCAGTTTCCCTCTCACAATCTTGGACTGCTGGCTCCTAACTACTTGCCAGCCTGCCAACCTGATTGCCCCCAACTGCCCTCCCCTGCTGTCCTGTTTGCTCCCAACTGCCCTCCCCCACCAGCCTGATTGCCCACATGTGCCCTTCCCTGCTAACCATCTTGTGGAGGCCATCTTGTGATGACATGAGGGCAGCCATCTTAGGTGGCCATCTTGTGATGATGTTGCCCCAGGAGTGACACCACCTAGGCTTTTATTATTATATATAGTATGCCAGCATCTTAGTTAATCAGTGAAATGTGCATAAAAAACTCAGTGACACACCACAATAAACCATTTAGAATGGCAACACACACACACACACACACACACACACACACAGACACACACACACACACACACACAAAATAAATAAATAAATCAAACCTGGTAATCCCAAGCTTTGATGAGGATGCACATAACCTTTGCTAGTGGAAGTGCAAAATAACAGTCACTTTGGGAAGTAGTTTCTTATATGGTTAAGCATACATTTATCATATGGCAAAAGATCCCCCTTCTAGATATGTGAAAACTTTGTTCACAAACATATCAGTATGCAAATGTTTACAGTAGCTTTATTCATAATCACTGATAACTGGAAACGAAATGCCGTTAATACAGTTGTTCAACAATTTTAATCAACAAATAATTGTAATTTGATAGTAGAGAAGAGTGAGATGGTTTGAAGAGGCATGAGACAAAAGCAGTTTTCAAGATCTCAATCAAATTGGGGATAAATGGCATGTTAAGAATATAAATAGAGTTTAAAGGCAGCATAAATTTAGCAAATAAATGAAATACCAAAAATAAAAAACAAGTGGTTTTATAGGAAAGTTATGTATTTTCTAAAGTAAAATTTGGTTAACTTGTGCTTTTAACTTATTTCATTATACTTATATTACATGTTATTTCACTCCCCTTAAAACATTTATTGAAACTTACCGTATATGGAATGCAAAGCTGAGTCTTTACCTTGACTTTGAGATACTTAAATTCAATCCTGACTACATATTTATGGATGTAATCTACTAGAAATGTAACTTGCCTTTCTTAAACTCAACATTTATACTTTCAGAAGGCCACACATTATTATCAACACTATACTAGGCCTTTCTAGTCACTCTTCTCAGTAATGGTTATGTGAGGATGAATATTCTATGGTTGAAATTCAGTCTACATAAGACATCGATCTTGTTTGTGAAAATAAGCTGGTACCCCTGTCCCCAGATTGTTTCATCATTATTTTTTGTGTAATAAAAAACTTGCTCTGCACCTCAGCCTGAAATATGTCACTCATTTTCCCTCCCACTTGCAACTCTTTCCATAAATTAATACTTACAGTTGTTTGAAAAAATATCTACATCCTTAAATTTCTTCCAGTTTCCTATAGGTTTTTCTTTAGCTTTTTTATTCCTACTTGCTATATAATCTATATTTTATGTTAACTAATCTCAAATTTAGTAAAATCAATCTAGTCATATTTGTGTAGTGCAATAGCAGATAATAATTAAGCAACATATTTATTAGTTAACTTGCCTAAATTATAATTTGTTGGTAATTAACTTAAAATCATCTTCTCAAATCTAAGATTAGTGGTTTCTATAACTCTAGAGATTTCAATAACTACAAAGAACTAGGTCACTGTGAATTTGGGTTGTTTCTACGAATAGATTAAGGATGAACCAGAGATATAAAGGGTGAGAGAATGGAAGTAGGGCATCTCATGGAGTGAGATTGGAATTTGTCTTTACTTCAAATTAGACAATGCTTATAGACAATGCTTATGAAGGGGTCAATAAACTCTATGTGTAGACTTAGAGTTTGAGGGTCTAGGAGTGAAAATGGATCCCCTCCTTTAAAGAAACTTTTATTTCAGAAGAAAGGATAATTAAACTAGTACTGACAATAAAATAAAAACTAAGTGCTTTCTTAGGGCTAAGTGAATAGAAAATGTACCAAGCTTCTCCCTGAGGAGGCACTGGTGAATTTCTGAAGGAAGCAACTGAGAGGTAAAGTGAATATGCATATGAAGAGCAGAGCCAGAGTAGACTCATTTGGACCTAAAAATAATAACTGGGCGTGTGAAACAGTTTGGTTTTTTTTCCTATCATATAAATTTTCTGAGAGCATGGAGTCTGATTTTGTTTGTTTTTCTAAGCTTTATTATAAGGCTTCACATAATTATTTTTTCCTGTTTCTTCAGTGATTTGATCAGGTAAGAGAAGCACATTGTCCTCAAGTGCTTTCCCAGGGGGACATCCTTCATTTATACAACACACCTGGAGAATTCTTGAAAAGTTTATCTAACAATGCTGCTGTGTGATTATGGACTGGGTTTTATCCAGACCTTTTAAACAGGACTCTCATTTTCAGCTTTATTTCACTCATTTTTTTAGTGCTTTCTATAGTATTTACAATGAGGGATCTTTGATGTACCTCTGTGGTATGCGTATATGAAAGTTCTGAAACAAGGATCAGTGAAGAGCATTATTTAATTGTGTTCTCTTGTGTGTTAATGCCTTAGGAAGCAGGAAGCTACTCAGTGAAAAGGAATAACCTTTACATTAACAAGAGCAATATATGTATTTTTTAATTTCTGCCACAAAGAATGATAAACTCTAATGGGGCTTTCGAATGTTAAATAAAAATCTGTGTCCAGACCATTGTTCCAGAGCTAAGTAAAATATTACTATGAAAATCTAAGGCAATTAAAAGAATGCTACTGTTCACACAACCAAATATGCTTTGGACCATTAGGCTGAATAGTTGCATTCTTTTAATATCAGTTATATTGTTTTAAGAATTTAATAACCATTGCATTATTTTAAGTTATACAAAATTAATGTTTTATTGAGTGTGGCATTTTCTATATCATTGCAAAATAGTTATTTTTTGGTTTAATATTAACCATTTACACATTGAATAGTGAGTTTAAATTTGCTTTTATTTAATTTTCATCGATATAGACACCTGAGAGACATCTTTGATCCTTATCTCTTCAACTTTTGACATCCCAGTAATCAACAGGTCTTGCTACTTCTGCATCCTACATATTACTTAGGTTTCTCTCTATTTCCACTCCTACCACCAAAGTCTGGGCCTTAATTATCTCTCACCTGAAACAGTAGATATGCATTATCTAGGAGAGTCTTTAAGGTGATGGCTAGCAAAACACTATCACATATGTGATCCCACTTGCCAGGCGTGACAAATGCTTGCTTCAGTTCAGCTTACTTTATAAAGGGGCTATGTTTTTGTATTAGTTTCCTAGGGCTTCTGTAAGAAATTATGATACTACTGGGGGCCCAATGCACAGATCAATGCACTGGTGGGGGGCGTGGCCTGCAAGGGTCAGCCCACTGTGGGAGCACTCCTCATCCTGGTCAGTTGAGCAGGGTTCCCACTCTGGGAGCACACTGACCACCAGAAGGCAGCTCCTGCATTGAGCATCTGCTCCCTGGTGGTCAGTGCACATCATAGCGACTGATCGACTGGTTGATCTGGTCATTCTGCTGTTCAGTCTCTGGACTTTTAAATATATAGACTGGTCACTTAAAATATCAGAAATGTGTTCTCTCCAGATTCTGGAGGTCAGAAGGGCAAACTCACGGTGTTGGCAGAGCCACTCTTTCTCTTTGTCTCTTCTAGCCCCTTACTGACTCAGGTGTCGGTTGGCTTTGAGGCAGCATCACACCAATCTCTGCCTCTGTCTTCTCATAGCCTTCTGTTCTGTGTTTTCTCCCATTCTTTTTTCTATACAAAAACGAGTTATTGATTTTTACAATGCATTCCAATCTAGGATGCTCTCATCTGGAGCTCTTTAACTTAATTACATCTGGAAAAACAAAAGAAAAAAAACAAACACACCTTATTCAAACAAGGTCATAGATGGTTTGATTCCCAGTGAGAGCACATGACCAGTTTATGAATTCGATCTTTGGTCAGGGTGTGTGCTGGAGACAAACAATTGATGTTTCTCTCTCATATCGATGCTTCTCTCTATCTCTCTCTCTCCTTCTTTCTAAAAATAAATATTTAAAAATTAATTTTGGGGAGGCACATATCCATTTAGTCATAGGTAACCACTATAGATTAATCCCAACCACCAGAGATTGTCTGTAGATTTTTCTGCTAAATGTATGATGCCAGGTCTAGATTATTATAACTTTACCATTTTTCCTTCTCTTTATTCTGTCCCCAAGTAGCTTCTTAAGGATGTTTTTCTCTCTTTTATATATTTACTAGAGGCCTGGTACATGAAATTTGTGCATGATTAAGGTCCCTATGGCTGGCCGGTAATCAGGGCTGATCTGTGTGGCAATCAGCAAGGCAATTAGGAGGCCCCCACTGGCACCTACCTTGGCTGGCCTGGGACCTGCTAGCTGAGGGAAGCTTCTACATTGAGTGTCTGCCTCCTGGTGGTCATTGTGCATCATAGCAACCATGCATACTGCTGTTTAGTTCAGTTGATTTGCATATTAAAATTTTATTATATAGGATATCAATTACTATTTACATTTACTCAGTTCATTATAACATTTCTTACTAAGGAATTTCTTGGAAAATTTACTAAATCTCTCTTGGGTTCTAAATATTATAGGTTAGAAGCTTCTTTTTTCCATAAAATATATAACATAATACTACTTTGATGAAATCTATACTATAAAAATCACATTCTTTAAGACAGTAACAAAAACACATAGATTAGTGAAATATTGACAAATATGGAGAATGAATTTGTACCCATACTCTACTGGTCATTCAGATGCTTAACATTTTAATTTACTTTGTCTTTTGTAGAAGTATCTAGTATATGGATTAATAGAAACATATCAAATGGTAGAAAAATATCAAAATGAGAGCATTTTTCTCAAAAATTTATATGTTTCCCTGTTATAAACATTGAGGCAGTCCTTTATAGAATCAAGGATATAACTGAGCTTAGGAATTGTGTTTGCCCATTACAGAGAACTAATATTCTAAAAAGTATAGATTCCATTTCTATTGTGCAGCAGCGAAATTTTTAAAAAATAATTTGAAGTAAATTTTTTTAGTGGCACTGTATAGGAAAAATACATTTCTATTTTAAAATTGGAAATATTCAATAACATAAACTAACTGCAAGGGAGTGTAGATGAGAGAGGTTGGGGGAAAGGTTTAGAAGTAGCAAATCAAAGTCATGTTTTAATACTGATGCACAGAGTTTATGTAGTTTTGATAGTAAGTGTGGTGGTACATTCAAATACATTTTTACTCAAATCTGAACAAGCTAACTTCTTTTAATTTCCTCATTGAATATTACTACATGTATACTATATTATTTCCCAGAGTAATCATAGTCTGATTATAGCCTTATTTTTAATCCTAGTATCTTTGTGATGCAATTTAATGGGAAATTTAAAATTGTAAACATTTAGAAAAAAATAACATCATGGTATATATCAGGATCACAGGACATAAGTACCTAGTTAATGATGATCAAGTAATAGATCTTACTTTGAAGCTATGCTCTCAAAATAATTTGCAGGAAGTAATGTTAGTAAAAAGAATTTTATTCAATTGTAGGGTCAGTTAGCAGCATGAGTGTTCTATAGCTTATTAGATGGTGGAAGATAATAGACTCCAAAGAGCCTTTTGCTTAAGATTTTCATGTTTTTAATAGATTTTAATAGTTTGTCAAAGTGTATGATTTCCACATTTTAATTTTGCATTTTCTAAAGAAAACACTCTTTGTGGGGAAAGGCTTATATATTCTTCTTATATATTCTTATTGATTTAAAATTAGTTGTTTTCTGTAAAGAACTCTTTTAGGAATGGAACATGGGATTTCTGTGTATCAAAAAGAACAAAATTCAGATTTATGTTGAAGACATTTTAATATATCTATATTATAGTTATTTTTTATATTATAGTTAATGTTTAAGTATCACTAACTTGTATCCCCCAAAACAGATTATTAAATAATGTTCCATGACCCATTCAGTAATTAACATGATTTAGCTAACTCCGTGTCCCCTTTCCTGCTGTCTCTCACCTATGTTGTTCTTCAAAGTGCACATATGGGCCATGGCCTGCCCCCCAGGCAATTGTCCAAAACTTATCAGAACTGCTTGGATAATTTAGAAATAGATTTGAGGACTTCCCCCTCCCCCATATTTTGATAGAGTAAGCAAGTATGTTAATCTTTATCTTGTGAATGTTTTATTTACTTAGAACTTAAAAGTGGAAAGAAAAAGCAAATAGTTTATCTCTATTTCTCACCGAAATGCAATTGAGTAGGAAAAAATGAGTGCTTGCAATAAATGCTCAACATAGGAAGGTAAACCACCATTTAGAAAATGAGTCCCTTGGAAGGTAATATGTTTATTGGAAGTAATTTCTGGCATAAGGCAAAACTAAATGTTGCTCTATGAATAATCATATTGTATTACACATATAAATTATTCAACTATGAAGTAGCAACAATTAAAATTATGTGCAGGCTTTGAGTACAATATACCCTTCTGCTTTGAGACACACCATACTTTATAATGATTTTATTGACAGATGCTATCCAGATATAATTTTGAAGTAATTTTATCAGAAGATATATTTTCAATTTATTACTATGTGTGATGACCCAAATCTAGACCCCATTATATTGTACATAATGTTGGTAATTTTTGTTAGGTGGTTATATAATGGCAGTTGTTATTTTGCATTATAGATTGTGTCCACTTAATCTAACAATTTATAAAGCCTCAGTAGAGATAATACTATAGACTGTGTTTTGTGAATTGAAAAATAATAATATGCTTAGGAGTATCTAGTTACTTAGAATTAAGGGACAACCAAAGGTTGTACTTTTTGTTTAGAAGTTTAAGAAGAGGTGAATATCCATTAGAGAAATTATAAAATCTAAAATGAATCTCAGATAAACAATTACATTAGTGAAAGGATACTAAGGCCAAGGATGAATGTAGTATTTAAAATAATATTATTTAAAAGGGTGAAATTTTGTTATCCTCGCCAAATCTTTGTAAACGTATACTCTATAGATCCCTCGATATTATTGTCAAAAGTCATAACAAAGGCCAAAAATGATTGCTAAGTTTGGGGATAAATCTCAGATTTTAGACTCTAGACACTAATTTTAACCTATTAGGACAAAATACCATTTCCCCCAAAATGTTAGGGTTTCATATATTAATGCAGTATCAAAAATATATAAATTCAGTCACATTTAATTCAGAAGTACATAGCATTTAGTAGTGGAAATACGTTTACCCTAGAATTACAAATTTTATACTCAGACACCAAGCAAACATATCAGAAGCTATGATGTACATGTCAGCTTCCTAGATGGTTAGGGAGAGATTAAAGTAAAGAAAAATAATCCAGAGCCTATGAAGTTCGAGATAGTTTAGTTTGGAGACTCAAGACAAAATATATGAAAAGCTAAATATAAATAAATGATCTTTGCAAAGTATTACACAAAATAATTGCCTTGACATCATAAAAGAATAGCTCAGACCTCACATACAAATTAAAGTATTACACTAAAGGAAAAATGTTTTTGGGATCAGCATTCAGGAAAAAGTGGCTAGTTAGTTAACTTCATCAGATATCCAATATCTTGTGTCTATAATATTCCTACTGGCAGCTGTCACTTACAAGCATAGTAATTGCTCTGTTTTTATTTTTGAAGACTACCCTCAAACTTTAAAAGAAAGACAGCCTTAAATAGTATTTCACCTTTCTGCATTAGAGGACATTCATTTTCTTTAATAAAGCATTGTTCTAGTCAGAGTCATATTTCCACAACTGAACCCGGTATTCATGCAAATGAAATAATTTTATTTAAATTGTCATCTAGAAAGTAATGTTTTAATGAATATTATTAGTACATGCCCTTGCCTGTCTTGTCCACCACAAATAAAATCTGTAAAAGAAAGAAAAGATATTGGAAATTCAGAGACACAGGGTTCAAGTTTCTCCTGAAACCCGGTTTACAGCTGGGAATTTTAAATGCCAGATAAGAACACAGAGAATGAAGATCACACACAAGAGAAAATATCTAAAAAGAAGTATGAGGTTGGTGTGTCAAATGACAGAATATAATAAAACACACACACACACACACACACACACACACACACACACACACACACACAAACAAATCTTCTCTTTCTATCTGGCTTGGGGGAAACTTCCAGCTTAGGTCTCCCAAGGAATAGAATCTAGATGAAAAGCAATTCAACAAGGAATGCTGAGAACTATATCCTGAGGTGTAGAGGTGTTGTGTGTAATAGTGAGGAGTTTTTTAGTTTGTTTGTCTTTTTATACAGAATATTGACTGTTTTCAGCTTATGAGATTTCTAGGTTCCCAAGATACTGCCTAGTCCTGGTGCACTCAAATGTCTACTTTCCTGAAAGGATACCTTATAATGAAGTTCTAATTTAATAATACTGTTGCTAAAGCTGTTTCTCTGGACTTCTTATGCTTGGCAGATATCCCTGGTGATTAGAATATCTTGGTGTACATTCCTAGTAGCTGAGTCTTAAAACTCCCTTTTAAATCCCGGCCTCTTGTAAGCTACTGCACATCACCAGAGGGTTATTCCTAAAGATAGTAGCTGCATAGGGGCCTGAGAAGAAATTAACATAGGCTACTTCAATCCAGAAAAACAAGCTATCTGCCCTAAAAGACAAAGCAGCAGAGCTCTCAGGATAACGGAACTATTCCCACAGACACACCTACCTGTTACATCTCACTCTAGGCTCCAGTATCTTTCTGACTTACCCCTCCTATCACTCAGTGATATTTCTTTGTATTTTTAGCAAATTGTATAAAAATGAAATATGAAGCCTCTAAATATTAGGCGCCTCCAAATAAGAGACTTGCTTTAAAAACCTGATTTTTTAAATGATTATTTTAAAAAAGAGCATGCCGTTTTAAGAGGCTGTCATTTTGGCTTTAGAGTTTAACCTCTTTAACAATCTGAACTCACAGCTCCGAGTTTGTTTTTTCATACCGCTAGACATAGATTTAGAAACATTTTCTACCCTCTGCGAAAATAATATTCTAATTTAGACTTTAATAGACTCCAGATGGACAAGGAATATCCAACTTCTAATATTCAACCCCACTGAATGCCAATGATTAAAATTAAATATTTCCCCTTAAATATTTCTCTGTGTGTATGTGTTGTTTTGAAAAAACAACAACAACAACAAAAACAAGGGCTGTTGTGATAAAATAGGCATCAAGCCAATGTGGTTCCCTTTTAAATACTAGGAAGCATTTTGGAACAAATGGTAATATATCAACTAATGAAATCAGGTTTTATGGTTCCTTAATTTTCTCCACAATGGTGAATTATCACCCTTAATATAATTAATTTTCTTTAGCCAGTTTTACCTATTGGGATTAAAACAAAACAAAACACAACAACTTGATTTCAAGAAGCAAAGCAAACATTGCCCTTTTTAAGCCCTTAATATGATGTTTCCACAAAAGAATGACATTGCAACCCAGTATGTTCTATCTCTTTTGGAATCAATGTCCTCAGTGATTCACAATGAATAGAAATAAGTACTTCAAGTTGAAAGTTTGTGAATTGACAAAATCAGCAAATTCTGTAATATCCTTATTTTACTATGTTTAAACTTTCAAAGCTTATCTTTCTTACAAGAGGTAAAAACCTTCTAAAATATGTTATTAATTATTTTTCTTTGCACATCTCTCATTTCGAAACAATTTGTCCTTTTATATGAAGCCTGCCTTATTTGTTGATAAATGTAAATAAAAGGCAAAGGCCTTCTTCACTCAGTCCATTCTTTATTTTCATGATGCTTTCACTCTATTATGCTGTCACTGTTTTTCAGGTCTCTTGTTTGATTCATCATATAAAAGGCTTGTTGCTTTCTGAAGTTTATTTAGATATCTTTGTGTTTGTAGATGTCTGATAAGATTTTTAAAACTATCATTTTGTATCTTATTTAGCTTTGTAAAGTTATTAATATGAATACATGATCTCTTTTGAATCCTATGTCTGAAGTTAAAGCTTGCTTTACCATGTATATATTATGGATATGCATTCCAGGATGTCAGGCTCAGTTGAATGAATGAATGAACACATGCATGGATGAGTGAAAGATACATTACCTTACTCAATACTTATGCTATCCAAAATACCTTACAGTTATAAAATCATTTTCAGTTTTAAAAGCACATTTGCACATTTTACTGTACTTAATAATAATAAAACTAATGTTTATTGAATCTCAACTATGTGTTAAATGCTGGACAAAGCACTTTACATAGATTATTTCATTGGGTCCTCACAATCTATGTGTCTTCTTAACTCTCATGTTACAGAGCAGGAAAATGAAGAACATAGATGTTAGAGGTAGCAAGATAGGATTTGAAATAAGTATTTTTAAATTTAAAAATCCCAAGTCAATAAGTGCTAAAAACATAATGCTTCTCTTATTTGTACATTCTTCTCAGAAGAAAATTATTTTGGCCGTGACCAGTTTGGCTCAGTGGATAGAGCGCCAACCTGTGGACTGGAAGGTCCCAGGTTCCATTCCGATCAAGGGTATATACCTTGGTTGCAGGCACATCCCCAGTAGGGGGTGTGCAGGAGGCAGCTGACTGATGTTTCTCTCTCATCAATGTTTCTAACTCTCTGTCCCCTTTCTCTCTCTCTAAAAAAATCAAATGTATTAAAAGAAAATTATTTTGCACTAGAAAGTAGGATTATAAATCAGTAATTCAAAATTTAATTTTGAACAACATACTTCTAAGTTCTATATACCAAAAAAAAAAAAAAAAAAAGGCTTAAAAACAATCATATAACATTACTGAGAATGATGCCTGTCAAAATAGTCTAAATAGCTGAGGAGTCAAGTTGAAATCATAACCTGAAACATTCTTCATTGAGATTACATTTTAATGTTATACATTGTTTTACCCTTTCAAAAATAGGCAAAAGAAACTGGGATCACAAAATGAAGATTGAATTTCTGATGATAGCAGCTTTATTATTTAAATTTTCATAAAATAGGATAAAAATACTAATAGAGGATTATCTTTTTCTGTTTTCCTTACCTTTCCACTGAGTCAGAAAAATAGAGCATATACCCAATCATTTAACTTGCTTGCAGCAGAAACATTTGATTATGATGGATGTACGTAATCACTTCTTAATTGAATAAAGCCCCCCCCTTTTTTTTTCAATTTAGGGGAAGAGAAAACTATGTAAGGGAAATACATGATATTTCTCCTAATTTGGAAATTTGAGATGAAAACGTGGAGAATTTTTATGTAACATTGTAAAGGCTCCTAACCTATCACAATATTTTATCTTTACTATAGTTCCTATTTCTACCTTAGATGTTATTTTACAAATATATATCTTCCAACTTGAATATAGACAGTTTATAGGAGACACCTTGTTTCTGCTGTACAGCCTAGGATCTTTTATCTGGTAGACACTCAGTAATGGTTACTAAGTGAATTAATTATGTGTACAAAGCCTTAGTATGATACTTTGCACATAACTAATGCTAAGTAGTAGCCACTATTCTTTTTCTTGTAATATCCAAATATTAATTTTGCTATTAAACTATCACGAATCAATTCAATAGTAGATCATGTTATAGAATGGAGGGGTTTATGGGTTAATAATTTTAATTCACTGTGCACAAATAAGTCTGTTGTTGGAGGGAGGGTCACTAAAATAGTTAACTTTGGTTATTTCAACTAATGAACTTGTGGGGGGAAAAGTAAAAATCCAATTGTAAACTTTAAGTGGCAGAGTATTATTTGTTTCCTATCACAGAACCTAGGACAGTGTCTGAAATATAGAAGGCAGTTAGTGAATATTATTTACTGTGCAAGAAATTGTTGATATGTGTGTGTAGCTTGTGCACACATGCTTGTAATAAGTAACTAAAAAGGATAAAGAGGCAATTTGAGCAAAAGTTATCATGAGTGCTACATGCCCTTCTCTGCAGGCATTTTCTTAAAAAGAGAGAATTAATCTTTCATGGGCATCGCCTAGTCCCTCTCCAACCTACTCCTAACCCCACCCCAACCGTATCCTTAAATTCATAACATCATCCAAATGGATGTGAGGAGACAGACTAATTTTAGACATTTTATTATATTTTTTAAAAATCTAAAGCAAAAAGACACTAATAACAAATAATCAGAACATCCAGAAAATCACCATGTGCCTTGTATATGATTCTCTTTTATTTTGGATATTTAACCTGGAGAATACAACGGACAGCGTAAACGTCTGCTAATTGATGCTCCAGAGGTTTGCAGATCTCAGAAAGTGTCGTTAATAGTATCCTGCTGGCACAGCGTGGCAGGATCATTAGGAGCAAAGCACCTCACACTGGGGAGCTCTGACAGCATCCATCAGGTTGTGCCAGCATTTCCATTTAGAATCCTGTGTCTCTTGCTGTGTGTATGGATCTCGACAGAATGCAAGAGGAAGGTGTCATTGTTCAAGTTGATACTACTGGGTAATATGTTAACTGATGGCATTTTCGCTGCCCTCACAGAAATAGCTCCAGGTGTAGAGAGAGTCCAGATAATACCAAAAGCCATTAAGATATCACAAAATTGTTTTGTTTTCTTTTTTCTCCCAACTGGATCAAGTTAGGTAGAATAGACATGCTAAAAATAAACTACGGTAGCGGTCTGCCTTGCTGTTTTGTGAAAGCTCTAGGAAGAGCTTGACATGGTTGACAACTGCATGTTAAGAATAGAGTTATCCAATTGCAGCATGAATAAGTAGGAACAATTAACACATTTTAGAGCTATTGACTACTCGTTAAAGGTCTTTCTTGACTGGTAGCTTGTGAAATATTTTTAAAAATTTAATTTGGCTTTTATATGAAATATTCAGATAAAACTGTACCTCAGCTTCTCAATCTTCTAGTTATAATATAAGTCTTGGCCATTCTGCTTCATATTTATTTGACTTTCATGAAGTTGTGCAAACTTGAGGGTGGGGGAAATTCTCACTCCAGTTGAATATACCAATGTGGAAAGTGCTGGCTGATGTGAGCCATATTTTTCCTGTGATAACATTTTTTGTACCTGAGTTGTTTTAATTACTATAAAGTGGAAATGCATTTATGTGTCACTTTTCAGTTGATATTGATATTAAGTACATGAATAAAGAGCTATATATGAAAGTTTTTGCTATTCCATAAAGGGAGAGAGATGTTTAATAACTCTTGTCAACATTTTATGCACCCAGCATAGGAGCACCTAGATATAGAAAGCAAATCTTGATGTACATGAAGGCAGATTGACAATACAATCAGAGTAAGGGATTTTAATACCCCATTGACATCAGTGGATAGATCTTCCAGACAAAAAAATCAATAAGGAAACAGTTGTCTTAAATGACACACTAGATCAAATGGATTTAATTGATGTTTTCAGAGCATTTCACCCCAAAGCAGCAGAATATAAATTCTTTTTAAGTGCACATGAACATTTTCTAGGATGCACCACATCTTAGAACACAAAACAAGTCTCAATAAATTTAAGAAGATTGAAATTATATCAAACATTTTCTCTAACCATAATGGTATTAAACTGGAAATCAATCACAACTAAAGAACACATAAAGTCATGGAGGCTAAATCACATTACTAAATAGTGAATGAGTTAACAATAATATCAAGTAAGAAAACAAAAGTCCTCTTTAGCAAATGAAAATAAAACACAACAACCCCAAATCTATGGGACACAGTAAAAGCAGTTCTACATGGAAAATTCATAGCATTATAGGCCTACCTCAAGAAACAAGAAAAATCTCAAATAAACAAGCTAACTTTAAAATTAAAGGAGCTAAAAGAAAAACAAACAAACAAAGATAAAAGTGAGTAGATGAAATAATAAAAACCAGAGCAGAAATAAATGAAATGAAGTCTAAAGAAACAATACTAAAGATCAATGAAACCAAGAGCTGATTTTTTTTGTAAAAATAAATAAGACTGACAAACATTTAATCAGACTCATGAAGAAAAAGGGATAAAGGATCCAAATAAAATCAGAAATGAAAAGGGAGAAAGAACAACGGATTCCACAGAAATACAAAAGGATTGATTGTAAGAAGATATTGTGAACTTTATGGCAACAATTGGACTAAATGGATGGATTCCTAGAAACATACAATCTTCCAAAATTGAATCAAGAAGAAATAGAAAATCTGAATAGACAGATTACAACTAACTAAATAGAGGCAGTAACTAAAACAGTTCCAACAAACAATAGTTCTGGACCAAGTGGCTTCACAGGTGAATTTTACCAAATATTCAAAGAATTAACATCTATCCTCCTCAAACTATTCCAAAAAATTAAAGAGGAAGGAAGACTCTCAAGCTCATTTTATGAAGCCAGCATTATCCTAATTCCTAAACCAGATGCAGACACTACAAAGAAATAAAATGATAGGCCATAGATGCTAAACATAGATGCTAAAATCCTCAACAAAATATTATCAAAGTGGATAAAAAATACATTAAAAACATCATACACTATGATCAAGTGGGATTTATTTAGGGCATGCAAAGATGGTATTATATCTGCAAAACAATAAATGTGAGATATACTACATAAACAAAATGAAGGATAAAGTCACATGATCATATAAATAGATGCTGAAAACCTGTCATTATTTGCAAATTACATGATACTGTATTTAGAGAACACTGATGACCCCACCAAAAAAATTACCAGAACTGGTAAATGAATTCAGTAAAATAGAAGGATAAAAAATAAATGTCCAGAAATCAGTTGTATTTTGCTACATCAGTAATGAGCTATCAGAAAGGAAAACTAAGAAAACAATCCATTTAAAATTTCACCAGAAATACTTAACCAAGGATGTAAAAGACCTGTATTTGGAAAATTTTAAAGAAGTTAAAAAAGATACAAATAAGTGGAAGCATATGCCATGTTCATGGATAGCAAGCATTAACATCCATAGTACACAAAGCAATCTATAGATTGAATGAAATTCCTATCAATATTCTAATGGCCTATTTCACAGAACTAGGACTAATATTCTAAAAACTTTTCTGGAACCACACAAGAAACCTGAATAACTGCAGCAATCTTGAGAAAGAAGAACAAAGTTGGAGGGATCACACTACCTGATATTAAATTATACTACAAGGCATGGTACTGGCATTAAAAATGACCATATAGATCAATGGATCAGAATAGAGAGCCTAGAAATAAATCTATACCTTTATAGTTAGTTAAAATTTGACAAAGGAGGCAAGAATATATAATCAGATAAAGATAGTCTATTCAATAAGTGGTGCTAGGAAAATTGAACAGATATATGCAAAAAGTGAAATTAGACCATCTTCATACACCATGCACAAGAATAAACTCAAAATGAATTAAACACTTAAATTTAAGACTTGAAACACTAAGAGAAAATATAGGCAATAAAATCTTAGACATTTCTCATAGCAATATTTTTATATCTCTTTGGGCAAGGGATACAAACAAAAAAATAAACAAATAGGACTATATCAAACTAAAAAGTTTTGTGTTGTTTTTTTAATTCTTACTGAGGTATATACCCTAATGGGGAATGGAACCCGCAATCTACTGTTATATGGGATGATGCTCCAACCAACTGAATTACTGGCCAGGACAAACAAACAAAGTTTTTGCACAGCAAAGGAAACCATCAGCAAAATGAAAAGACAGCCTATTTAATGGGAGAACATATTTGTCAATGATATAGTACCTGATAAGGGGTTAATATCCAAAATTTATAAAGAACTTATAAACCTCAACATTAAGAAAACAAAACAAAACAAAATCCAATTAAAATGTGCAAAAGCCCTAGCAGGTTTGCTTAGTGGATAGAGCTTCAGCCTACAGACCAAAGGTACCCAAGTTCTGTTCTGGTCAAGAGTATGTACCTTGGTTGCAGGCTCCTTCCTGGCCTGGGGCATGGTCAGGGTGTATGCAGGAGGCAACTAATTTATGTTTTTTGGTGTTTTTTTTTTTTTTTTTTTCCCCCACATTGATATCTCTGTGTGTTTCCCTCTCTTTTTCATTCTCTTAAAAATCAATGGACAAGTATCATTGGGTGAGGATTTAAAACAATGTGCAAAGTACCTAAATAGATACTTTTCCAAAAAGAAGTGGCCAATAGACTATGAAAAGATGCTAAATGTCACTAGTCATCACAGAAATGCAAATTAAAGACACAAGGGAGATTTCACCTTACACCTGCCAAAATCTGTATCATGAATACATCAGTAAACAAGTGTTGGCAAGGATGTGTAGAAAAAGGAACACTCATGCACTGTTGGTGGGAATGCAGATTAGTGCAACCACTGTCGAGAACAGTTTGAAGTTTCCTTAAAAATGAAAAATGCAACTGCCTTATGATCCAGAAATTCCACTTCTGGGAACATATCTGAAGAAACCTGAAGAATTAGTTCAACAGGACATAGGCACCCTATGTTCACTGCAGCATTATTTACAATAGCCAAGACTTGGAAGCAGACTAAGTGTCTATCAGTAGGTGAATGAATAAAAAAGCTGTGGTACATTTACAACAATGGAATTATACTTGGCTATAAAATCTTACCTTTTGCAATAGCATGAATGGACCTGGAGAGCATTATGCTAAGTACAATAGGCAGTCAGGGAAAGACAAATACAGCTGTTTTAGTGTAGGAGGCTTGGAGAGCTGGGTGAAAAATGTAAAGGGATTAAGCAAAAAACAAAAACAACAGCAACAAAAAACTCATAGATACAGACAATGGTAGGTGATTACCAGAAGGAAAAGGAGTGGGGAATGTAGAAGAGGGTAAAGGGATGATAAATGTTCATGGATGGAAACTTGACTTTGGTGGCGAATACACAATACAATGTACAAATGATGTGTTATAGAATCGTACACCAGAAACCACACCAATAAATTCAATATAAACTTGAAAAGGGAAATACTTAAATATTCATATCTGGATTTTTATTGTTATTATTTAAAAATATTTTTATTGATTTCAGAGAGAAAAGGAGAGGAAGGGAGAGGGAGAGATAGAAACATCAAAGATGAGAGAAAATGATTGAATGGATGCCTGCTGTACACCCCTACTAGGGACTAAGCTGAAACTCGGCCATGTGCCCTGACCAAAAATCAAACCATGACCTCCTGGTTCATAGGTTGATGCTCAACCACTGAGACACACCAGCCAGGTTTATTGTTGTTTTTAAAATTAAAAAGACTGTACATTCTTCATGGCTACAATGAAATTCTTATTTAAATTATTCCTCTTCATTTGAGTAGAAGTCCTTTTTATTTTCTTTTTTGTCTTGTTTCTTCTCTCACCTCCCACCTTCTTATTGTCTCTACAGAGCACTATGGTTCTGAAATACGAACCAAGCAGTGCTTTTAAAAATAGGAAAGTCTGTGTGAAAGAAAGGTTTATGCAGTTTGTCCAGACCATTTCATTGAGTCCAATTTCACAAGCCATTAACACTTTGAAAGGATAAATTAATTTGGTTGTCTATCATATTCTAGAAAGGAGCACAACATGTTAGAAAATATTGCTCAGTTGCTTTGGAAGAGACAGTTTGGTAGAAGATGCATTTACAATATTATAAAATAAAGAGATGGATTCTTAGCCAAGGGAGGAATATTTTCTTTATTTATTAGTAATTTTATAAATTTCCTCTCTGTTGTTGGGGAAATACCAGGCCAAATTAGAGAAAATAATACAGGCTCCATGGAATACTTTCTAATGCACTCAGCAGTAAATAAGGACATGTATGAAATGAGAAATGAGATTCCGCAGTTTGACAGTCTGTTTGATGCTTCTTTGGCTCTGTATCTATTTTTGTTCATCACTTTATAATGTTCTTTATATTACACAAATGAGTGAGATCATGTGGTATTTATTTTTCACTGACTGGCTTATTTCACTTAGCATAATGCTCAGATAAAAGGACTTAAATGTAAGATGGGAAACTATAAAATTCTGAAGAAGCCATAGACAGCAAGATAGCAGACATTTGTCATAGAAATATATTTACTATTTCTTGGGCAATGGAGACTAAGGAGAAAATAAACAAATGGGACTGCATCAAAATAAAAAAGCTTCTGCACAGCAAAAGAAACAATCAACAAAATAATAAGAAAGCCCACTGGATGGGAGAACATACTTGCTAGTGTCATCTCAGATAAGGGTTTAATCACCAACATTTACAGGGAACTCATACAACTTGACAAAAGGAAGATAATTCAATAATTTTTTTTTTAAAAAAAGGGCAATGGATTAAATAGACACTTTTTGAAAGAGGCCATACAGAAGATCAAGAAACATATGAAAACATGCTCAAAGTCACTAATCATCCAAGAGATGCAAATCAAAACAACAATGCAGTACCATCTCATACCTGCCAGAAAGTTATCATCAAATCAACAAACAACAAATGCTGGCAAGGATATGGAGAAAAGGGAACCCTTATGGACTGCTGTTGGGAATGCAGACTGGTGCAGCCACTGTGGAAAACAGTATGTTGTTTCCTCAAAAAATTAAAAATGGAACTGTCATTTGACCCAGTAATACCACTTCTAGGAATATATCCCAAGAAAAGAGAAACACCAATCAGAAAGGATATATGTACCCCTATGTTCATAGCAGCACAATTTTCAATATCTAAGATTTGGAAAGAACCTAAATGCCTATCAGCAGATGAGTGGGTTAGAAAACTGAGGTACATCTACACAATGAAATACTACTCTGCTGTAAAAAAGAAGGAATTCTTACCATTTGCCACAGCATAGATGGAACTGGAGAGCATTTTAAAATATAGCTATATATTTTCATTCCTACTTATTTGGCAATTATTCTAAAGAAGGAGAATAATTTGTGAGATAAAAGGCACTCCTTCCACTTCAGAAGTGCTGCCTTATAAACTAGCTATGAAAATATGCAAAGATGACCCATCATTAAGAATACATATTGAGACAATAGTCATACAAATAATTATAAATATATTTTTCAACATACTTATAGCAATACTTCTGTTTAATAGCCATAGAAAAACCAATTAAATGAACTAAAATAAACTTTTAAAAATGAAATATGAAGCTGTTGAAAAGGAGGATATAGATATAAATATATATTGTTAATGTTAAAAGATAAAAAGGGCATATGAGTTGAAAAAAGGAGGGCAATCTATAAGAAGTGTGAACTATTAGTTTTATTTCATAAAAATATTATTTTTTAAAAAATATTTGTACTTATTTATACACTAGGGGCCCAGTGCACAAAATTTGTGCACTAGGGAGGGGTCCCTCAGCCCAGTCTGCCCACTCTATCATACTGGGAGCCTTCAGGGGATGTCCTACTAATGGTTTAGGCTGCTCCCCATTGGGTGTGGACCTAAGCTGCAGTCTGGCCTCCCTTTTCAGGGGGCGACTGGGCTGATCAGAGGAAGAGCCAACCCCATCACCCTGCTGCTGCAGCCACTGCCAGTCACTGCAGCCGCCAAAGTATTTTCATCAACACGGACTCCAGTCCCTTCACCATAGAAAAATGACAACTTTCTTTAGGCTTTTTCAAGATGTGTCTTTCATAGGATATATTTCTTATTGTTTTTTTATCCTCACTTGGGGATATGTTTCCATTAATTTTTCCCCCTTCCCTCCAATCTCAGGCTTGGACCCTGCCCAAGCCTAAAGCCTCTGTCTGAGGCTTTAGGCTTGATAAGTGGGCCCCTGCCCCTCTGATCCCTTCCCAAGACTACAGCCTCTGCCCCAGGCTTTAGGCTTGGTAAGCAGCATCCACCTCCACCTCTGCCCCTCTGATCACAGGCTCAGTCCTTCCCAAACATAAAGCCTCCATTGAGGCTGGCTGGAACTGACCTGGGTGCTGAGGAGGTTCCTGGGGACCCAGGTATGTATGCAAATTAACCGCCATCTTTGTTGGGTTAATTTGCATACTCACTCTGATTGTCAGTGGGCATAATGGAGGTATGGTCAATTTACATGTTCTCCTATTATTATGTAAGATAGACAAAAATGCATACAATCTTGGAAGTTTTTATACCAAAATAGTAACAGTTATCTGTGATTTGAGATTTTGATGTTTAAATGTACAACTTCTTATAAAGCTTATGTTATAAAACTAAGAATATATTACTATGTATCCTAATAAAATATTTTTAACTAAAAAAAAAAGATAGAGTAAACAGGCATGAGGCATAAGAAAAGATATAAAATATAAGGTTCAGGAAAAAAATATTTGCTTTTAAGCTCAAAGATATTCTGATCTAATTTGCCTATACTGATTCTCTGTTTCCTAATTGTCCTTCTTTGGTCCCTTGAACTTATTCTTGTCTATCTAACCAGGGCAATCTAATATCACACCAGCTGGTAAGAAGGAGTCAGTTTAAAATCACATCAGCTTTGAAGTAGAGAGGGCTTGAAATTCCAGCTACCTCACATTCTTAGAGTGTGGATATAGACTGAGTACTCTCTGACTGCCTCAATTTCCTCAGTTGTATCAATATGAATGGCTGCCAAAGAAATGTTAGTTTCTTACTTACCCTTCCCTGATCTCATTTGATTCAGAGCTAACTTTAAATTCTGAGCTCATTTGATTCCAAGTTGCTACTCTCATTGCTTTTCCTTCAGCTTAAATGGAGTATTGTAATAGTTTGGAAGTCCAAACCTGGCTAGGGATTTCTTCTACTTATCCATTCATCTTCTAATAAAGCATTTGGAGAAGCGAAGAGAGTTAGAATGTTCTCTAATTCAGTGTTAAAATCCTGGTCTTAAGTAATCTTGCCAACTCTGTCTTCCACAATGTTCCTGATTTAGCTCAAAGGTGATGCTAAGGCTGAAAGGTTAACATTCTTAAAAACAAAAACAAAACAAAAAACAAAACAACAACAACAAAAAACCCACACATTTTATTATGGTCTGTGAATGTTTTCAGAGAACTGTAATAAAAATTATTATACCATTAAAATTTAGATGAAGTATAAAAAAAAAAACCCAACACAAACAACCCATAAAATCACAAACAAAAAACTTCTGTGCCAACAGATATATATAACAGAATTACGAAGGTCTTTGTGTATACTTTACTAGAAACAAAATTAAATTACACGTTTATCAGCTCTTCAACATAATCTAAGTTTTCTGCCATGGATATTATTTGTGTTTAATTATTTCTCAGTATATCAATATAAAGGTGTCATTAATTAAAATACATAAGGTCCTTTCAAAACAAATGTGTAAAAGAGTTAAACAGTTTTTCCTGATGACTTTGACAAGTTGTAAAAATAGCTTGAGGCGTGTGCTTTCTTAATTCACAGGGAATATTCACCAATACTGATGGAAAGTATAAAAGCCTTACATTTGTATTAAGATGAGGATTGCATACACTGATATTCTGATCTCATTTCCTGCTCTGATTCTCTGTTTCCTAATTGTCTTTCACACGTACACAGACACTTCAATACAAGCACACGTACCACACACCATACACACACACACACACACACACACACACACACACACATACACATGCACACCACACTCACACCACATGCACACCACACTCACCCCACATGCACTGATAAATTTCTATTACATTTCTGGCCTAGAATCTCTAGTCTGAAAATATTCATGGAATTAAAATAATTTGAGGGAACTTATATGATGAATGTTGCATATTTGTGACATAAAACTATATTTTGTATATTTTGATGATATAAATGGTTTCCCTGTAATAAAACGATCACTTCATCAAGTGGCACTCTCTTTCCTTTACTATGAATTAAATGTCATGTCTTTCTCCAAATGTGTTGACATGTATTTATTTACACAGTGTGGATTTTGTGAGCTCTTGTTTTAATTAAGGAATTATCACATTTGCATATTTCTATAGCTTTCATTGAAGTAAATTGACTCTCATGTGCTGGTATTGTGTATTATTATACATACTTTGAGAAAACCCACAGCATTTTTACTGACTGTTTTAATGCTGTGTACTAAAAATGACTGTTTCTAACATAAATGCTTTCCATAAGCCTCTGGAAAAGGGTTGACCTTATGCTTGCCTATTTGGTGAATAGAAAGGTCAGGCAGGGTCTGAAGGCAGTGTCAACTTTTGACCAAACAAAAAAAGAATAAAGAAAGATACAAGTAATAGACCAACTCCTTGTTGACAGAATTTTTCTAAGCCCCTTTGAAGGAGACACTGTCAGCTCTCTGCAAATGTCAAGTCCTGGTCTGATGCTTCCTGGCAAATGAAGAATAATACTTAGATAATTTTTAAATGTTTAAGAGGGTTAAGGTTTTATTTGGAACCTTTGCATATTCCCTTTGCAAATTTCCTTCACTTTTACATCCTTTTTCATTGTGAAGCCTAATATAAACAACTTCAAGATGCAAGTCTATGAGCATCAGATTGGCAAAAATTAATTGTATGCATGTGTTGTATTAGTGGTGGGATTTTGAGAGACTTGAGTGTGCATGCATGCACCATTCTTCTAAGGCATGAAAACTTTCTTCAGGTTCTTCCAATTATAGCCATGCTTCTTTGTGAGCTGTATATTGCCAGATATTTTAATTATTCAAGAAAAAGTAGAAATCCAAATTCTAAGTGAAAAAAGCCTATTTTAAAAATTGTCTCAATTTTTATAAAACATAAATAATGTTTGGCAAAACAAAGCACGTCTGACCAAATATAGACATACCAATATTGATCTTATATCTTGAAACTTTTATTTATGGCTGCAACATGTCCAAATTTAAAATAATATTTATTTTTAGCTATTTCAAAGAGTTATGAAATTTATTTAATATTCAGGCACTGGGAATAGGATTTAGAAGTTAACACAATTTATCATGAAAGTACAGTATATAAATACTTAAATTAATCTGTAGAAAATGCCACAGTAAATTATACAATAAGTTTAAAAAGTAAAATTAATTTTTTCAAATATATTCATTCATCTTGAATTTATTTACTTCAAAATACCATTCAAAGAAGAGATGAGTTAAGATCTTTGATCATTATTTCTGGTAGGGTAATGTGTCCAAATACTTTGATTGAAATGTCCTCATCAATTTAGGTAAAAATCAAACAGGCTGGAATCTCCATTGGCAAAGCACTGGCATTCAGTGAATTCACCAAAGTCATGGTGACCACTCATAAGGATACAGTGAATGAGACCAAATTTCCATGGATGCTCTTTATATAAAGTTTCTGGATGTTCTTCCAGAAACTTTAAATAAATTAAAGTGCACAATCTGCTCTTTTGGCTTGCCCCAGGATTGCCATCACATCTCTTGCTGACTACATATCCTTCTCATCACCAGTTGCTGTTCCAAGAGTCACAACACCCTATAATATTTAGTAGATGCAGTTTTTCCTGAGCAGAATTCTGGGCCAAGTCAATTAACCTCTCATGCCTCAGCATCCTCACTTACTTTCTTTGTGTCAGAATGTTACAGTTTCTAGCTTCCATTCCTGAAAAATTGTTAAATGTATGTCATTGGAAGTAGATGATCCTTTTGGTAGAAACCCGCCACCTCTGGGAAAATGAATACGATATGGTCCCAGTAGAAATGTAATTTTCCTGGGCTTAGAACACATTGATATTAAAGTAAGAAAAATAACCTTTCTACCATATCTAGCACCTCAGCCCTCTACAGACAAGGTCAGATTTTGGTCATTCAATTTAAGTGGCCAGGCACCTAAATGATTTCATGGGAAAGGAGTAGGAAATGGGCCAACTGATAAAAATTTCACAAATAAGTCTACCAAATGTCTTTAGTTTCTTTTAAAGAATATTAAAGAACTACTTATTATATACTGTATTATTTAAGTAGATACTCAATAGAGAAAAATAATACAGGTGGTACAAAAGTAAGTTTATGGTTGTGAGGACATGAAAAAGAGTTTATTTTTTGTATTATTATTATTATTATTATTATTACCAATTATTGTACTATTTTCCATAGGAATGCCTGTAAACCTACTTTTCCCATACTCTCTATGGTAAGATAGAAAGAAGAAATGATTAAGACCACAAAAGTTTACACACAGCCAGTAAAGAATTATTGAAAATTTACTAACTTAAAGCAGCGTAAATGTATTGTTTTAAAGTTAGGGAAGTTAAAAGACTAAAGTGAGTTTGGAACCTAGCATTTTTTCTGGAGGTGGTAGAGGGGAATCTGTGTCCTTGCCTGTCTAAGTTTTAAATGGTCATTGCATAAGCTGTGACCCCTTTTTCCACCTTTAAAACCAGCAAGCTAGCAATTCTTCTTCTCTAGTCTTCTGTCTCCTTCTTATAAGGACCCTTATGGTTACACCTGGCCCATCCAGACACAACAATCTAGAACAGTCTCCTAATATCAAAATCCTTAACTTAAAGCCACCTACAAAATACATTTTATCAGGTAATATTCCATAATAAAAGGGTTTGAGATTAGAAAGTTGACCATTTTGGAGCCATTATTCAGTGCACAGCATAACCGCATTTTTGACATTTGCTCTCCCCTCCCCCCCTTTTTATTGTAACACTGTGTTTGACAACTGGATGCATATACTTATCTTCGTTTTTCAGATAACTTTTAAAATATTTTGCTTCTAGAGTAAATCTTTAGAAGTCTAATTATTCAATAAAAGTTATGAAAAATTATAATTCTTAATTGTTCCCAAATTATTGTTTAAACTGCACCAATTTATATTCTTCCAGCAATCCATGAGAGTTTCAGAAATGACATGTATAAAGCAAACTGATTAAAAGTTTATGTTAGCTCTTAAGATCGGTATTGTTGGTGAATCCATTACTCTCCACAGCCATTTCTTTTTGTTCTTTCACAAATTCAGTTATAGTCACTTTGACATGTGCTGTTGTCACCTTTCTACCACATCTAGTACCTCAGCTCTCTACAGATAAGGTCAGAATTAATTGTGATCACAGCACTAATTGTGATTTGTGGTGTAGCCTAAGTTTTCTTATACCTCTATACCAGTGTTTTCCAAAAATTTTAAAATGTGCCACAAAACATTTTAAACCATGCAATACCTGTCTATGTAGTCAGGGACACTGACCTCTTTTCTCTTATTTCCCTTGCCACATAAAAAAAAGGTCAACAAAAATAGCTGACCGGTGTGACTGAACCAAACCTGCACCTTGTTGTGGTCAGATAGGTAAAATAATCTTATTTTATTAAAAAGCCTAATATGCTAAGTGTCCAGTCATCTGGTCAGCCATTCAACCAATCAAAACATAATATGCTAATGATATGCTAAGGCTGCTCAACCACTTGCTGTGATGTGTACTGACTACCAAGGGGCAGAAACTACAACCCTCCAACTGGTAGGTTAGCTTGCTGCTGGGGTCCAGTTGATCAGAACTGAGGGAAATGGGCCCAGACACGCCCTGAAGCACTCCTGAGGCCCCTCCCCAGCTGGCCAACCTCCTGTGTTCCTTCCTGGGCCCAGTCGTGTACTAGTGGGATCCCTTGGCCTGGCCTATGCCCTCTTGCAATCTGGGACTTCTTGAGGGATATCAGAGAGCCGGTTTCATCCCAAACCTACAGGCCAGGCCGAGGGACCCCACTTGTGCAAAAATTCATGCACTGGGCCTCTAGTATAATATATTTTTGGTGTGCCACAGAACTTTATGAATTTATGTATTCCATGAGATAAAAATGGTTGAAAATTGCTGCTCTGTACCATTACAGGGGCTGCCTCTACTTCCTGAAATTCCCCTTTACTCTGAAGTGTCTAATAAACTCTAACTACCTTTCAGATCTCTAGTCCATCAATGCCATTATAGCAAAATTAGTACTATTTGGAAGACATCTTCTAATTTACAAAAATAATTTGTATCCTAATACTACATAGTTAGTTATAAATATTAAAATTCATACAGATGCCCATTTGTAGATGATGCTCCAGATAAAAGAACATTGGAATTTAGAAGGAGCAAAATTCCAAGGGAATGCTATAGATAACATCTTACTTTGCCTTTGCTCCCTGGTGATAAACCCCTTTCCATTGGTTAATTAAATGGTTATTGTTGAAATTTCATTTTGAAATTGTTATATATTCATAGGAAGTTGGAACACTAGTATAGACATGTCCTGTGTATCTTTATTTTTATTTCCCATTGGTAATATCATACTGAGAACTGTAGTGAACTATCAAAACCAAGAAATGGACATTGGTACACTATGATCGTGATTATGGGGGCTGATGGGTTGTATGGAATGTCATTTCTGGGCTTATAAGTACGTTTATGGATGGGCTCTTCCCCTCTCTCTCCCCTTCCCCTTCCCCCTCTCTCTCTCTCCCTCCTCCTCCTCTCTCCCTCCCCTCCTCCTCCTCCTTCTTTCTTTCTCTTTATTTTTTTCCCTATGTTTTTCAACAACAGTACCTGAACACTTTTTAAAAGTAACACTATAGAAGGACTATGGCTATTTTGGAAACTTTTTTAGGATACATATTGTTACATTATTTTATTTTAAAAGATATATTTTGAATATCAACTCTATGATAGGCTGTGTGGTTATAATCTGAAATATCACAGTCTACAGTCTGATTTGGGTTCATACTATTCATGCCTCTTTACCAATAAACTTAGCAAAGCAACTTGAAGTTCATATCTATCACTCTTCTATGAAAAAATAATTTCTTCTTTGATATACATCTCAAGCCCATAAACACACACACACACACACACACACACACACACACACACCTCTTTTTTTTCTGTAAAACTGTTAGACATGAATGCATTAATTATAGTGTATGAGGTAGTTATTCCAGATTTACTAATTACTAGTTTTAAATTGAATATTATTTTTGTGACAAATCACAGTTATTCATAGTAGATTATTATACGTTTAATGATACTTTGAAGTATGGAGCTTAAATAACAATAACAAAATAAGGTTTCTCTAGAATATTATCTAGCAAATTATAAAATAGGGAATATATTACTTTTGTATAAATAAGCAAGTAGATTTTTAAGATTTAATAATGAACAACTTTCTCCAAAGTAAAGCAGACACACACACACACACACACACACACACACAATTCTTATAGGATAATTTAGAAATTAATACATATAAATGATAGAGAATAGAAAGTAGATTCATTAGTGTTTTTGTTTTTATTTTTAAATATGCTTTTATTGGGTTTAGAGAGAGAGGAATGGGGAGGGATAGAGAAATAGAAACAGTGATGAGAGAGAATCATTGATCAGCTGCCTCCTGCACTCCCCCTACTGAGTGCATTGAGCCTTTATTTTTTTAGGTTATATCAGTGAGGACAGCTTTGCTTAGTATTCTTGATTCCTTTTGTGTGCTGTAACTTTGCTTTGCATATACTTGTCATTTAATATTTTAAAGAATAGAAGAAATACGCCTACTTCATTCCTAAGTGAGTGCTCTTCAAACTGTATTGTAATTATTATCTAATTTTAGAATTTCCAGGAGATTATAAATCATATCATTTACACATTGATTGCACTAATTAAAAGTTTAATAACTTGTCAAGGGAAACATAATTAGTTAAGTGAAAACTTTACAACTAACTCCCAAGGAAGCTTTCTATTCTTTTTTGAAACTAAATCTTGATTTCCTCCGGGGCCATTGCCATAATAAGACTTCTAAATCCCACTCACATTAGTTCTTCTGGCTTAATCTATTATAAATGTTCAGTCTGTGTAAGCTTTGAGCAACCTAATGTGTTACACATACTTAGCTTTTGATAATCTAAAAAATCATGGGTCATTTTCATATGGAATGATACTGTATTTCTCTTTTTAAAACCAAGTATTAATGCCAGGGTCAGAGTTCATACTCAACATTATTAAGGCATCCTCTGCTTCATGCTGACATTGTATTTGATTTGGGGCCTTTGTATGGTACACACTAAAGTGAACTTGTGGAAATTGGAATAGTAATAATTATTGATGGAAGACCCTGGCGACTCCTACCTACTATTATGGACTAGATGCATGGTGCATGAAAATTCATGTACTGGAGAGGAGGTCCCTTAGCCCAGCCTGCCCCCTGTCACAATCTGGAAGCCCACGGGTGCAAAGTGGCTCGGCAATCAGGAAGGCGATGCCCCATCACACCTCTGCTGCTGCCACTGCGGGCAGTGCAAGCCTCAGCCAGCCCTGGTTACCTGAGTCTCAGGCGGTCCTGCGTGGCTGGGCAGCTGCCATCCAAGGCTTGCCTGCACCTCGGGCCAGTGCTGGCAGGCTGGGGGTGCTGAGGGGACTGGAGGACTCCAGAGGCATGCATGCCTGCTGCCCTGGTGAACTAATGGCCTGGGCGCCACCATCTTGTGGCTGTGAGTGCTGACATATTTGAGGGTATGGCAGTCAAATTAGCATACCCCTTCCTTATTGGCTGTGGGTGCTGTCATCTTTGAAGGTAGGGAAGTCAATTAGCATATTCCTTCATTGGTTGTGGGTGCTGCCATTTTTGTGAAGGTGTGAGGGTCAATTAGCATATTTCCTCTTTGTTACATAGGATAAAATAGCTTTAATTATTCTTAAGTAGCAAACCCCTAATGGAAAATTTGGATGTTCTCTATACATCTAAAGAGGTTAACTTTATAGTAAAAAGAAATAATGTAACATTCTAATTCCATAAGTTCAGCCTAGAGCTCTTACTGTAGGATCCAGGTTTTATCCTGTATCTAACCTGAGCAAATAATAGCTATTTTCAGTAAGAGGACAATCTCAACATGCAAAAACATGTAGAAGTACACTTGTCTTTCTTGAAAAACTTGTGTGGTTTTTTCCCCCCTACTAAAAATAGTAGTTTATTTGAAAGTATGATTAGGATGGAATTAAAATATTGAACTTTGAATGCTGACATTTCACATGCTCCTTTGATGTTTTATTTTAAAGAATTCTTAGGGTTGTCAGTTTTAAAAACCAAATGGTTGAGGAAATCAGGTAAAACCTCACTGTTGAAAAAGCATGAACATAATGCCACTTTTTTCCCCCAGCATTTTATATATTTCCTGCCTCTGCTTAGGGTCCTTACAAACATAAGATATTTTACTCTTCAAAAAATCCTTCCCAATTAAAACAAAATGCTTTCAGTAAAAAACAAAAAACAAAACTTCATTTTCAAAGCTAGTGGTATTCAGTAATGTTAGTTTTGTTTCTTTCTGCATCATAGCCACAATTGGTTCAGCAGGCAATTATTGATTTGTCGTTCAGACCAGTAGGAGGCATCATTATGTTACATGGAATGAGACCTCAGCCATATGCAGGAAAGTATTGTACCCTAACATTACCAACACGAAGCTACAGTGATGGGTTTACATTTTCTCTCTGGAGCTCAATACAACAAGCTTAATAGGTGACACAACAAGCGTTCTATATGCAGAAGCCCAGAGGGTTTGTTCAGCGTAGTTAGATTTGGTAAACAGATTGAGACATAGCAAGTTGTAATTGCCACACCAGCCGTAGGGTTAGCATTCTGATTTTATGCTAGTTTTCCCAGTTTCTTTTGTATCAGAAGAGTTCATTTAAAAACCGTCATAAAAGTGCTTGTAACTTTTTAAAAACCAACATGGAAATGCCGAAGAAAAAAGAAATTGTGATGTTTGTACCATACATTTTCTTAAGTAATAACTATACATTAGCCACATATTTAAAACACACACACACACACACACACACACACACACACAGAAAATCAATACGTTTATATCACCATCATTGAAAATGGAAGGAACTTAAAAATATAATCTAAAATATAAATTATGGAGAACAACTTAATTTTAAATAATATTTAAGTTCTAATAAAAATACACTTAAAGGTGACATAAAATAATTTTTGTGAAAATGAAATTTAAGTATGATTGAACATCAACATTTAAATTATTTAAATTGTACATATTTTAAAATTATATATTATTCAATGTGCTTAAATATTATTATAACAAATTATATTTATTAACATCTTCAATGTAGAAAGTTAAAGCTGTGCAGACATGCAAGTGTGCAAAAGACAAGTACGGATTGAATGCATTGTGGAATACTTTAAAGAAAAAAGAATTTCTGTCTTACAAATTGACCATGTGGGCAAAAGTGTACTTTATCGTTGTGTACTACAGGTGTAAAAAAAACTCTATTAGCTCCGCTAACTCAAATTTTATTGCTCTATTTTAATACTTACTGATTTTTTATTCTACTTAAATCTGCTATTGAACACTTCCAGTATTTTTTTCAGTTATTATACATTTCATTTCCACATATTTTATATAATTTCTATTTATTGATATTCTTATTCTGTTCACACAGCATTTTCTTGCTTTCCTTTAAAACTTTGTCTGATTTCCTTTATTATTTTGTACATATTTTTACAGTAATTTTAAAGTGTTTTTCTAGTAAATTCAAATTCTGGACTTCCTTTGGGAGGTGTTCTGTCAAATTGTTTTATGAGCCATGCTTTCTGTTTGTTTGTATGCATTATGATTTTCTGTTGGAACCTGGATATTTTAATGTTATAATGTGGTAATTATGCAAATTAGGTTCTCCCTCTTTATAAGTGTTAGTGGAGTTTTAAAACTTTTCTTGATTCTGTAAGGCTGTCATAGTACATTGTTTTAATGATTTCAAAAAACATTTTTGGAAAGACTGTATTCCTTGTTGTGTTTTGTTCCTGAAGTCTCTGAGTCTCTGTTCCTTAGCTAAATTGATCTTGTATTTTGTCAGGCTTCCTTGAATGACAGGTTCTAAAAAACAAAATAAAAAAAATTGTTTAAAATGTTAGGAGATTGTCTCTATGATAAACACTCTTTTTTTTTTTTTTTTTGCTTTTTTTTGTGTTTGTTTGTTTTTAGCTGTTTGCCTAATAAGTTTATTGTCTCTGAAAAAATCATAGAAAATTGTGATTTGGTTTATTATAATAGTTCTCAACAGCCTGTTCCTGAGCTCTGAGGAAGCTTGCTTTCTTCTGAGCTACCAGATCATTCTTCTGTGCAAGAGACATTTTGAGAAGCTTCTTTTTAACTGCTTTCTTAGGCATCTTCTCATAGACTGGATTCTCTCGTATTGCAGTATGAGCTTTCTTATCTATCTCCTCCATCATGTCTGGAGTTATGTTGTTCTTTATATATTGAGAGAACTGTTTCTTGTAAGCATCTTCATCCTCTTCCATTAGATAATGCATGTCGTCTGCAACATTCTGACCCATGATGTGCTTCCGATGCACTTCTGCATTGAATTCTTTGCTTTCTGAATCATAACCAGGGGATTGTTGGGTACTGTGAGGGGTAAATAGGCCTCTATCCACAGCTCCCTTGAGGGCCCCAAAAACTTTATTTCCAGTAGTAGTTCTGACAAGCCCTGCATCCAAATAGCAGGGGAAGGCACCAGGTTAACCATCACTGCTTTCCATGTTGTATTCATCTCCAGTCACCTCCACTTGGCCTTCACTGATCTTGCCCATGCCAAACCTATTGAGAAGCCTGCTGGCCAGCAGCAGGCCAGTACAATATGCTGCAGCATAATTTGTCAGGCCATCCTTCACACCATACTTTGAGAGTTCATGAGCATAAGCTGCACAAACTATCATATCTCCTTCTATATGGGCATAACCAATCTGACAGATGATATCTCTATTGGTTACTCGAACTATCATCCTGTATTTACATGTGTTGTGCTTATTTTTATCCTAGATTACCCTCTCGCCATCTTCTGAATTTCACTTGTTATCACTTGAAGTAGGCCTTGTTCTTGACAACTTTCAAAAACCCCATCCTGTGGGAGAGAGACCCATGGGCCCCTAGTATTGTAATAACTATCTATAGTGCCACATGAGCACTTGAATAATCAGAGCTGAGGATCACTTTGTAACCTATATGAATAACTACCCACTGTGCTGTACACTTGAAACTAATACAAAATAGTGTTGAATGCAAACTGAGTGAAAATAGAAAAAAATACTGTTACATAGCAAATGTTTTATAGATATTTGTTGAATTGAACTGACTGTGAGATTGATAAATTTCTCTTTCACTCTGACCACAGAACAGCTTACAGAAGCACAGTGGTGGTGATAGGTAATGATTTTCTGCACTCTCTGAATGCTGAATTGTCACAGATGAAAGAAAAGCTAGAAAGAGCTTTCACATAGCTATTAGAAAGGCCGTTTTAAAATGTCTTTTAAGGCACATAATTTTCAGTGTTTTACCATGTATAATCAACTGGGAATAAACCAGGTGACATTATTTTAAATTGTGCCTTAGCAACAGATAGAAAACTTAGAAATTGTATTTTTTCAAGTCTCCTATGAATTATTTCACTTATTTTTCTGACATTGATTTCATCCTCACCTGAAGGTATTTTTCCACTGATCTTTAGAGAGAGTGGAAAGGAGGGGGAGAGACAGAGAGAGGGATGTGAGAGAGATACATCTATTGGTTGCCTTTTGTATGTGCCCAACCAGGGATAGGATTGACCTTGCAGTGGAGGTATGTGCCCTTGACCAGGATTGAACCTGGAACCCTTAAGTCCATTGACCAACGATCTAACCATTGAGCAAAACTAGCTAGGGCTACCTTACACTTTTAAATTATGCTATAAAAGAGGTTTCTTAAGTTAGATGCAATACAAAATGTAGGAGCATTCACAAGTCTTTTTCATTTGATGCTAACACTCTTGTCCATTTTAAAAGCTGAGACAACCACTGCCTTGTTATCAAAGAAGAGAGGCAATTGCTCTAATAATAAATGTTAGAACTTTTATTGTGTCAGAATAAGAGGAGAAGGAGGGCCAAGAGTTGCCTCTACATTAGATTCCTTTAGTTTAGATATAATGCCTTTTTACTGTGAATATAAAACTTGAAAGAGTACAAAACAAAAGGTAGAAAGGAGTAGGTGGGAGATGGAGATTCTGATATCAGAAATCAAAGAAAAAAGGACACAGATATTAAATAATAAAAAAGCCTTCAAATTTTACCATAGGGAAAAAAAAGCATCCTATTAATTCAGGTCTAAAGTGCAAAGTCCTTTCAAAATCTTGCCAAATGTTTCATATCTTCTGATAACTCAGTAGATATATTTATACATGTTTCATTTTATATATCTTCTTAGATAAACTTAAAAACCTCAAACTATGATAGACCATCACTGCTGCAGAGTCAAATATTCTATACTCTTGTAAGAGGTGAAATGTCAATGCAACTGTATCATTTCTATGAAAAAATGTATATGGAGGAATATTATCATTTTCATATGTGATGGGCTATCATACACACACACACACACACACACACACACACACACACGTGCATATAATGTGCCCCTATTATTTATTAAGTAAGGCAGAAGATGACAATCATATACAGGTAAAAGATTTAATTATTTATTTTAATTAATGCAACACAAGTACACAGCATATGCCATCTTGTTTAAAATTATTTTCCAGAATTTGATTGACTTGGTATAATATTAAGAAGAGCAAAGTAATTTATATTTTTGTAAACCTTAAGCAACACACACACATTTCTCCATAACAAGAGTATCTGAATTTAGGTGGCATTATAAAAAACGACTTATGCCCTAGCCGGTTTGGCTTGGTGGATAGAGTGTAGGCCTGCAGACTGAAGGGTCCTGGGTTCGATTCCGGTCAAAGGCATGTACCTTGGTTGCGGGCACATCCCATTAGAGGGTGTATAGGAGGCAGCTGATCGATGTTTCTCTCTCATTGATGTTTTTAACTCTCTAGCTCTCTCCCTTTCTCTCTGTAAAAAATCAATAAAATATATTTTAAAATATAAAATAAATTAAAAAGGGCTTAGCTTGGAAACTGTCCCATAGGAATGATTCATAAATGTGTATTGCTTATAAATAATAAATGAATATATTTAATGTGTTTAACCGGTGATATTTTAAAATATTTAAAATGAAGGACTATATAACTATATATTTGGGAATAGCAACAAATTTTAAGATATTTAGTATGTTATCACAATTTAAAAACTGAAGACACTAGAACAGGTTAAGTATTTATTGTAGGTAAGGCAGTGATTTTTCTACAAGGTACTATTATTGGTTATAAAGTTTAGCTTTCATAGTTTTTTATCATAAATTCCATCTCCTATAGAAATGGACATTTTATATTAAGTAGAAAAGAATCCTATATAATAAAAGCCTAATATGCTAATGATATGCTAAAGCTGCTCAACTACTTGCTATGACATGCACTGACCACTAGGGGGCAGACAGTTGACCAGTTGCTATTATGTGCACTGATCACCAGGGGGCAGATGCTCCTAATAGTAGGTTAGCTTGCTACTGGGGTCCAGCTGATCAGGGTTGAGTGGGACAGGCTGGAGCCCTCCTATCGTCCCTCCCTGGCTGGCCAACTTTACATGTACCTCTTCTGCCCCAGTTGTGCACCAGTGGGATCCCTTGACTTGACCTGCACCTTCTCATAATCTGGGACCTGTCAGGGGATGTCTGAGAGCCAGTTTCAGCCCTATGGTGGAACTACTGGTTGCTATGATGCACACTGACCACCAGGAGGCAGACTCTCAGCACAGGAGCTGCCTTCTGGTGGTCAGTGCACTCTCACAGGGGAAAAGCCGCTCAGCCAGAAGCCAGGTTTATGGCTGGTGAGTGCAGCAGTGGTGGCGGGAGCCTCTCCTACTTCCATGGAAGTCAGACATCCCCTAAGGACTCCTAGAATGTGAGAGGGCATAGTCCAGGCTGAGGAACCCGCCCCATCCACCCAAGTGCATGGCCCTCTATTATTCAGATAATTCAGGAGCATAGGTAGCCGGAAAATAAGGTGCTTTCATTTCTGATTTACAATTGAGGTAAACAATTGAAAGGGATGAGAAATGGTTATTGGAGCAGTGAATATAATAATTTTACTGCACATCCACAGTCTTATTTTATGCAAGACTATGAAATAATGTCACAATCATCTGACCTACCAATAAAACAATAATTTACAATTGAAATACCTACTTGACCTCATTTTCTAATATATGGCAGTATCGTTAAATCAATTAAAATCTCCAATGTTGTATTTAAAAAACTTCATTAAAATAGATGACCAAGGGTTTCTCTATAGTTATAAAGATGTGCAATCACAAATCATCTTGCCCTACCTAGTGTACTGTCCTTCTTGAAAGAAATTATTTGCAATGGAAACAGTTACACACAGAAAACATATATAATGAAAAGAAGAGAAAGTTACAAAGCAAATATTCCAAACTCTGTATTTGTCCATAATACATACGTGTACATACAGGGAATGTTCAGGGGAAAAGTTTATCTGTGGTAAATTTCCATAGAAAAGATGCATTTAACTGATAGGATAAATGCTATTACTACTTTTCTTTATGTAAGTGAAACTCAGAACAGGACAGGCACATGATAATAATTAGATTAGTTTATCTTAGATACCAACCGTCTCCTACTTTATGCTAAAACTCTATACAAATAGTTATTTATAGGGTTGTATGGTTGTGTAGTGAGTGATACATGTAAATGTTTTACAGAGATAAGCTCATTTAATTCAATTACCACAATAAAACTCTGAGGTAGAAATCTACCTTATTTTACTGTGAAGTAATGCCTGTCCCTCCTGACTGGAAATGTCCTACCTCCCCAACCACTTTAAACCTTTGCTTTAGTGTCCTCTCCTCTGGGAGACTCCAGGTAACTTCAACATTGTCTGCCACAAATACAATGCTTGTGAAAGCATTCTTACCTGTGTTCTCTTCCTCTCTTTTGGTAAGTTCCTTGATGACAGAGTCTCTGCGCAACTTGATTTTTTTTGTTGTTATTCTGTGCACTTACCAGAGTTTCCAGCAACAGCTGATGATTTTACATATGAAGGAATAGCTATCTTAGACCAGTAACTGAAGAGCCCACATATTTTCCTTACTGAGGTTTTTTTTCTCCATATATATATATATATATATATATATATATATATATATATGCATTTACACATTGATATGCATAAATAAAAATATTCTGGCAGGCATCTGTAATATAGACACTTAATTATTTAACTTTCAAAAAAGTGATAGCTTATTTTTATGACAAAGTGGGGATCAATTTGACCACAGTGCAGTTCTTCAAATACCTTCATGATGATGATACTGCATATCATTTGGTTTTAGGAAACTCACCAAAATATAGGTGTGTTTTCACCCTCACAAAACAACCAGAGTCATTTGAATGTAATGAATACTTCATTGATTAGCTCTTAGATCATACATCCAAGGTTCACTAGTCTGAGGCATGGAAAACCTATTTCCAGTGTCAGTAGTAATACATTTGGATCAGAACTAAAAAAAATCATCTTTATAAAAATTGTATATATGATTTATTGGAAGTAGTAGATTTTTGGGTACTTATATTAGTCATCATATGTGAGTGGTATCGTATGAGAATTGTCTTCAATTTTCATATGTATTTTAATACATAAACTAAGTTGGATAATACTATATATATGCACCCTTCCATATTGGATACAATCTAACAAGTACCCTAGCTACTTTAGAAATAGATGGTATTTATTCAAATCCAAATATAAATAAAAGTGATATAAAACTGAATGCAATACATGAACAAACAAGACAAACAAAACTCATAGACATGATCATATGATGGTTTCCAGAGAGAAAGGGGAGGTGTGGGGAAAAGTAAAGGGTGAAGGGAGGGTCAAATATAAGGTGAGGGTCAAATATCTGGTGATAGAAGGATATTTGACTGTGTTGTGAACACACAATGCAGTATACTGATGCCTGTCATAGAATTGTACACTGAAAACCTACATTTTATTTCCCAATGTCACCATAAAAAATTTTACTTTAAAAAGGGAAAAAATCAGTATAATACATTGTGTTGACTTTCTAGCAGCTCCTTTTCCTGTGAAATAGTACAATGCAGTTTCAAACCACAAAAACCTTATAAGTTGAATTCTGTTTACTCTGGGTCTGTTTTGTTGCTGTTTTTTTTTTTATACAGGGCAATTTAAAATGTAGTACTTGCAAGTGTGATGCCAGATCTCATTTTTTCTTTTGCCTTTAATGTGCCTTTTCTGTAAAAGCAAGTATACTTCTATCATTATTTTACTATTGTGTTTTGAAAATAAATTTTGTATTTTTTTTAAATATCTCATAACAATTTTCACTACATATGCTTTTTCCCTTTCCTGATACATTTCTGACAATTCAGAAAGAACAAGAAAGGTAACAGAATAAAAAGCTTAAATCTCAAGTTGAAAACTCATTGAGGTAGGAGTAAATAACATGGCTGATGGGTTGTTCAGTGTTGCCAGCAAGGGTAGTTAGAGAAGTATCACCACATAATTCTTCTTGATTCATTAGCTAATCCCTACTCTACAAAGTACTAGACGAGGTGATGAAACAACAATATATAAGATAGATTCATGTGTTCAAAGAAGTGGGGGTATGGACAAAGTTACAAAAAACACTGCTGAGTTACCGTTATTTCTAAGGCCATGTTAAAAGATGTTCAAGTGGATCATATTTGAACGAGATTTGAGGGAGTATTTAAGGAGAGATATGATGTGATCTAAACTGCAGTGTAAATGATGTGTATCAGTTAAAGATAATAAACTCTGGAGTGGATAGTCTTAAGATGATTTAAAAAATAATACACCATGCAAGGTCAGCGGAAGCATCAGGGATGATGTGTTGATCAGGAGGATGGATGGTTTGCAAGCTTTCAGTGCTACATGATTGAGGACAAGTGATTCCAAGTAGATTAAGAGTCACATGAAACCAGTTTGGGAAGGCAGAACTATAATAGAAGCAAGTTTGTTCTCAGGGAGATGAAAAAGAATTGAGGTTTGAGGGGTAATTGCACTTTGGATGAAGGAACTTTTTAGTAAACTGAAATGGTTGCTTTTTAGTTTAAAAAAAATGGATCAGATTTTAAATAAATGTTGTTCAGGACACATAATAATGTAGGGGAAGAATGTTTTTAGGATTGCCCAGAAAAAGAAAACGGAATTAGGAGAGAAAAAGATTGAAAAGCAGATATGAGAGAATAGCATAATTTGCAGAGCAGGCAGAGGAAAATATTATCAGAGAAGACTTAGGGAGAATATTCTAAGGAAGGTAGAAAGTAACTCATTAAGATAAACATTGAATTGGATCCTTGAAGATTAGTAATTTTCTTAGCAGGGACCTATTTATTAGACTAAGTGTCAAAATTGTGTGTTAGTGGATTTGTAGGCTAAATAATATGAGGAACTAAAGTTGAGACTCTACTTCAAGCATTTTGTTATTTAAAAGAAGAAAAAAGATTAGTGGAAACAATCTGGAATAAAGGGAATTTTAGGATAGGACAACTTGACTTTTTGTAAGTATAATATAAGGAATCAATATTAATGCATCTAACTATTAACATGTAGAGATTGCAGATATAAATTGTAAAGTTTATATTTGAACAAATAAGGTGCCATGGACATAAGTTATGCTAGTACTCTTTCAATTTCAAAGTAATAAATTTCTAAATAAACTCTACCCTCCAAAATTTTATTTCTAATAATGGAAATAATAGGGATTTATTCACTTAAGAAGGTGTGAGGCCACCGAAACCGATTTGGCTCAGTGGATAGAGCATCGGTCTGCGGTTCGATTCCGGTCAAGGGCATGTAGATTGGTTGCGGGCACATCCCCAGTAGGGGGTGTGCAGGAGGCAGCTGGTCAATGTTTCTCTCTCATCGATGTTTCTAACTCTCTATCCCTTTCCCTTCCTCTCTGTGGAAAATCAATAAAATATTTAAAAAAAGATGTGAGGCTTAATCTTCTATGAAAGTATAAATGGCGATTAAAGAATTCACAACAAAAGTTGGATGCAAAATTCAAATAGGAAGGCCTTGGGTAGAAGCGTAAGGCCAGTTTCAACTATGACTGATATCAACCCACATGTTCTGCAATGATTGTACCAATTGCTAAATTATTAAAATATATCCATACCAGCTAATAAATGATCATATGCACAATCTTCCAATTGCAACTTTGTTATCTATAGCAGTCTATTTCCCCCAAGAATCCAAAATGTCCAGTATTCAGATAAAAGATAAGTAATTTCTGGCAAAGCGGGGGGGTTCTAAGACTTGGTTTTAATGTTATTGTTTTTTAATAGATTCTTATTGATTTCAGAGAGGAAGGGAGAAGGAAAGAAAGATAGAAACATCAATGATAAGAATTACTGATCAGCTGCCTCCTGCACAACCCACACTGGGGATAAAGCCTGCAACACAGACATGTGCCCTGACTGAGAATGGACCAGTGACTCCCTGGTTTAAAGGTTGATGTTCAACCACCGAGCCAATCCAGCTGGGTCACTTGGCTTTAGTTGTAAGGTCTGTGTCATTTTGATTGCAGATGTTGTATCATTCCTGTAGATGTTGATTGTTGTCTATGGTTTCAACATTAGTGTGGGAATTGATAATGCACGGGGAAATATGGGTACGTAATTTGGCAGGTTAACCTTCTCAACTGGGAGCCCAAAAATGCACAGAATGAAAGTCAAGTGCTGAACCAAGCTAAAAATCATTAAAATGATCCAGGGTATCAAAAAGGTTTCTGTGAAAGTATGGCTTGGATCCAACCAGTCCTTTTATAATCGTTAAGGTGAGCTGAGTCCCTAGGTGTTACTAATTATATAGCATACTGGACCTATTATATCTTCTGAAATGGGTGTAAAATTATTTTTACCTTTTATTTTTTTAAAATATATTTTATTGATTTTGTACAGAGAGGAAGAGAGAGGGATAGAGAGTTAGAAACATCGATGAGAGAGAGTCATTGATCAGCTGCCTCTTGCACACTCCCTACTGGGGATATGCCTGCAACCAAGGTACAGGCCCTTGACCCGAATCGAACCCGGGACCTTTCAGTCCCCAAGCCGACGCTCTATCCATTGAGCCAAACCGGTTTCGGCTATTTTTACCTTTTAAACATAATTTGATATTAGGCATCTGACCATTTTTCTCTTTCCCATGTTCTCTAGAAGCACATATGCCAGCTATGTACAAATTACAAAAAGATACTCCCTATGGGAAGACTTTTCATAAGTCACTACTCCAGAAATAATTTGGCAAAAATTCTCCATGTTCTGACTTGACCCCATCACATAAGGGCTTCTGGATTGCTGAGCAGACTGTGGAATGGATTTCAAGTACAATGTCTGTTTGGCCAATTACATTCAGTAAGGCACTGTCTTTCTGTACATCTGGACAGGGTAGGCTTCCAACACTTCCCCATGGGCTCATATAGCTTTGATAGTTCTTTGTCTGAAGTGATTGTGAACTGGATGATTATCTTGAGTCAGAATTATCTAGCATTTACAAAAAGCTATATACCTAAGTAGCTATTGAATAGCCAGATTGGATTTCATAGCCTTTATATTCCCCTCTATTGAGCCTGCACCTTGATGCTTCATGACCTCCTTTTGTTCTGTTCTGTTCATAATTGGCTTAAATGAGTGGTGTTGACACTAAAGGCTTTCAAGCATTGGGGTGAAATGTTTTAGAACTCATCTTATAGTAAGAAGTTTCACTGTGTCATTTTGTGTGTGTGTGTGTGTGTGTGTGTGTGTGTGTGTGTGTATGATAGTTCTGAGTCTATTTTTCTTAAACCTCATGTAAACTGCTTCTGTTCATCTCAGGGCCTGTAATCACACTCACTCTTGTAGACAGTTGTTTAGTATGTTTGCCCTTTACCTTAAGCTTTTTTCCTCAGAAAGTGAGCTAGCCTTTTTCCATAGATAGAATATATAGAAAATGCATTATTTATGACTTTGAACTGCTTAAGCTCCCCGCTATCATACATATGCATTCCAATTTTTGATATATTAAGATTAAAAAATAAATTTAAAAAAACTTGGTTATGATTTCTCAAATATTCCCATGGATGGACTTAGAAATGGATGCTTAGATGTCCAAGACTCTGGGACAGAGCAATATTTCACTAGGGAGAAAGACTCTCTGGTGGCATTCTGTTCTAATGCATCACAAATACAATGGTGCTTTGATAATATACTACCTAGTCTCATCTGTCAGTGGAGCACTGGGGATAGGATAGAAGTCAGTTTAATTATTTATTAGTGCAATGTATCATCACAATGTCAACAGCTGGTGCTCAAGCACATGGCCCCAGATATGAGATGCTGTGCTCATATTTCTATTAGTCGTATCCTTGAATCCAGGGTGAATAAACTTATGGTCATTACAAGGTTTGTCAAGGAGAAAGTATTATAATTGCAGTATGGATGCAAACATTGCCAAAAATGTCAACTAGGAAATAGGGATTATAACTTAAATTTCATTTATAAATTTTCTGTCTAAAAACTTTAATCACAAATTGCAATTAATTTTATATTTTTATAGTATATTTTATTTTAAATCATTCTTTTAAGAATAATAAATTTGGAGTCTATACTTATTTTTGATGAGGAATTCAATATTTATTATATTGGACATATCTAGTAATCAGTTAATTATTTGATACATAAAATATTATTTGTTACATAAAATATTAATTCAATAAATATTCATTGTGTCCCATTACATGTCTGGTGGGTATAAAAACAAGTCCTTGGGATATAATAATAAGTAATTATTTACTTTCAGAGGTATATTATTTTAGTGGGAAGAAGACATATAATAATGTGAGGTAATCAAAACACAGGCAGGCCTTGGCATTACTGTGAGCCAGCATGCTTACAGTCAGGTTTTGGTGTTTGTCTGTGTGGTACATATATAATTTTATAAAACATCAGTATCAGACAAAGTTACTCTGATCTTGATGGGTCCAGGCAAAAACAAGACCATTGCATAATCATGTCTGAACCTAGATCAGCATAAACATTGTCCAACATACAAAATAACAAACATTCCACTCTTCTGACTAACATGGCTGACTTCTGCTCCTTTGCCTTTTGTAAATTTAGGCTTACTCTAAGAACGCCCTTCCTATGCATACTATTTAAGATCCCCAGCCCAGTAGCTTTGGTCAGAATGTTTCTGTCCCTCCAAAATCCATATTGAAATCGTAACACCTGAAGTTGATGGTATTAGGAGGTGGGAACCTTTGGGAAGTGACCAGGTTATGAGGGCAATGCCCTCATGAATGGGATCAGTGCTTCATGAAAGGCTTCCCACAGAACTCCTATGGCCCATTTTGTCATGTGAGGTTACAAGGAGAAGACTGAAGAAGAGACCCTTACCCAACCCGACCCAGATCGTTGATTCCCGCCTTCTGAACTGTGAACAATAAAGTAATGCTGTTTACAGGCCACTCAGGGTATGTTATTTTGTTGTAGCAGCCTGAACAGACAAAGACATTAATTACGTAAGTACTCCACTTCCTATCAACATTCAATCCCGAATAAACCCCATTTCCTTGAACCTCCCTAAATCACATAACAGAAATGGAAACCCTTTGAATGATGTCTTTTCTAAATCCCACAATTCTGTTTGCATGTGTTTTCTCTTGCTACAGCACATTAGATATCCAACTTATTGAACTACAAGCATGTTCCTAGTAATTTTTTTCCAGGTGATACTGACAAAGGAGTGATTAGCAGGGAAGCTTATATGCATATATGCATAGCCCATGAACACAGACAATAGTATGGTGAAGGCCTGGGAGGGGCAAGTGCAGGGTAGAGAGGGCCACTGGGGGAGGGGGGACACACACACAAACAAACATGAAAAACAAAGGGGAGATCTATAATACTTTCAACAATAAAGATAAATAAGTAAAAAAGAAAGAGAATCTACAGAGATTCTAAGGATGAGAAGGATTTGACGTCCTGCTTCTAACCCTGAGTTGGAGGGGCTCATAGGTACAGAGACCAAAGAGAGAACTCTAAGAGCTGAGTACCTCCTGTTGCTAATCAGCAAGAAAATGGAGAGCTCAGTCCTAAAATTATAAGGAACTAGATTCAGCCAACAACTTGAATGATCTCGAAAGCAGATTGATTAACTTTAGCATTGAGGAACCCAGGCATAGAAACCAGCCAAGAGAAACAGGGGGTAATAAATTTGTGTTAAACTATTATTAGCTTTGTGGTAATTTGTTACAAAAGAAAACTAACACAGTTAGTTTGGACTTTTTAATATTTCAAAATAAGATGGTTAATATCCATAACTATCCTCCAAGTTACAGGCTTTCTTTAAGCTATCCATGGGTAAATAGGAGGGAGATCTTTAAAAATGTGTTTGAAGATATTTATAAGAAGAAAAAAATTCTGCTTGCTCACACCCATATAATTCAACCTTTCTAATAACTGTCACATAAATTTTAGCATATGCTAAAATTCAGGTACAAATCTCCTGGATGGTATCCAGATTTTTAAGAAAAAACCTTTGTCAAGAAATATATCAAGGAGTCAAATTAGTGCAAACCAGAATTTGGATATCTTGGCTCAATCCACTGGGGCCAGGATGTTATGCAAAGTCAGGTTATCCCAGCCTAAAAATCACGTTCACTAGTCTTGCCATTTATATCTAGGAATAACATGATGCTCATATTAGAAAACCACCCAACCTGAGACTAACTGTACCAATTTCTTAAGTTGGAATTGGCCAAAGCCCCTATCCCCAAGGTCCAGAACCAAAGGCATTTTAGGTTTAAGGTCAGAAAACACTGTATGAAGCAAGCATTCTCTCCTTACTCTTCTCCTCATTATCTCTGTTTGAATATGTCTTATTCAAACTCTTTTTTTTCCTTTCCTCATTTCCTCTTCTCCCTCACAATCTATATGTTCTTTTTACTTTCCCTGATTGGCACATTATAAGGCAAGTTTCCAAAAATATCCGAAATTTAATGAAATGCCATCGATGCCAACAAAAAATGATCATGTAAAATATATCTGAATATACCATTCTCCAAGTTGATTAATATAACATGGTTGTCTAAAAGTTGTAATTCTATCTAATAAAAGAGTAATATGCAAATTGACCATCACTTCAAAACACAAGATGGCCGCACCCATTTGGTCAAAGGTGGCTGCCCCCATGCGGACACAAGATGGGCACTACAAGATGGCTGGCAGGAGAGGGCAGTTAGGGATTACAGGGCTGGCAGGGAAGGGTATTTGGGGATAACCAGGCATGTAGGGGAAGGCATTTGGGAATGACTAGGCCAGCAGGGGAAGGCAGTTAGGGGTGACCACTTTGGCAAAAGAAGGCAGTTAGGGGTTAGGAAGTCCTGTTAGTGACCCCAGCAGGAGAAGGCAGTTGAGGTCAATTGGGCCAGCAGGGGAGCAGTTAGGCATCGATCAGGCTGGCAGGGGAGTGGTTAGGAGGTGATCAGGCTGGCAGGGGAGTGGCTAGGAGATGATCAGGCTGGCAGGCAGAAGCAGTTAGGGGCAATTAGGCAGGCAAGCAGGTGAGCTGTTGGATTGTGAGAGGGATGTCCCAGATTGGAGAGGGTGCAGGCTGGGCTGTAGGACACACACACCACTGCCCCTTGTGCATGAATTTCGTGTACTGGGCCTCTAGTCACATAAATAAAAGCCATAATTATTGAGCACAAGATATATAAGTGGGCTTGACATCAAATTATAATAGCATTGCTAATATTATGACCTTTTATTATATTTTAAATCTGTGCCAAGCTCTCTGATAAATATTTTATGTATGATATCTCCATTAATCTTTACAACTCTCTGAGATGGATTTTCATTCCCATTTTAAGGTAAAGGGCTTAGGAAGTAACATCTACTAGGAGTATATCATAGTTATGGTCAAATGATCAAATAGCTAATATAGATGTAGTTGCTTAAAAGAAGGAAAACACTTTAAATATATTCTCTGGGGGGGGGGGGGGAACAACCTAACTAAATAAATATATTCTCTGGCAATTGATAGGAAATGGGTCAAATTGAATTGAAGAAACAATTGAAATACCAAGGTAATTAACATCTTATTCCTTGTCATCTCCATGCCTAGCTGAATGAGACATCTTGACTCATCTAAAAAGTAGAGAAAATTAATCTCTAGAGAATTCTCTACTTATAATATTTATGAAGTTACAGCTACTCTAAAGGCTCATTTCATTAGCATAGATTTTTTCTAATTTCATTTTTAAGTTTTTTGCCTTAGTAATATTTGTATATCATAATTCTAACTAAGATTTTATCTTACAATACTTATTTTTTTTAGAAGTATAGTATGCTTACACATGTTTGGTATATTGTCTATTCAAAGTCAATCTTTATAACTTTTGTAGACATTTATGTAATGTGTTCTGGATAAACTTTAGGTTCATGGTCTTTCTCTTAAAAATTATCAGAAAAGTCTTTTCTACTAGGTTTCATAAACAATGGCCAGGTAGTAATTTTTTTTTCTTACAAAAGTCATTTGATTGAGGTATGCTATTTTATGACAGGCTTTACCTATTAATATGTATATTGTATGTATTATTTCTAAAACACTCTAATTCAAGGATAAGTATTTAAATTATGTGATTCTATAATTATTAACTTTATGGAGGACAGGAGAAACTGCTATGTTTAAATATTTCACTCTGAAGAGAGTTTGTAATACTTTGGTTGCCATATTCTCAGAAGAGTATTATTATTATAAAACTTTTTATGGTGAATATTTTGCGTTCAGAAGTAAGAATGAATTAATTCATTCAAGTAGGAAAAAAAAAATCAATTCTAAAGGAAAAGAATATTTCATTGTTCTGAAATTAGAATACTAAAGAATGGCATCCAGAGAATAAATTAATACATATTAAAATAATTATAAAAAAGATGAAGACGATGATGATAAGCAAAGAATGCTGCTTTTTTTTTTCTTCATTTAAAGTGTTTAATAGATACCTCTACTGGGAGACAGTATGGCAGAATTTCTCAAACTGATGACCATGGGCATATTTAGAAATGTTCTTGGAGTCTTTATTCTCTCTAAAATATTTATAATTTGGGTTTTCATGATTATAATTTCTTTTAAAAAGTACTACAGATCACTCTGTGGCTTCATTTCCAGAGAAAAATTCTGTTTGATTCCACAGCCTCTTTACTAGTTTAGTTCCTTGACATCTCTCACCTGAATGGAGATTGCTTTCTGGAGCTCAACACTGCCATGAGTAATGCATGCAACCATTGTAGTAAGTTCCCTATAATTCAATTATATCATGTCATCCTCTTGTTCAAAAACCTTCAAAAGCTCCTCAAATAAAAATTCTGTTTTTTAGCCTGACATTTGCAGTCTTTCCAGATTTTGTTATAGCCACCTTGCATCCTCATTATTTTCTTATCCCGTGTCCAATGGCACAGCCACATGATTCAGTTCACTCAAAACACTATTATTATTCTACTTGCACATGCTGTTTTTGCCACCACTTTACCTTTCTCTGTGAATAAATACCTTTATCTCTAACTATTGCAGGTTTATTTAAAAAACACAACAATAACAACAAAAACAAAACAAACAAACAAAAACAGGCCCAAATCATCTTGGTACAGGTTGCCCTGACTCTCACAGTGAAAACATGTATTGTTTTCTCAAAATTAAATATCTAGCATACCATCTATTTGTGTAACCAGATTGCTACTTTTTTGTTTAAATCACCTTCTTGATTGTAAATTCCTTAATGTTATAGAACTAAAATCTTTAATCTTAGTAGTATAACCAGTTTTAGAATGTAAAATGCAGTATTGCCCGTAGCAGGCACTCAACAAAGATACATTTTATGAAAAAGAAAGGTGGCCATTTCTAATGAGCTGCTGTTTTATACTATACATAATATATTTAGACTAAATAATTTAAATTTTTCTTACAAATCATCTCAGCCCTAGCTGGTGTGGCCTGTGAGCTGAAGGGTCCTGGGTTCAATTCCGGTCAAGGGTACATGCTTGGGGTGTGGGCTCAGTCCTCAGTAGAGGGCATGGAGGAGGCAACCAATCAATGATTCTCTCTCATCATTGATGTTTTTATCTCTCCTTCCCTCTCCTTTCCTCTCTGAAATCCATAAAAATATATTTTTAAAAAATAATCTCAAATATAACTGTACATTGGTGAATCCTACTGCTTTAAAGAGATTAGAAGTCCCTGTCCAGTCTAAGCACAATACTAATTAGGTCCAAAAAACACTTACTACTGAACACTGAGAAGGATTACAGAGACTTTGAGGACGTTAATATAAAAAAACCTTATTATCACTATTGTAAATATTGTAAACTATACTTTTAAGCTTTAGATTATAAAAGCAAATGTATTTTTAAAAGGTTTATGGAGCAATAAATATATTTGACCTCTTTCTAGTTTAATAAGTTGCAAAAATATATCTTATTCTCTTGGCTTGATTTTGCATCCCTCAAATTCATTAATATGATGGGAGCATTTCTCATGGGAAAGAGCACTGTTAAGGTCCCAGTTAAATCCATAAAGTTGAGCTTTGAATAAAAATGATATATGCTCACATTTCTGAGCCAAATATACTACTGAAGTATAAACTTCAAATAAAATGAAGGAATACAATTATAAGAAACTGTACTATGTGATTCAAGGATTCTCTGTTTCAATATTTTAAGATGTTAGAATGTCCAGATCATTTTTGAAATGTTTGAAAAATTTGCTACTCAGAATGAATTATCAAAGTTTGCAAATATTTTACCTAAACAGCTACTGCCATTCAAATGCATAACTTGATTGAATTTCAAAGCAAAGGATTGTATTATTGGAGAGGAAGAATTATTAGTAGCCTTCAGTATAGTATGATAAAAAGAATGATGAGAAATATGAAAACACTACTTTTTTTTTAACTTTTAAAGTATGGATAAAAATAAGTTTATTATACACATGTAGTTGAAATGCCAGCCAAAGCTTAATATATATTTATCCTGTGAAGGAAGATTTGGATAAAGCCAAATCCAAAACAAGAAATTAAAAAAATTTGGTACATGGAAGAACATGTGGCATGACCACAAACAGACCTTTATTCCTACTACTAGAGGCCTTATGCATGAGTTCATGCACAGGTGGTTTCCCTTAGCCTAGCTAGTGATATCCCAAGAATATCCAGGCTTATTGGGTCACAGAAATAGGTTTTTGGATAGGATTTAGGTTAAATTAGAAAATAAGAAATGTGTTTTTGGTGTTTTTTTTTTAATATGTCTTGTGATAGACAATGGTTGTTTTTATGCTGGACCAAAGTTCTCTTATCATTAGAATTTTTAAAACTATAGGCAGTGTTTAAGTAGTGTATCTTGGAATTTTTACTAATAGCATCCATAGAATTATCACTTGCCACTGTGACAGGTTATAAATGTTGCTTAATATCATACAGGTGTAATGCTTCTATTGATGAAGAGATACAAAAAGGTAGTTCTCAACTGACTAAATTAAAGTAGATACAAACAATTCATCTAATCATTTAGGTAATTTATATAATGAATTTTGATCATATAGAATAAAGACAACTTTTTAAAAAGCCTATATTCATGTTTTTATGTGTGTGTGTGTGTTTATGTCACTTTAAGAAGATAATTGCCTACTCTTTAAGCTTCCCTTTGCCTTGTAGTGAGTCTAAGAAAATCTCCTGCATTAGCATAATCAAAATACTTTTAAAATACTTTATTTTAAAATGTGAATTGCATTTTCACAGTTATTTGCTATGTTCAGATAGTTTAAAATAATATTACACACACACATACAGATAGATAGATAGATAGATAGATAGATAGATAGATAGAGATGTGGATATGGATATGGATTTAAATATGGATATCAATTGCAACCAGATTCATTTTGGATAGCTGGGGGGGGGGGGGGGGAAATGCAATAAGGTAAAAAAACATTTGAAAATACTGAATTATACTAAATTAAAGGAGTTATTCAACCAGCATTTCAGAGTGTTTTGGATAAACTAACATTTTCTAATAGACATCTGAAATGAACATATACATTACTACATTTCACAAAATTACTTGATCTTGACTCTTTTCAAGGCCATCATATAGGTCAGTGTTGATAAGGAAGACTGAGTTACAATGCCAAAGAATGGGAGAGGACTCATTGACAAACAGGAGAACTTAGGAGACTACATTATTAAACAGAAGTCCACCCAGACCTGGAAATTATGCACAGCTAAGAGGAAATTGAGAGTTGCAATGAAAGAGATTAAAACTCCAATATTCATAATTATAAGCCAGTGACAATATAATAGATCCTAACTCCCATAGTGTCCTTAAATGTGATCAACACTATAAAACCAAATTGACAACATACCCTGAAAGATGTCCTCCACAAATGCTTCTTCTCTTTCTCATTGTGTGTGCTTGTGTATGTGTGTGGATATAGAAATGAAAAAAAAGTAAAGAAAATATTTATGAAAATAAATGTAGTTAAAGCATTCAAGTATTCAGTGTAAACTGTGCACTAAAAATGTGATTCCTTATACTTAAAATTTATAATCTAAAAAATGACATAGAGCTTATACAACAGAATACACAGAATAATTAAAAAGTAAGATTTTGTTATTAGTGAGTGGCACTGATTGCAACATCAAAAAAAATATAGGAGTAACAAGTATGACAGAGCACAGATGCTTTCTTAGTAAACTTGTGTTAACATTTTCTCTTACATGTAAAACTATGCTTGCTCTTGTATTTCAAAACACCTACATTTCTCATGTATGATAGACATAATAAATATATATTTCTACCCTAGTGTAGAAAACAAAGAGCATAATTTCAGTGGTAAATAGCCTCTGATAAAGTTAGGAATCATGGCAAACCAGAAAGTTCTGCTCTTTGGAAATGTAGTTCTAATCTTGCTAGAAGTTCTAATATTTCAAGGGAAATTGGAAATCATTTTTGTATGTAAAAACTTTAACTGGCAGAAATATTTTTAGCACTCTGGATAAAGTATATTTTATAAGATTTAGGAGAGATACATCCCTATATGTCACCTGCTCATTAGACTACATGTATTTAATATATACATTGTCAGTAGAAAGGGAAGTACTTTCCCTTACAGCTGTGCCATAAATATTTTATAGAGAAAATAGGGCTCATGCAGCCTTATAGAAACTTAAAGAGTGACAGGATTTTAGCCAGGGATCTTGAAAGAGAAAATAATTATATTACTCTGTTTGTATGTGGCATTTCTTGCAAAAAAAAAACAGTGAGAAAGGAAAATAAATAAGAATAACTAGAGTTGTGGAAGCAGAAAAAATGACAATCCTGTTTAGTAATGAGGTTGCATTGGGCTTGATATTGAGATAATATTAAGTATCATGGCAACGACTAGTGTTAGTTCCTTATGATGTGCCAATCACCAGTCAGTGTGATGGCTATATATGTGCTAACTCATTTGTTACAACTCATTTGTAATTGACTCTGTAAGTTGAACAAGAGACAAAACAAATAGAGACAGGATGCTGATATAATTGTGTAAATATAAGGATTTGAATTGGGTGGTAGCACTGAATATTGAAATTAAATAACTATAAAATATTTCAGGAAATAAAAGTATAGCATTTCTTCAATTTATATACACATGGCTCCTTTGGTTAGCAAAAGTAAGGTGGAAAAAAACTAACAGATCAATTAAAATTAATAGAAACATTAAAATGTCGGATTTTACAATGAAATCACATCTATGCTCCTTTGACTTTTAAGATCATATATCCAAGTAAACAAAAAAATAAATTTCCCTATAAATTATCTTTATCTTGAAACTTTATTATACCCATGAGGAAGATCTTAGTAAATTTCAGAAAAGCATTATTTTCATTTCTGGATAAGCTCCTTTAATTCAGTGTGCTCTTCTCTATATCCTTCTTCCTAGGGGAGGAGTTAGAAACAGGGTTAGGCAGGCATGATAAGGGCTGGAAGAAGAAGAAAATACAGACATAATGGCAGGGCAGAGCAGGGGCTGAGCCCCAAGATGTTTATCTTGCAGGTGCAGAATGTTACAGGATTCCGGGGCAGGAGAAATAGGGAAACTGAGGCAGGAAAGTTAAAACAAAATTAAAAAATGTGGGCAATTTGCAGCCGGTTTGAAACTAACAAACAATTACCTTCCCCAGCCAAGAACCCCAGAGCAAATTATCACAAAAACCTCCCTAATGAGAGAGTGCAGAAAGGGAAGGGTAAAGGGAAAGGAAAAAAGATTTGTTTTACTCCGAGCCTAAGCAGAGAAGCCAGCAGTCTCAAGGCATGGCAAGATAAATTGCCAGGTGCTTTTCATGATTTCTGGGAAAGCCACAATAGAATAAAAAGGAAGCTTGAGAATCGTAACAGAATATTCAACAGGGGAGTTTTAAGAACTATAGACAGGAGGGTCTATGATGCCTCAGAACCACCCAGCCTGCTCTTCAATTAGCTGAGAGTCTGTGCTTCATAAGCCAAATGTGCGGAATAGTTTTGCTTGCTTTGCTTTTGCTTTTATTAGTAAAGATGCATGCTTCCATTGCTATAATAAGTTGATTTTTTTACAGTGCAATCAAAGTCTCTCATATAAATTCACTTAATTGAGAAGACAAGGATCATGTTTGGGGACTCAAGGGGCTGTCCTGTCTGGGAACACCTCTCTAGTGTTGGTGAGAGGTATCTATCACACCTAGAAATAGCCTTTAATTTTAGGATTTAAGACACTAATATATATATATATATATATATATATATATATATATATATATATATATATATATATATATATTTTTTTTTTTTTTGGCCATGGCTCTACCCATAAATCACTCTCCAGTGATAAACTACTATAATAGCTACTGTTTGTAGCCTTCCTCTTTGTTATCTGATGTCAAGAAATGGCATTAATGTCCCCAATCAGTGACCTCATTTTATTCCCATCATTGTCATCTAAGATGCAGACACCTCTCATGAGAGTTACTTTACCTATGCAATAGCAGCAAACAGCCTGGGAAATATGCTTGCACATCTCTCATTCATCCTTCCATCCTGCCACCAAAATAAGAGCATGCCTACTTGAGAGATGTGAGAGACACGTGAATGAGCACAAACTCATTCTAGCCGAGGGCCTCCTAGAATGGCCTAGTCCATGGTTAGCAAACTGCGGCTCGCAAGCCGCATGAGGCTCTTTGGCCCCTTGAGTGTGGCCCTTCCACAAAATACCATGGCCTGTACAAGTCTATTTTGAAGAAGTGCCATTAGAAGAAGTTTAAGTTTAAAAAATGTGGCTCTCAAAAGAAATTTCAATCTTTGTACTGTTGATATTTGGTTCTGTGGACTAATGAGTTTGCCAACCACTGGCCTAGTCAGTCTTCAGCCCAGTACCCAGTTGGTTGCAGATTCATGAGCAATGCTATCAAAGATCAGATAAAGCCGACTAGACCCACAGTCCCATAGAGCTGTGAGAACTAATACATTCTTGATCTTCAATCACTAAAATGTGAGCGTGATTTGTTGCCTAGCAGTAGCTATCTGATGTAGTTGTATCCACTGAAATGTGTGTGACCCTATTACTCTGGTTTTATATTCCACACTGCCTTTTGCTGCAGCTCTCCCTCATTAGGACTATGGATCTCTAATTGACTTTATTCCTCACAAAGAGATGCCCATGTCCTTCAAAGTACCGTATTTTTTGGACCATAAGATGCACTTTTTTTCCCCCAGAAGTGGGGGGGAAAAGTCCCTGCGTCTTATGGTCCAAATATAGCCTACACATATACTTTTAAAAAATAGTTTTTTTACTTGCCCGGCTCTGTGTGGTCTCTGTGTGCTTGCCCGGCTCTAAAATGGTTCTAAATCCTGCTGTTTACTTTACACTCAGGGTTGATTACATGTGTTTATGACTGTGATGTTGGGTTTTAATGCACATAAAATATTTTAGGACACTATTTGTTTCAGAATCTTTTTTTCTTCATTTCCCTTCTCTAAAAACTGGTGCGTCTTTTGGTCCGGTGCGTCTTATGGTCCGAAAAATATGGTAGCACACTAAAATTCAGTCATGCTCAAGGCCATTAGGAGATTTATGAGCTACTTCAGGCCAACTCTGTTCTGTTGGAAAACATGTCATCACAAAGTCCACTCCACAGCTCGCTCCAGGGGATGTCTGGACCACTTTAGTAACCCATGGCCCAATCAAAAATTGTTCTGCTCTCAGATCTTCGCAACACTCTTGGTCTCTTTTAATTCCACTCACTTCTGAAATAGGCCTAAGAGGTCATCGTTCAATCATTCAAGAGATAATTTTTAGAGACCCAGAGAAGTATATTTTTCCTGACATTTCTCCATTACTATTGTTTGTTTGTTTGTTTATTTATTTATTTATTTTTATTACCTTGTCTGGGCACAAGAAAGAATTCTTGGCTGTATAAAGTTTATATTTCTGGCTTTCTATATCAAGAGCCAAACTCCTGCAAAACCTTTAGAATTTTCCTTTCCAGAGTATTTTCAGGAACAATTCTAGAATTTCTGTACAGAAGGACCAGGGCCCCTGAGCCACGGGAGAGGGCTGTCCCCAACCTCCATCTTTGTCTTCTCACGTAAGTGAATTTATACGAAAGGCCTTTACAAGTTAACCAATCAACTTTCCTAACATTCCATAGCCTTCTCATGCTTTCGGGTTTCCTTCCCCAGATCTTAATGACAGGCCTCTAGGTTGTCAAGCACCTCCCCCTCCACCATTGTTACTTTATCCCACTGTCCTTATCTGCCTCTGCTCCCCCTTCTATACACACACAATACAGTCCTGAGGGAGGGAGAAGGGATGTTAATCCCCTTGGAGGGATGCTGCTGCCATTTCTGGGGTGTAAACTGTAGCTTCCTGTGAAGCCAACAGGCCTCTGCTTCCCAGCAGAATATGCTGGAGAGTTCCTAACTTCCCCCTTCATTTCATTTTTCATCAGTAGCTAGCTAAGGAGGGTAATCCTTATACCTGCCAGGGATGCATAAGCATTGTTTTGTGTCTGTGCTTATTAAGGAAGTAAATATAGCTAAGAGATGAAGGAATGGTAAAAATATAGAAATATATCCCCTGTGAAAGGATGAAGAGAGAAGAGGTGCTTGGGTCAACTCAAAGACCTATGGAGGAGAAACAGTAATACAGAGACATGTCATCCACTTGGCAGTTTTGACTGAATTTGCCTCAGTGAAAAAGGAGAGTCTTTGTCACAAATGTCTGGGAAAAACTGAGAAAGACTTCTGTGTACTGAGGAAGTAGTGTCAAAATAAAATTTCCCTTCTCTACCTGAGAAATGCCAGCCTCTTTACAGTCCACTATTTCTGACTTTGTATAAAAACGTATTTTTGCAAGAGTTCTACTGGCTCATCATTTTTGCCAAAACCAATTAATGGTATTTATTTACTTTGGAACCAAATGTGTCTGGTTTCTGTGCGTTGGGAATCTTCATCATATTCTTTAAATGAAAACTAAGCTTAGGCCTCTACGGAATGGGAGGTTATTGGGCTGTGACGAGTCGTGTCCAGAACTGTTTTTAGCCACACGCTGTTTTATGATCTTTGCTACTTTCAGCACAGTGGCACAGGAGGGCCTAACTTTAACAATGCTCTTTCAGTGCAGTACAACAAGAAACATGGACGGAAGCAAAGGGCCTTTGTTCCTGATGGACCATGGGAGTGAAGTGAATGTAATCCAAATGGATTAAATTGTAGCGTTCTTTGATGGTGGATTACTTTCCAAAATGCAGTCTTTACACTTTGCTCAGGGTTACTAATCAAACAGAGTGAATAAACCGGGTTCCCATTTAGGTCTTTGTACAACCCGTCAATTATTTTCCTGGTATTGTTTGACTTATTTGCATTATCTGGGGAAAGAATAGTATTTTCTTCAATGGCACTGAAATACAAAGATTCTATTTTTCCCCTCCTCTTGGGTACCTGTTTGTCTAGATTGCAGCAAGGAGAAAAACAAACAGTTGCTACTGAGAACAAAACTTACATTCAAAATAAAAACTGCTACTTCAACAGAAAGAATTGTGAAAAGCTGGAATGGTAGTAGGCATTTACCTCTTCAGAACTCAAATTCGATGGCTTTGAAGCATGGGAGGAAATATGAGCCTGCTGTGTGTAGTGAATTCTGATTTAAATTCAGCCCAAGCAAAGCAACACTAGCCCCTCCAAAAATTATTCTCTGCTGATTACCTTTAGAGGGATCCTTCTAAACCAGCAGAAACCCCATCAGGCATTTGTACATCTCTCTCTTGGGTGTTATAAGACTCTCTCAGCACAAAGCAATTGGTTATTTGCAGGATTAGAAAAAAGAAAGCTAACTCAGGATTCATTTGTTTTTTCATTATCCCTGTGAATATGTCAATTAAAAAAAACTTATTTAGGGAGGATTTAAAAATAGTATAGTGCTAAATGGGCATATGCTGTAATTTATTTCTGCAGTAATAAAATATTGGAAAATTATATGTAAATATAAGTGTTTGAAATCAGAAAATCAGGTTATAGTCCTTTTGTTAATAATAAAATTTTATTCAGATTATTACAGGTGTTCCTCTTCCTCCCCCCCACAGCTCCCCTCCACCTGGTTCTCCACCCCACCCCATGCCCTTACCCCCACCACTGTCTTCATACATAGGTTAAGATTCTATTAACCAGTCTATTTTGTTCTTTAGATTTTTTTATTCACTTGATTTTTAGACTCACTTGTTGTTAGGTATGTATTTGATGTCCTTTTGTTCATATTTTTTTACCTTTACCTTTTTCTTCTTCTTCCTCTTCTTAGAGAATACCCTTCAGCATTTCATGTAATCCTGGTTTGGTGGTAATGAACTCCTTTAGCTTTTTCTTGTCTGTGAAGCTCTTTATCTGACCTTCAATTCTGAATGATAGCTTTGCTGTGTAATCTTGGTTGTAGGTTCTTGCTGTTCATCACTTTGAATATTTCTTGCCACTCCTTTCTGGCCTGCATAGTTTCTGTTGAGAAATCAACTGACACTTGTATGAATACTCCCTTGTAGGTAACTAGCTGTTTTTCTCTTGCTGCTTTTTTAAGATTCTCTCTTTGTCTTTCGCTCTTGGAATTTTAATTATGATGTGTCTTGGTGTGGTCCTCTTTGGATTCCTCTTGTTTGGGGTTCTGTGTGCTTCCTGAACTTGTAAGTCTATTTCTTTCACCATGTAGGGAAAGTTTTCTGTCATTATTTTTTCCAATAGGCCTTCAATATCCTGCTCACTCTCTTCTTCTGGCACCCTAAAAATCCGGGTGTAGGTACTCTTAAAGCTGTCCCAGAGGCTCCTTACACTATCCTCACACTTTTGGATTCTTCTTTCTTTCTGCCTCTCTGGTTGGGTGTTTTTTGATTTCTTGTATTCCAGATCTTTGGTTTGAATCTTGGGGAACATTGATCTATAGTTGAGTTTCTGTGTATTCTTTATTTCAGACAGTGTATGCTTAATTTCTGACTGGTCCTTTTCCACTTGTTTGGTATTCTCATTAAGGTCTTGAAGGTCTCACTAAGCTTCTTGGAGGTCTTATCAAGTTTACCAATGGTTTTTAGAAAATTCTTGAGTAATCTTATAAATGTGGTTCTGAATTCTGTCTCATCTAGTAGTTTACTTTCCTCCATCTCTCCCATTCGTGGCATGCTTCTGTGTCTCCTCATTTTGGCTGCCTCCATGTGTTGATGGAGTGGGTTTGTATGGTCAGTGACCTATAGGGGCCAGTAGCTCAACTTCCCCAATCACCTGAGGTGGTCACTCTTGGTACACCCCTTTGTGGTCTGAGTGCAAAGTCTTAGTGTAATTAAACCTTGATTGCCGTTGTAACACTGGGAGGAATTGACCTCCAGGCCAATTGGCTGTGAGGACCCCCTGTATTTATAAATGAAGAACTCCTGCTCTGGAGACACACTTATGGTGCAGGCCTTGTTTCAGTGGGGCTTTGGTGCTCACTGAGTCTGTTTCCGAATGTGTCACTTATGGGTGTGAGGAGTTGAAATCTGGTATCTCACACTGACCACTAGGTACACTGGCTTCTGAATCTCCAAAGGGGTGCAGTTTAGCTACTGTCTGAGGCCACCCTGCAGGAGCTACAGCAAGAACCACAGTCCTCTCCTCCTTGCTTGGAGCTTGGAGGCTTTGGAGCTGTCTGCACCAGGTTTCAAGTTTGCTAGGTTATACTGCATTAGAGAAGGCCATTGATATGCAAAAGCCACTGCTTGGAGCTTGGGTGTATTTGTAGATTGTGTGGGGTGGAGTCTAGGGGTGGAGTCTCAGGGCATCACTAGATTAGGGCATGGCTAACAGCAATGGCTGCCAGTCAGCTGTCTCTGTCTCTCTGCCCACATGCCCTTGGTCCCTGTGTCTAGCGCGCCTGTACAGCAAACAATTATTCTTGCATGCAGCACTGCAAGTAAGCCACCCACACTTTCTGACCCGATGGCAGACAGTCTAGCTTCTCCCCCAGAAACTGGACCTCAGAGAGTTCAGAGCTTGTCTCTCTTTGGGTTAAAGAAATTGTCTGTTTATTCTATTTCATTTATTTTTCCTCTGGTACATTCTTCTATTGACTTTGGGCTTCATTTTGTTGTTAATGTTATTTCATGGCTTGTAAAGTGATGCTGCTTATTTGAGATTTTTCTTATTTTATTGTTGTCGGCATTTATATCTCTGAATTTCTCTCTTAGAATCGCTTTCACTGCATCCCATGTGTGTTGATGTTATATTTCCATTTTTATTTATCTCAAGGTATTTTTTTTAATTCTTCTTTGACCCAATGGTTGTTCAGGAGTATGCTGTTTACTCTGTGTATATTTCTGAAATTTTCAATTTTCTTCTTGTATCTAGTTGATTTCTAATTTCATACCATTATGAATTGAAAAAGATACTTAATATGATTTAAGTCTTCTTAAATTCATTAAAAATTGTTTTGTGGCCTACCATATGATTTATCCTGGAATATTATTCAAATATACTTGAAAAGAATGTGCATTTTGTTGCTTTTGGATGGGATGCTCCACATATATCTGTTAAGTTCATCTAATGTAATGTCTTGTTTAAGGTTAATGTTTGCTTATTGATTTTCTGTCTGAATGGATTATCTATTGATGTTACTAGGGTATTAAAGTTTCCGTCTCTTATTGTATTGCTATTTCTGTCTTACGTCTGTTAGTATTTGCTCTATATATTTTAAGGTACTCCTACATTGGATGCATAAATATTAACAAATGTTGTTGGGTTGACCTGATGATCATTATGTAATGGCCTACTCTCTTACTGTTACCATCATGATTAGCTAGCTAATATTAAATAGAAAGAGAGCAAAGGGGATGCCAGACATTATAAACATCATCATCTGGGTAGCTTCACCCAGAAGCTGCAACTTTACACTCCCCAGCAATGATAGGTCTATTCCCTGCAAATCACTGGGGGAAGGAGGTCCAACAACGAGGACCTCATGAGTAGTGAAGTTGTGGTGATGTATGGAAGGTATCAGTCTAACCTGGGAAAAAGATAATTGGCCAGAGGGATGGAGCCAATGCAAGCATTTGAAATCATGAAAGTTCAATTGGTTAAGCTCTTAATTATAACCCTTAGATAGGACTCTTGATCCCTTGTTTCACTTTCTTCACTTCGGCTTCCTTGCACTCATGTGCTCTGTGGCCTGCATTAGAAGCCACATGGCCATAGAAGCCACATGGCCTCACAAGCAATGGACTGGACTGGTGATCAGGGCACAGCTAATTTACTCAGATGCTGGGCTGGACTGTGTTTACTATGGAGTGAAACTCTTGGAAGTGGCTTTGGTCTTAGCCCTACTGAAGACAAAAATGAGGCTGTTTGCATGGTGGAATGGAGGGAGACCATGGAGGTGAATTCACTTAAATCAATAAAGCTTTCTTTGATAGCTCATCCTCCCATGAGGGTCTCAGGAAATCTTGTTCCCGTGAACTCCACTTCCACCAGCAACAAGTGTGGACACAAGGGGTACTCCACTGGCAACATGATCACAGTCTGTTTTAGAGAAAGTGCTTGTTTCTGCTTGTTGTTTTCTATGTTTTTGTGTGTCATGTTGTTTGTTCTTTATTGATTTCTCTTTTCACTGTTGAGGGAAATCTCTTAAAGTAGCTGAACACAAGCTGAGGAAATAGAGACTTCAGTGACCATATAAACAATGAAATACAATCTTTGAAAAAATAATTTGGAAGTCATTAAATAAATTTATGACTGCAGCATTAAAAAAATCAAACAACAGCAAAACCCAAATATCCAGTTTTCCACAACAGCAAAATAAAATCATCATAATCATCATCATCATCTTCACAAGGCATTCAGAGAAACTAGAAACTCTATTCCATTTGAAGGGAAAAAAATAAATTGACAGAAGCAATCACTAAGGAAGTATAGAAATTAGATTTAATTGATCAAATATATTTTTAAAGTCTTAAATATGCTGAAATATCTAAAGGAAAACATGGGCAAAAACTCAAGAAACTCATGGAGACAATATAGAACAAGATGATGACATTAAAGAGAGATAAAATTATTTAAAAAAAAAACAAACAGAAATGTGGTGCTAAAGATTATAATTAATAAATTAAAATAGTGACCATCAGGATTCAGTAGCAGATTTGAGCAATTAGAAAAAATTGTTGGACACACATAAAAGAGTCAAGAGCAAAATTGTAGAAGTAAGTTCTTTATTGATAATTACTTTAAATGTAAATGTACTAAATTCTCAATGAAAAGGCATAACAGATTTAAAATGTTAAACTATGCAGCCACTGTACAAAACAATTTTGTGAGTCCTTCAAACTCAAACACCAAATTACTATGTGACCCAGCAGTTCTAATTCTAGGTATGTGTCTATTAGAATTGAAAACAGGGTTGAATCTAGTTTAGCTCAGCAGATAGAGCATCAGCCTGTGGACTGAAGGGTCCCAGGTTCAATTCTGGTAAAGTGCATGTACCTTGGTTGCAGGCACATCCCCAGTTGGGGGTATGCAGGAGGCAGCTGATTGATGTTTCTTTCTCTCATCAATGTTTATAACTCTCTCTCTCTCTCCCTTCCTCTCTGTAAAAAAGCAATAAAATATATATTTTTTAAAAAAGAATTGAAAACAGGGACACAAATAAAACCATGTGTAACAATGTTTATTGCAGAATTGTTCACAATAGCCACAATATGGAAACAGTCCAAGTATTTATCGACCCATGAATGGGTAAACAAAATGTGGTGTGTATAAACACAGTTATTTTGACACATGTTACAATGTAGATGGAACTTAAGCCATGAGCTAAAGTGAAACCAGACACAAAAGAACAAATATTCTATAATTCAACTTATATAAAATACCTATAATAGTCAAAGTTAGAAATAGATCACAGTTTATTAGGAACTAGAGCAAGAGGAAAATAGGGAGCTACCCCTTAATGGCTGCAGGATTCCTGTTTGAAGCAATGAAAACGTTTTGAAAATGTGAATTAGTGATGGCTGCTAAATGTGAATGAAACTAATGCCACTGAACGATGCTCTTGAAAATAGTTAAAATAAATAATTTTATTTTGTATATGTCTGATCACAATAAAAACTTGAAATTTAAGACAAAAAATGTCTGTGGAGATAGAAATAATTTGTAATAATAAAAAGATCAGTCTATCAAAAAACATCAAATTGATTTAAATTATTCATTTTATTATAGCAATCCAGACCCCCTAACATGTTTCTAGACATTTACGTGCAGTATTCAATCATTTATTTGCCTACTCAATACATTTCAAAGTAGAGGAATCTACAAAGTATATAGCTTATAAATCTTTTTCCTCTTAGCCCAAAGTCTTCTAGACAGGGTCCTTAAATTCTTTAAATGACATGCAGTGTGTCATTACATACATAGCTGGATCTTTAACAACAACAACAACAGCAAAACCCACACATTTAAATAGATACAGTGCAATTATTTTATTTTTTTATTGATTTATATTTATGACATTTGTTTTCAATTCCAATGCAATATAAACGTTCCTTTCACTAATATTTACCAGGAAATCAAGTAAATGATCTGAATTATATTCATCTTACAGCAAAGATCATGGACAAAAGGAGAATTGTGCTCAGTGTTAGTGATGCATCACTGAGACATACTAGCACAGAAGTGAAATGGCATCATCTAGAATTGTCTGAAGACACTGGGGTAGTGCAGACAAAATAACGGATGCAGGTGGCTGTGAATGGCATTTGAGATCCTGTTCTCTAAACACTTGGCTATTTTGGAAGTTTGTTCATTTTTATCAGGGATTCTAAAGCTAAACAGTCCAAACTAATTTTGTTAATAACAAACCATATCCAGACCACATCCTTGCAGATACATGCTATTAAAGATTATAACTGCAGCGACTATATCCTTTAATTATTTGTAGTTTTCGAACTGGCATGTATTATTCCATAGTATTTGTCAGAGGTTAGAAAATTTTCCTATTAAGTAATATTGTGCATGGTTTCACCGATGCACGTGAGCTTGGAGGAAATTGCTCCTGTTTCTCATGTGGTAAATTAAGAATCATCTCAATGACAATGTTTTTTTGTGCAGGAAGTGGCATAATCAAACCACCGAAAATTTATTTTGCTTTTTTATTGATTGATTTATAACATTTTGTTTTCATTCCAATGCTTATTTAGGTTTCAAGGATGATGAACCAGAATCAAAAGCACAGACTACCCTGGAAAGACAGGTATGGCTTGCTGACCTTTGGCCAGTTTTCAACTACAAATATTATTTTGTGCATCTGCTCTGACTTTTCACTGACTTCTAGGCAAATAAAAGTTAAGGATCAGAATGACCTCACAGAGAAAATAGAAAACATGATAAAAGTTATATCTATAGTATTATCTTTCAAGGAACATATGAAGCAATACAATCCTAAAACCCAATTCCTGTGACAAAACCTATAATATAAAGAAAAAAGAAAAACAGAAAACATAGCACAATATACATTCAGTTTTCTGAAGCTCTCCGGAACTGGAGAAAACTAGATCACCTTAATGTTTTAATTGCAAGGCTAAAAATGTAATCTTATGACCTATAGTCCTGGAATCAGAACTGAATAAACTTCTAACAGAATTTTATGGCAGAGCTCCCTTAACTAAGTTTTATAACCGATCTTCTTGTTTTACTATATATTTGGTTATAATTTAAAATAAATCTCTGAGACTTAATATATAAAGATTGGAAGAAATTAAAATTTACAATCATCAGAAAAATTTAGAGGTACTGTCCAATACCTAACAGACAATTTGAAAATAATCACTTCATAATCAAACGCATCAGAGGTCTTTTTAAGAATGAATATTATGCCAAAACCGGTTTGGCTCAGCGGTAGAGCGTTGGTCTGCAGACTGAAAGGTCCCAGGTTCGACTTCTTTCAAGGGCATGGACATTGGTTGCGGGCACATCCTCGGTGGGGGGTGTGCAAGAGGCAGCTGGTCGATGTTTCTCTCTCATCGATGTTTCTAGCTCTCTAAATCTCTCCCTTCCTCTCTGTAAGAAAATCAATAAAATTATATATATTTTTTAAAAAAAGAATGAATATTATGAGAAACAGTAAATCAATTCAAATAGACAGGCATTAGCTGCATGATTAAGTCAGGTTAGCTTGAAGAATTTTTTTAAATATGTTTTTACTAGAGGCCAGTGCACGAAATTGTGCTTGGCGAGGGGGTGTCCCTCAGCTGGCCTGCATCCTCTCACAGTCCAGGACCCCTCGGGGGATGTCGGGCCTAAACCAGCAGTTGGACATTCCTCTCACAATTTAGGATGCTGCATGCACCAGTAATCATACTTTTCATACAGGTGAAAGACATCTTGCTGTTGTATGGGCAGCTACATTTTTTTTTGCCCTGATTATAAAAAGTAGTACATAACATGACACTTCTGAAGCAGTAGTATCATTTTCCCCATCTGATAAATGGAAAAACTGAATCAGAGAGAAGTTAAGTAATTGGCTTTGTGACACAGTTATTAAGTGTCAGAATCAGGGCTGACCACAAAATGTGCAAGCTAGAGTCCATGCATGTCATCTGCTGGCCAGCCCAGCCCCCCAATCGCTGCTGCCACTGCAGAGTAACTTCTATCTCCTGCATTGAGCATATGCCCCCTGGTGGTTAGTGTGCATCATAGCAACCAGTTGTTCCACTGGTTGTTTTGCTGTTTGGTCAATCTGCATATTAGAGTTTTATTATATAGGCTTGATTTTAGAGAGAGAGGAAGGGGAAGGGATAAAGAGATACACTGAGTGGCTGCCTTCTGCGTGCCCCCTACTGCCCACAATCAGAGCATGTGCTCTAAGTGAAAATAAATCCCATGACTTCTTGGTTTACAGGTTGATGCTCAAGCACTAAGGCACACTGGCTGGGCTTGAAACATTTTTGAATTAGAAGTGTGTGTGTGTGTGTGTGTGTGTGTGTGTGTGTGTGTGCTTCCAGATTAAGACTATTCTAACCAAAATAGGTGTTCTCCAATACTGGTAAAATTTCTAGTTTAAATTTTTAGTTAAAGTCCTCTTAGACATTGGCAAAATGTTAGGAGAAGATGCTGGGAAATTATCGAGAAAATTTTAGTTGCCAGGTTGCTAGTGTGCTGGCAACACTATAGTCGGTATCCTATATCATAACCACAGACATAAAAGTGGACACATTTTCAGTGATGTGGAAAGGAAATTAATATTAGGCTTAACATAAATAGAGAAAATTGGAAGGAGGGAACAAGATGTATAAATAAAAATATTGGTTTTGGAAAGGAACTTTTTGATGGCATGGATTAAATGGCTATTGATTTTGAGGAGGTGGATTATTTCATATTCATATCTATGGGGGTGAGAGAGGGTGAGAGAAGGACCAGTTTTCTGTATTTATACCAAAACCAATTTCAGATCAATATGCCCTTTTGAGGCAACAGCCTTTTGGACATATTATATCCTACCTCTTCCTATTGCTATCCCCTCTCATCAAGTCCTTTGCCACCTACCTATTCTGTTTAGCTTTTTTGGAGAGAAGGGGTGGTATGATTCCAATATTTAAATAGCCAATCAAAAATCAATTTGATCCTGATCTCCCTAATCTGCTTAACTTTCTCCTTCAACCCATTTTAGCCATATCTTCCTCTCACAAACATCTTGCTTTGTTTTCCCTATAAGTGGGATATGCCTACTGATGAAGTGACTCACAGAAATATTCCATCAAAGGTCCTTCCCTGTTTTTTGTTTGTTCACCACTTCTTTATTTGTTCTTCAAACTCAAGGGGGACCCCAGTCCCCTCTTCACTCTCTTTTCTGTTTATTATTTCACTTCGTTTTTCCTGTGTTTTTGTTTTGTTTGTTTCAGATCAAATGTAATGATTCATAGCTACTTCCTCATATATACACACATTTCCTAGATCTCTCTTGTCTTTCTCTAAATTCACGATCAATTTAACTGTCAGCCTTAATATTTAACTGTCCCTCAAACTCCTGCCATAACTCCCTCAAGAACAACATATCTATTTCCTCTTACTTACTGTAAAAATATATACTTCTGTATAAAGATGATCTTCTACATTTGCTCTGAATCCAACCACATTGGCCTCATTAAGAATAGAACTTCATTTCCAATTTTCCTTTTTTTGGTATATTTTCCATTTTTTCTCTGTATTACTTTCTGCTCTGCATGAAAGCATGCTCAAATTTCTCAACTTTCACCCCCTATCCCCCCCCCAACACACACACCACTGCCAAATAATTTTTCTCTTCCTTTTCCAGCCAAACATTTTGAAAGGTTTATATTTGTTTTTAATTACTGATTATAAATTCATTACTCATTCTGTTATAATACAATGTGGAGCAAAAGTAGGTTTACAGTTGTTCATATGGAAAATAATATAATAAATAATAATAATAAACTCTGTTTTACATTCTCAGAGCTATAAATTTACTCTTGCCAGGTCCTGTATTTCTCGCTCAATCTAATGAAAATTTTATGGCAAAAATCCCTTAGAATTGCACCCATTTAATTAGTAAAACTGGTGACACCTACTTCTTAAATAGTTTTTTAATCAGGCAACTAATTTTTATATCATCACCACTACTGTACTTTAAGCTGCCATCTGTGGCAGGCATTACTACAAAAATGTTTTAATTTATTTAGCAAGTATTTATTTGTTTCCATACTGCAGACAGAGGATTCTTTGCACATCTGAACAGGCAACAAAACTTCTTACTATTCTTTCTCTCAATTCTGTGTATAAGCTATGCTGTTCTTTTCATTTTTATTTCCTAGAACAAGCTTCTCTTGCTATTATAGTGCACAGTGCTACCTCTTCCTGAAATATCATTTTCATGTACTTTGCCTCATATTTGCTAACTTCTCCTGTAAACATTTCAGGTCTCAGTTGAAAATTCATTCTCTTCATATCCTTTGTGAAGAGAAACTCTGGGTCTTTACAAATACCCTTCACCCCATGTCACCTCTGAGTTTATTGTGCTTTCCCTTCTAAAATATTTACCAGATTTGGATGCAATTGTTCAATTGTTCCTCTGTGTCTTACAGGGAAGTTTTCATAGCTAATCTCTAGATCCATTAGACTAACTGGTAATAGAAAAACACAGTCTCCACTACTTGGTAGATGCTCATAAATATGCAATGAATGAATCAATGAATATATATATATATATATATATATATATATATATATATATATATATGTAAAAGCCTAAGAGCCAGCCAACTGGACCACTGGCCAATAGCAATGACACACACTGACCACCAGGGGCAGGAGCTCAGTGCAGGAGCTCAGTGCACGAGCTGCCAAGCAACAGCAACTTTGCAGAATGCCCTCTTGCACTCCCGGACCCCCTCGGGGGATGTCGGACTGCTGGTTTCAGCCTGATCCCTGTAGGCCAGGCCAAAGGACCCCACCTGCTAGAGGGACTCTGCTCACTCTGCAGAAACCCTTTGAGCCCCAGCATCACCTCAGGTGTGGCCGACCAGGGAGGGACCACAGGAAGTTGGCTCCAGGCATGTCTAGCACATCTGGTCCAACCCCACCCCACTGGCCACCTTCTAATTAACTTACTTTCACTGTGCACGAATTCATGCACTGGGCCTCTCATAAATATATAATAAAAAATATCATACAAAATGCCATTACAATTCATTGGGAGAGAAGATGACTGGTTTCAGCTTATAAGGAATAATGGAGTCTCTTGTTACTTAAATAACTAAAATTCTGTGCCATTTTCTTTATTATGTCTTTAATTTTGCCTTGTTTTGTTTCCAACAGGACCTAGGGATTTTTTTCATTATATTTGAGTGTGATTTTCATTAAATATGTTTCTGCTTTAATTACAAATCTGTTGTATAGCACAGCAATATCCAAATTCCTTAACTCTCTGCTCTTTTTGAACAATCCTGCAGACTTAAAAAAAAGTATACAATAGTAGTAGTGACAAGAAGAAAAATAATTTGTTTAAAAATTAAGAGATAATTAGGAACTCTTTTAAAACTATTATTAGAGCTAGGCCTAATATATCAACTCGTTTTAGGAAATATATTCCCTATTGAAAAATTAATTAATAAAATGTAATAGATGTAACTAATAGTTCGGCTATATATTGATTGGACTGATCTTACTTTTAATTCTTTCTCTTGAGCTGAAATTTTCTCTGATCAATTCATTTGACTTAACACTCAAACTTTAATTCAGGGACAACTTTGATCACTAGGTGTTTATTTTTTTCATTTCTATAGAAACACTGATTTGTTGTTACACTGATTTTTGCATTCATTGGTTGATCCCTACTATTTAGTGTTATCTTCTAGTGTACGTTTATGAGATACACCTTTGACCCAGACAGTAAAAATGCCTGCACAGTTAATGTCATCTCTTTAACTCTTCAGAGGCTCCTTCAAGGCCTCTTTGGGCGTTCTCCCTTCCTCCCTTCCTCCCTTCCTCATTTTTTTTTTTTTTGCCTTCATTCCTTGTCTATACATATTAATTATTTGTGTGTTTTGTTTTTTTTTCAAAGTAAACCTTTCATTCCTGAACTGTTTTTCTAAACATAATAAGTGTGTCTGATTTCATTGGCCCATTAGCTCTCTCTCTGATAAACTCATTGGGAGATGTCTAACTTCTCCCTTTACAAAACTTTCGTTCTGTTTATTCTCATTAAGTTCTTATTCTTAGTCCATTCTGTGTACCCACGTCTTAGACTGGGCAGATCAGACATCAGATAGGCTTTGATTTGTATAAGTGATTGAGGTTTTACTGGGGTTGAATTCCAGCCATACCTCTTTCCCTACTTTCCTTTTTTCCCCTTCTTCTTTAATATAAATATTATAAGGGGAAAAGCCTTCTAGAAATATACTCTCATATATGAATGACCAAAATACTGTACACATACAGATACATTTTTCAACTAGTGAAGAAATATTTTCTCTTTCAGCATAAAGAATGTTGGTGCAAGAGACTGTTGGGATCTAATTAAATAATCAGCAGTGCTAGTCTCTTGCAAAGATCACCCCAAAATTGCTTTTGAGTTAAACATGGCCCTGAGTGCCTTGAGGCATTAAATATACTGCTGCTCTGAGTTTTGAAAATAACCAGCCTGGTGCTAATCTTTGAGGTATATTTCAATATCTTGGAAAACATAATCCCTGTTAGATTTTGTGAATCTAAAAGTCATGGTGGAACAATTGTACTATTACAATTGACCAAAAGTTTTACATCTTCTGCTGTGATGTAAAGGAAGGGCAGACAGTGTTTTACCTCTAAGGAATATGAGGTGAAAATTTAAAAAAGAAAAGACAAAAGATGCCTTGTATTATATTTTATGGGTCATATCTTCTTGGTTCTGTCATATTTACTGTTTTCATATACTGAATTTCATGTTTACTGCTAAATATCTCTAAAAGAAAATCTCCTTTTGAAATAAGATAATGTATGCATCTCTGAACTCATTATGTTTAAAATCCCACAGGGGAGTTGAAAACAAAGTTCAAACCATTTTGATATATGCAACCTCTAAGCCTCAGGCATCGAGCTGCCAGTTTTCTTACTCTGCTCTCTTGTCCATTTTGGGATGTGGTTATTCAGCTCCCTAGGGTGGCATACATGTGCTGAATTTCTTCTTCCTCTTAGTTCTATCACCTGCTGACTTTTCTCTGCTTAGGGCACTGTTCTTCTCTTTCATGGTCTAGATAATGTCTAATCATTGAGTCATTTAGAAACATTTCCCAAATCCTCCCTCTTCCATCTCAGAGTTAGGTGCCTCTATTTTCTGCATTAAGTACTTTAAATTCCTCCATAAAATTACTTATTATACTTTTTAAATCATCGTTGTGTGGATCACACCAGCTTTTGAAAATAGAGTCATGGCCTTGTTAATTAGTGTCTGAGATATATTAAGTACCCAGATAATAGTCACCAAATGTATAAAATGCACACATTTTATAATGATATTTAAAAAGAAATAGTTCATACAAATACTGTTTAATTAAGTGGATTTAAAATTTGAATCAAAAACCTCAATTCATACATTATAATGTGCTCTGTAATATATTTTATTCAGATTTTGTTTGACAATGATGAAGTACAAATTTTAAGAAATAAAAATGAATATGCCCTCAAATTTCATGTAATTATATTAGGTGTATCAGTAGCAATATTTGCTTGATTCCGTAGTTTGCTTGTTAACCTTTCAAATTAGATTTGTCCTATCAATTATACTTCAAAAGGAAATTTTACCTTTACCTCTTAGATTTTTTTATTAGCTCACTCATTCATTTTAGTGACAGATGTATAAGTAGCTAGATAGCATCAAAAGACTTTTCAATGACTTTGTTTAATGACAGCTAGTTAAAGCTGAAATATGTATTCTCACTATACTTGAATTCATTGTTGTGGGAAGGTTGTATAGACAGATTAATAAAATGTGAAAGCAAATCTCTCTATATAAGAGCAAATTCCTCTTCCATGAGCTTAGTTCTCACTCTATTGCTGCTCAAAACACTATAATTAGTAATTATACTATTTCTTACAAATTGCTATAATGTATTACATGAATGGTAAGCAAAAACAGGGGAACTCATTTATTTTAAAACAAATGAAACTAATTTTATGTTTTAAATTTAGTTGTGGTCTTTATCTTTTTCCTTTATTTATTCTAAGTATTCAAGGGACTTCTCTAAAAATCATATCTAGATGATAGCAAAATTTTAAGTTCATTTACTACTGTGGTCAGTTGTACCAAGCATATAAAGGTAAGTATCTAAATACTTTGCAAATTCAATTAGCCTTTAAGATAAAGTTTTCCATCTTGTGTCCTGCTCTGGCATCTCAACTTGAAATGTTGAGCAGTAGCAGCATAACAATTTTAAGAGATTAATAGGTGCATTTGCCTTGCATTCTATATTTTGGGCCCCTTGATCTCTCCTGGTATTTAATATACCTCCCCAGCGTGCAAGTGCACATATACCCACACCATCCCCAGATCAGGTGACACTAGTGCTGTGTTCATTCATTCATGGGAGGAATATGAAAGCAAAAGCAAAAGAAGTCATCATTATTTTCATTTTTCTGTTTTGTATTTTGATTTTCCAAATCTAGGGCCTCAAGGAATATTATGATTCACAACAGTAAAAGAATGATTTTAGAAAGCAGATGGATAGATTTTGTGGGGTTCAGGGTAGCCAGGATGGAAAAATAAAGGGGGAATTAGTGAATGGCCTCCTGGAAAAGGTGGGGGGGGGCAATCTTTAAAAACCCTGCTCCTGGTGCTAACTCCTCAGAAAGAAGATGGTCATATACAGAGAGACCTGTATGCTTTAAGAAATTAAAAAGTAGAAGGGTGTTAAGTCCTGCTTCTTCGATACAATTTTTAAAAAATAGGAAAGAGAAGAAAGAAGTGGAAGAACAGACCTTAGAAAATGATGGACAGATTAATGGACAGCAGAATGAATATGGTGCTGTGTTTACCATATGAATATTGGGGGAGAAAATTCAGGTCTGAGAAGGATTGTGGAGGGAAACTCACTGGCAAGTGTGTGGACCGGTGTTTTGAGGACAAGACTAACATAGACAGATTAAAATGAAGACAAAAAAAATCATCTCCCATCTATGCAATTTAGACAGAACAGTAGAAAATAGCAAGGAATCACAAATGATATTTAATCATGTTTCCTCTTATGAAATAGAGACATAACAGAAGTAAAATTGAGTTAAATAAATATAAAGGAAGTTAAGGAAGTTATGTCCTGTTGGGATTTTTGTGGTTTTTTGTTTCTTTTTTTCTGTGTGTATGTGTGTGTAAGTGTGTGTATGTTTGTGTATGAGTGTGTGTGTGTGTATGTGTGTGAGAGTGTATGTGTGTATGAGTGTATGTGTGTATGAGTGTGTGTGTGTGTGTGTGAGAGAGAGAGATGTGTGTGTGTGTGTGTGTGTGTGTGTGTGTGTGTGTGTGTATTGCTCTTGGCATTTCAGATACATGCCATCCTCTCTTTCTACCATTTCCTTCTTTTCAGACACCTTGTGGCCATCTTCTCTCATTCAATGTTATGGCTTCTGTGGCATACATATTTGTCATTTTGGGCCACTCCTGAATGTAACAAATCAACTAGGCATGCTCCTGACATCTCATTTGAAACAACTCAGAAAATTTACCCACTCCTATTAAAAAGTCAGTGGAATCAAATGACAACATGGGCTCAGTACCATCATTCATGTCACTAGGTGGCTGTTTCCAGAAAAACACACACACACACACACACACACACACACACACACACACACACAATTATATGAATATTTATGAAAATATACATATTTAATTTTTCATTATTTAAAACGATGGCTTTTCTATACATGCCTTTCTTAAATTTATGGCCCTTTCCAGCTTCTAAAACCAGCTCCTGTGATTCTAAGCTCCAAGCTTCATACATATCAGCTTTTTTGTTTAACCTCAAATATGCCAATTTTTTTTTCTGCTGTAGAGCCTTTGCATTATCTATTCCTTCTGACTGTAAACCTTCAAATGGATATATTTTTTTGTCATTTAATGTCTGCTTGTATATAGATATCACTTTCTTAGTGATCACTCATCATTCTGCCATAACATTGTTATAGTACTCTGTGCACCCCTCATCATTGCCCTCTAATTCCCCTTACTCTAGTCCATTGTTTTATGCTATTTTCAAGCATCTAACATACAGTACAATTTATTTACATATTTGTTATGTAGTTTTTTTCTAAAATATTAGGTCCACAAGAATAGGAATGCTTTCTGCCTTATTCAGTAATATATCCTAAAGGGTGTAGGTGGCCAATACAAATTTCTTGAAAACTAATGAATATTCTATATTTCTAATTATAACTATTTGTTAGTTTATTACATGCTCAACACCTTTACAGCTGTGGTCTATGAAAAAAATTACGTTTTTGTCTGTCTTCTTCTCCAATTTATCTAAAGTATATAAATAATGCTTGCCAACCATAGAAAGTACTCAGACATGTTTAATTAATGATTCATTTATCATGGAATGAGCAACTATTTTTTTTTAAGTTTACTTCTAGAATTTACACATATGGCTTAACCCAATACTTTAAAAACACCCAAATAATCATCATATGTCTAATAGGTTCTAGTACAGTCAGGTAAATTCTTCACAATTTTATCAGTAAATAATAAAGTAATTAGAAAAATAATAAAAAAGGATGGGGTTTATCACACTTAAAGTTTTCCGTGTCTGTGGAAACGGGCCCTCTTATGCAGTTATAAAAATCTAACTTGGGCCAGTATTTATGAAGGATATTTTCACATTTTTAAAATGTGCATTTGAAAAATTAAAATGTACAAATCTAGTTATTACTGTTTTAGATACTTACCCTGGTTATATAAGCAGGCTGCTCTATCAAATTTCTGTACAAGATTTTTATTTTAGAACTGTTTAATCTAGCAAAATAGTGGAAATACCCTGAATTTTCTAAAATTAATGGCAGTGTATTGATATAATGGAAAAATGTGATATGTAGACCCAAAGGTGAATGAGATAGGTCCATATATTTTTTAATATGGACATATTTGGATATTAGAATGTTAAATTATAGAAGCAGTCTTTGAAATCTATAACTTGATTTATTATGCCATACTTATAATTATAATTTATAATATATATATGTATATAAACTAAATATCTAATTCCATTTTATCTATACTTATTGAAAACTAATTTATAAATTTAATATAATTAATAGCTAACAGATATTTTGCAAAAATTATGCAGCTTTTTCTACAAATTGTATAGCAATGCAATTGTCATTTAATGTCAAAATCTATACAAAAAAGAAAAAAGATAGAGAACTTACATGAACTTATTTTAAGAATTTTTTATTGAGTAATAAAAACTGTGTCACTGGGGTAAGAATGGACATATTTGTTAGAACAAAATAATTGTGAGTCCAAGAGTAAGTTCCACATGCTAGTATAAGTTCAAATGATTTTGGCCAAAATTTTAAGAATATTAAATGAAAGAGAGAGAGCAATATTTCTTACAAATTAAGCTGACACCTTTCATATATTGATGGGGGGAAATGAACTTTGAGCATTAATAGTCATCATACAAAAAGTTAACTCACATTGGATCATAGATCCAAACATAAAAGTGAAAACTAAAACATCTGTTTAAAAATCTCTGAGATCATTTGTGTGATGTTAGGGAAAGGAAAGAATAATTGAGAGGAAGTATTCGTAATTTGTAAATGAATAAATCTACTTTATCAAAATTAAAAGCTTCTTTTCTTAAACAATGAGGAGGAAAAAGCAGCTCTGAGACTGGAGAAAATGTTAAAAAATGTGTTTTCACTTATAACAATAATAAATAAAAAATCTTACAATTTAATGGTAAGGGAAAAATAACCCAACATAATGGCCAAAAGATTTGAATAGATAATTGATAAGATAAATTAATTTCTAATAGGCACATAAAAGTATGTTCAAATTTAATATTTTGAGAAATGCACATCAAAAGAGCATGGCACAGCTATATATACACTAAAATGGCTAAAATTTGAAATATTGAGATAGTGTAGATGTTTATCAATTAGAACTCTCAGGCAGTGCTGTAGAAGAGGAGATATAAAATGGTATAATCACTTTGGAAATTCTTTGAAGTTATTAATGTAGTTAATACTTACTTTGAAAAACATTTTAAGTTATTAATAAAATTGTACTTATAGTTATCTATTCAACCCAGAGGTTTTATTCCCAGTTTTTTCCCCCATATCTACCCTAATACTTACCATAAAGTTCTATCGAAGCATAGATTTCCATGCAAACCCAGGATTCAAATAGACAAGCCATCTAATGTAACTAACTGATTAACTATATAGATAGAAAAGTAAAGCAGTTAACATTATCCATATGCAAAGCATCAACATTTTTGACAATATTATTGCATGGTTTTCTGTGATGTCCTAAGTTATCAAAAGAATTTCTTGCTTAACAAAATCAATGGCCTTTTATAGAACATAAAATTTGGAAGGGGTCATAAATCTAGGTTCACCTTTACTGATATTTATAAGACAAGTTATCTATAATTGAGGCCTTGGACTATAGAAGTACAAATTATTACTTCAAGTCTGATAGTTTTTTATTTACTTAACCACTTTCCGTGCCACTTTAAAGTATTTGCTTCACCTTTTAGTGCCTCATTCTGTAAAATGAGGAAAATGCAGAGTGAAAATGCTATTATTCAGTGCCTAGCATATGGTTAATGTTCCATGCATTAGGTTTAGGTTGTTATTTTTATTCTCAAACTAGGACCCCTGGGAGACCAAGGGTCATTCAGATGAGGCTTTGCACCTTGAAGATGATTGTTGATATGACTTAGAAACAATATCAATGAGCAGAGCTCTGTATGTGATGGTTCTCTCTTCTCGGCTTGTCTTTTTAGAATCTTTGTCTTATAATGAAAAGAACAGACATGGTGTGGCTCAGTTGGTTGGGTGTCATCTCATGCACCAAAAGCTTGCCAGTTTGATTCTTGGTGGCAGCCTATTAATGTTTATCTCTCTCTCCCTTCCTCCCTCCCTTTTCCTCTCTCTCTTAAAAAGCCAATTAAAATTTGAGAGAGAGAGAGAGAGAGAGAGAGAGAGAGAGAGAGAGAGAGAGAGAGAGCGAGCGAGAACAGGCACTGGAACCAACTGCCTTCATTGAATCTAGATTCCTCCTTTTATTCATGTTACTTAACTATAATAGTGATGGGGAATATGAGAAGTCCTGTGGGTTTATGGATTCTTATTTAATCATTGAAAAAACTTCCTAGTTTTATGCTAAGTGGGTTTCCACAGCCTGAGCATGATACTATACTAAGGTTGGGATAGTTAACTGGGTATGTGGTTCTATTGTAGAGTTGGAGAAGAGCTTTATTTTAGTAACTCAGTCATGTTCTCAAACACATAATTTTTAAATAATATTCATGGACATTAAAGGTTTGAAAATAATTCCCTTAAATCTATCTATGCTTCCACACACTCCAAATAGTCATCCCATACCTGCACATAAGAAGCCATTGGGCTAAGACACAGTAATAGACCCTAAATGAAATGAATGCAAAACTCAGAATTCTCTCTATGTTTCAATGTGCTATCTCCAAGTATTCCTTGTCTGCATTGTTGAAGTCGATATGTTCTCACAGTTTCTGCTCTCTGGCCTGTGTGAAAGAAAAGAGAGAGCAGAGAACAAACTGGTCCTCATTCAGAGATGATTAGAACCTGCACACAACCCTTCCACTCAGAGTCACTCTCCAGGACCAGCTGGAGGCAGGGAGGCTGCAACTTCTCTAGCTGTTTCTACAAAACCCAGGCATTCTTTACTAAAAGGTGAAATGGTTAAGTGAATTTGGGGTATAATCATCAGGCTGCAATACTTTGGGTAAATTTATCAGGCCCTTTTTACAAAAATATGTCTTTTAGCCTGACTGGTGTGGCTCAGTGGTGGAGCATCATCCTATGAACCAGGGGGTCATGGTTTGATTCATGGTCAGGGAACATGCTTGGGTTGCAGGCTTAGGCTCAAACCCCAGTAGCCTAGTAGTGGGCATGCACGAGGCAGCCAGTCAATGATTCTCTTTCATCATTTCATCATTGATGTTTCTATCTCTCTCTCCCTCTCCCTTCCTCTCTCAAATCAATAAAAAAGAAATGAAATATATATATATTTTACCCACACACATACACACACACACGTACATATATATATATATATATATATATATATATATATATATATACATACACACACCAAGTGGCCAGATTATTATTATCTCTGAATGCATAATAATCTGGCTACTCAGTGTGTGTGTGTGTGTGTGTGTGTGTGTGTGTGTGTGTGTGTGTGTTAGAGGCCTGGTGCATGAATTTGTGCATGGGTGGTGGCCAGGGGGAGGGGACATGGTCGAACCCCTGGTGGAGGGGACAATTTGCATATTAGTCTTTTATTATATAGGATATACACTGAATGGCAAGATTATTCAGATTATTATTCATCCAGAGATCATAATAATCTGGCCATTCAGTGTGTGTGTGTGTGTGTGTGTGTGTGTGTGTGTGTTTACACACACACACACACACACACACACATATATATCCTGGAAAAAGGAACTATTTTAAAATATATTTTGTGTGTGTAATTTTCTACAATATTTATGAGTATAACATATACCCGCCAATATCTCCACACTAGGCTTCCCTTTCTATGAATTCACAGAATGTCAGCACTAACATATAATTATCTTCTTTTTAATTTCTCTGAAAGGTGGTTGCTTATTTTTTCCTCTGCCTTCAGGAAATGGAACTGATTTTCTCATAAGAAAGCTCATTTCAATATCATGAAACATGAATTGTTAGAAAGTGTTTACTTTTTTCAGGCTTATATTGACCATCACTATTTATCAATATTGTTTGCATATTAATGTGTAATTTGGCTGGAAATAATAAAAATTTTGCCCTTATGAGTAGTTTAGAATTTTGTAGGCTGTTTTAAACATTTTTAAGTCTTTTGGGATATCTCTGAATTATTAGTTTTTTGCACACATTAAATATATTTATTTCATATTTCTAATTTAAATATCTTTAGTGGTTAAAAGATATTTACTTTCTGTAATAATTTTGCAATAGGTATTTACATAATATAGCTTGAAATACAAACTATTCTTTACACTACAGAAAATTTATTAAAATTAAAATTCAGTATTTATTATTAAACTATAAGCTTCCTTCCTAAAGAGATCCCACATTCAACATTTTAGGTCACTAGAGTAAAATTTGGACAGTAAATGTATGCTGTAATTTCTTTGCAATAATAACTTGAGGATTAAGACATAACTTCTTTCGCTTAATTTGCAACCAGTAGCAGTTTAAGCACTCGAAGAGTTCTTACTGTATTTGGGGTTCTATATAAAGCCTTTGTGTTTTCAGACTTCAAAGTTGCTTAACTAATTTGTTTTTTTAAAAAGATGTAACTTACTTTATAGACATTCTCTCCAATCATGATGCCCTCACTGTCCCCCAGACATACCATTTTTTTTTTAAATAGAAAAGCAAACTCGGGGTCTATGAAACTATTCGTTGACCTTAGTATAACTTTTTGTAATAAAATTAATTTCTGTAAGTGTAATTTTTAAGTAATGAATTTACCGCCAAAAATACTTAAGGATTCTATGTGATATGTACGATAGAGGACCCCCAATGATATTAAAGCCTATAGAAAAAACACCCACCTCCAACTTCAAACAATTCTTTAGTTATTATATAACTTTCATGGCCTTGACATGTTTGAGATTATGGTAGTTGTTGTTTTTTAGAATGTTCCTTAGCATGGAATTTTGTAATGTTTCCTCCATTATGACACGTTAGCAGGACCATCACAGATATAATACTGTCTTCTTGTAGCATCCTATTAGTTAGTGCAAACTTTAGATTTGTCCTATTAGCAGTGATGATCACTTTGATCACTTGAATAAGGTGATGTCTGTCAGATTTTATTACTCAAAAATTATACATTTTCCTTTGTAATTAATAAATATTTTCTTAGGAGATATTTTGAGACTGTGTAAGTCCCTGCTTCTTATGAAACTTCTTTTTATTTTTTTAAATAACCTTGGATTATTGTTTTCCTATTTTATTTAATGTTATAATCTCTTATTTTATTATTATTTGATATTTAAATTTATGGATATTTGACCAGTAGGTATATTCAGTTTGTATGTTTTGACATGGTTTTATCCTTGAGCAGTTTCCTGCTATCTGTCAAAATAGGTTGTTCCAGGATCATTGTACACTTTTATTTGCGTATAGCCTGCATCAGCCATTCTTCAATGAGAATGTTTTAAAGGAGAGTGGTATTTGTAAGCCAAAACTTGAAGATTCTGTATGTTATTGCTGTTAGGATATAGTTGCTTCCAGCTCTCTGAATGAGTTTGGAAATTTATATTTAGTTACATTTTCATGATTATTTATGCTTCTATCTATCATTTATCAATCTGTCATCAAAATTTTAAGTGCACATAGTCATATTCAAATCTAATCTAAGATTATAAGGTCTATTCTAGTTTTTTTTTTTAAATATTTGTAATTACCTTCTTTAACAATGAGAAACTGGCTTTTATTATACTTAATGTATCTATTTTATTTGTATAATGAACACTGTATTTAAAAAATACATGTGGATTTTCTTCTCTCACTATCCAGGCTCCAACATATTATACCCTCCTACCACTTCTCATGTTGATACCTTTCTAGTCCAATCAGCTTTTGATACTACCTGAGTTGTATCCACCTATTTTATTTAGGACTGAATCTTCATGAGTTGAAGAGAATAGATATAGGTAGAAAATTCAGAAGAGAGAGAGAGAAAAAAACCCCAAAACTTATATTTTTAATATTTCCCTTTTTCCACTCTCACTATCACCACCTATTTTAAGTCCAGTTTGTAATATGATAGTTCTCGCTTATTCCATAAATAATGTCTTTACCACACATTTATGTTTACTGTCTTCTTATCTATATTGTGTAGTTTATTCTCCAGGATGCCAACTATATACATATTTTGTGAAATATAATATTCTTTTATTTCTAGATTGATTTTCTAATGTCAATGTATATATCTTTAATAATAAAAGTGCAATATGCTAATGATACTGGATGTCCTTCTGGACAAAGCTGGGGCTACAGGGGAAGCCAGGATCACGGGTGCCAGAGGGAAGCTGGTGCTGGCAGCCAGGGGAAGGAAGGCCTACTCTTGCATGAATTTCATGCATCAGCCTCGAGTTTGTATATATATATTTAATGCTGTTGCATTTTGTTGTTTCTCATAATTCCCATTCACAATGGTTATTTCTGCATGTATTTTTCATATATTATTGTGATCTTTGATGTTGAGTCCATGGCACTTATAACTTGGTGGGCATTTTTTGAAGGTTTAACTGAGTTTGTCCAGAAAGTATTTATAGTTGCTTCTGACAGATTCCCTCATGGCCTTAAAAATCTAGGACAATCACTTCTTTATTTTGCCTGTGCATTTTTAGGTGGACACAAATGTTATAAATGTCAGTTCCAATACAGTGTGATACTCAACTTGTAGTTAAAAATTGTTAGGAAAGAATCATCTTATTTTATCTCCCTCTATTAATAATTCTTTTTGTTGTTCTTTTGGAGTCTCCTTTTCCATTGAAGGCACTGTCTTTTAGGAGACCAAGTCTTGTTTGGGAAGTCTTTGATTCATCCTCCCGCAGTAGTGTCTTTATATTGTCTTTCATGTGAGACCTGCGACAATCTAAATTTGGGGCTATTGTCTTTGGTAGAAGTTCCTACAGCAAACACTACTTCAGGACTGACTTTTTTGCCCCCTCTGGATTCTCAATTTTATTTTATTTATAGCATTCTAAGATTTGACTTATTCTCACTAACACAATTGTCATCATATATTTGTTTTGTTTGGGATATTTTATCCAGCATTTTGGTTTATTTCTTTTGTGCAATTAAATGCCAAAGAGTTCCTTCCACTCTCTCTGTCATAGAGATAGGAGCAGAAATAAACAATAGATTAGGAATTTAATTAATCTTGAAATAATTTAGTAAATAGATCAGCTATGTCTTATGATGGAAATTAATACCTATGTTTAAGGTTGATTGTCTGAGGATATGATTATTGATTTTAGAGAGAGGGGAAAGGAGGGAGTTCCTCCTTTGCATTGATGCAAAGGAAAATATTGATTAGTTGCCCAGTTGGGGTTCAAATCCACAACCTTTTGGTATACTAGACAACATTCTAATCAACTGAGCCACACTGGCCAGGGCCCTGTGGTGATAATTTAGGAATTTAATTTTTATAAGATGTAAAATATCTTCTTTAGCTTAAATTTCCATATGAAATAGCTTCATATTTGAAGTGAAATGTTCATTTTTGTTTATCCATTTTTGAATTTTCAAAGGTAAGAATATCATCTTTTTTTTTCTGAGCTTGGATATTTTTCAATCAGTTAAAAAAAAAACACTCTTGACAAGATTTCTGCTTTGATGGATGTGTTGGTGTTTTCTAAAATGTATGATTAATAACTGTTTAAAACTATATACTTGAGCAAAGCACAAGATCTTGTTTTTTTACTAAGTGACTTTGATACAGTGTAGATTTAGGCTTCACAGTTAGTATATGTTGAGGGGGCAATGGAGGGATAAGGACACATATGTAATTCCTTAATCAATAAAGAAAAAAAAGAGATAGGTTATGGGGAAGTAAAAAGTTTTTAAATCTGTTTTTTGCATAAATACCTGTAGTTCTCTATGTATATCCATTTATTGCTAAAGTGCATAATTCTGTTTTTGATAATGTGGGTCTGTGACTGGTTAAACAGTGGATGAGAGAATTGTGCTAATGAAGCCAGAAAATGCGTTTAACTTCTCAATTGGGGTCAATTAGCATTCCTTGACCCAAGGTCACTAATGGCTCCCCTGCAGCCAAGTCTATTTGAATTTCTTATTATTGGCATGAACAAAAAAATTGCAAAATATTTCACATAATTGAAAGCATTTCCACTATAACAATTTACTTCATTGTTATTATAACTAAAAGTACTATAGACAATATACTGTTGCCAGAGGAAATAGGATTCTTCCACAGTATCACCAGAATGCATTTCAGAGAAGCGTGCACAGGAGGATTTGAATTCTAGCTGCAAGAAGTAGTGGAGGGAAAACAGAGGACTGCCCTCCCCTCCCGCCTCCCCCAGTAACACCACGTCTGATGTTGGACCAGGTGGCTCAGCTTCATCTCCCTGTGGGAAAAGTGCAGCCTCCGGAGCCACAGGCCCGCACTTGTCCTCACCAAGCCAAGGCAGAGGGTCAGGGCCCAGAGCTGCTTCCCTTCCCATTCAGCTCATGATGGGTGCAGCGGTTCAGCCAGCTGGACTGCCAAAGAGAGAGGGGGCCCACCTCGGGCCTTTGTTCAGCTTTCTTTTAAACTATCCAATCCCTTCCAGGGTTTTGTACCCTTATTCTATCCATTCTTTTATCCAGATTTTTTCCAGGCTAGATTGCTCCCTGTGATGGTCACTGTTTTGCCTCCTACTGTGCATGCCTCCTACTTTTGCTTTGCCATCTGGGTTTTACTGCTCCCCCAGAGGAATTTTCCCCTAGCGGCTTATCTCCCCATCCCACCTGCCCCACCAGCACCCCTGTCCCAATCCAGGTGAATCTTTGGTTGTTCCCTGGGGTGATTGAGATGGAAGGACATTACTCCCCCTGACAGACAGGCAATGCGGCTCTTTCCTGGATTATGGGAAGCTGTCATTTCCCTTTCTAATTAAGTTTCACTGGCCTTTCCACTTCTCCTTTGTTAATACCTAACTAGTTGCCTATGCCAACAATACCATTTTACAGATGGAACAATGGAATTTAGGCAAGTCTTTGACTTACTTTGAGAGTCTGAGTGACAGATAAAGGGTAGTAATGTAATTTTTTTAAAAATGATGAATAGGGCTGAATGAATAGGGTTTGGCTCAGGGGATAGAGCATCGGCCTGTGGACTAAAGGGTCCTGGGTTCGATTCTGGTCAAGGGTATGTACCTTGCTTTCAGGCACATCCCCAGTGGGGGAAAGGGGAACATGCAGGAGGAAGCTTATTGATGTTTCTCTTCATAGATGTTTCTAACCCTCTATCCCTCTCTCTTCCTCTTAGAAAAAATAAATAATAAAATATTTTTAAAATGATGAATAGGGATAGAGAGAGTGTATATTTATTGAGTTTTCACATAATTTCTGAGTTGGTTAAGTCAGGATTAAAATCTATATATCAATCCTGAAATCAGACCCTATTACTATATTAAAATCTAGATCCTTTACTCTTAACTGCAAAAGTGCATATCCTGTGCATTTTTAATAGTGTAAGAGCTGTACACTATTACACTTATCATATCTGTATAAACACAACTTAACTGTTTGCACTAAACTTTATTCTTTTCTGAAACTCAATTTGTATTGATGAATTTAAAATGTTTGAATTATTGTCCTTTAACAGTGAAGATTAGGACCCAAGTCAGTGGCCTTCATATTTATACCAGTTTGTACACTGCATGAAAATTATCAAACACTTACTTTAACTTTTACCTACATAGTATTTTTGCATCATCCATCAGGGTACAATGACTTACAAGTCACATATTTAATTTGTGGGAAAGTAGTAGAGTCCATTAAAGCTCTTATCAGTGAATTGTGAGCATGGGGAATGGTGTCTGAGCTCTAAAGATTAATGGTCATTTGGAGACACACAGAGCTTAACATTGACAACTCCAACTCTTTAAACAACCTCTGCCATCGTTTTGCTGTCTTCTTGAATCCAAATTTTGTTTTTATTATATCTTTGCTTCTCTCTACCTTTCTTTGAACGTGTATGTATATGCTGATCAAATTATCACTTAATGCAACAACAGCATGGCAAAGATTAGCTTTTATTTTTTCAAGCTGAATCTAAGCTTACATTAAATAGGTACATTCTTTCTCTTAAACCACGGTTGGAAATGTATAGCCTGTGGGCCATGTAAAGCCCATGAAATCATTTAGTCTGGCCCTGCCAAGGCATTGGGGGTGAATTAACTAAATGTTTGATCAAATATAACAGGCTACTTTTTAAGTTGATAATTTTGTATGGCCCATGAATGATGTTAATGAATATCCAAATGGCCCTTTGCAGAAAAAAAGTTCCCCACCCCTATCATAAACTATCCGAATATATCGATATATGCAAATTAAAATAATATGCATGAAGAAGTACTTTACCTACTCAGCTTGAGAAATGCCTTCCACAGTTATGTTTGCCTACCTTGACAATTTTTTCTTCTAGGATAAAATCTACAACATAATATATGAATTAACTAGTTGAAAGTTTTAATTTGATTTCAGGATAAATTCTAAAGTATGATATACCAGCAATATGCTTACATTAGAAAAAATAAAACCTAGCAAAGTACTTTCTTAGGACACTGCTCAGGTGACAGAATGCTATGTATAATTTTGATCACTTTATCTAGCAATGCTTCAAGGATAAATTACCAGATTATATATTTATATATTTTTAAGTTCCTAGATTTGGAAAATAGATTTCAGCAATTAATAAGTGAATTAATGTACAGTTAAAATTATATATATATATATTTAGCTCAAAATACTTGAGAGATTTAATAAAACATAGTATTGGGTTCAGTAATTATTTAGAAGCATGAAATGAATTAGTAGCACAGCTTCTGAAATTCACATGTTCTAATACATATGACTGCGTATGTTTATGTGTGCACATATGATTTTTTAAAGTTTTCTGTCTATTCTAAAGTTTATTTGGTCATATGTATTTATCATATAATTTTGTGCACAGTGCTCTTTAGCTATTGTTGGATATTTCCAGGGCCAATCCGAAGGTGTGGCAGGCCAGGGGGCAAGGCAGGCCACCAGCCGAGGCAGGTGACTAGCGGGGGAGGATGACCAGGGGGGCCCCAACCCCCTGATCATCCTCCCACACCAGTCACCCCACAGATAGCTCTGATCTCCAGCCAGGCCTAGGAACCCTACCCTTTTTATTGGGAATAGTCTCTTAGGTTTAAAAATTAAACCCTGGCAAGGCTACTCTAACACTGAAAAAACAGGATGATGCAGCGATGACATGCATGGACTCTGGCTTGCGCATTTTGTGGTCAGCCCTGATTCTGACACTTATAACTGTGTGACAAAGCCAATTACTTAACTCTCTCTGCTTCAGTTTTTCATTCATAAGATGGGAAAAATGGCACTACTGCCTCAGAAGGATCATGTTATGTACTACTTATTATAATCAGGGCAAAAAAATGTAGCTGCCCATACAACAGCAAGATGCCTTTCACCTGTATGGAAAGTATGGTTACTGGTGCATGCAGCATCCTGGATTGTGGGATGGTTTAGGCTGATGTCCGTCCCCCAAGGGGTCCCGGATGGGTTGTGAAAGGATGTAGGCAGGGTTGAGGCCCTACCCCCATGCACATATACCATGCATTAGGCCTCTACTAAGTGTAAAAATTACAATCTATAAAATAAGTCCTAGGTAAATTAAATATCTTGCCCAGCTAGCATATATCAATTCTGAAAATCCGGTCTTTTTTGTACTACATAACAATGGCTCTAATATAAAACACTATGAGTAAGTGTATGTGTATATCCATGTGAACATATGAACACAAATACATGACACATGAATATAAATGTACATGTGCATATATTCATCCTTTAACTTTTAGTTTCAATATCTAACTTTTATTATAGCACTATGCCTTAACATTTTTATATTTTCATATTTAGCAGTTGCTAAACAACAATTTAGAACTCCTTTTCCATTACTTAGTTCAATAATAAATACAACCTTAATGTGGCATATGATAAAAGTAATAAAAATACATGTGTTTAAATATAAAGAGTTATTAGGATATGAAGAATTTGTAAATGTCCTAATGAAAACAGATTACTTTGAAAAGCATTTAAATAGCAAACTGAATTAATCAAGTTATACATCCATTTTAATTCCCCAACAACCATTCCTTTAATAGCTAATAGGTCATTAAAATGTGCTTACTTTTGAGGTATAGTTATGTGCACTTGGCAATTATAATATGTAAAAGGGGAATTCAAGGTTCTTTGACACAGTGAGAAGGCTATTATACAATATGATGCAGAACCTACTTAAGAAAATCCAACTATAGGTTGTGATTAGAATAAAATGTTAACAGGCAAACACTGGTGATATTAAGTTCTAATAAAGTTTAGAATAAGATTTTTTTTATTAATGACTATATATGGAATATAATAGACCAAAGCACATGAATAATATATCTGCTATATTTCCTCAGTAGCATAGTCTAATCCTAATAGGCTAAATAATTATTCCTCAATAGAAGACTAATCCTTAAGAGTAGTGAAAAGTGGCAACTGGAGCAAAAACCTGTTTTTTTGTGTTTTTTTTTTAGACTGATTTCTGTCAATTAAGAAAATAATAAGTTAAAATATGAACATTAGTAAATCACAGAATATGAAGGATAGGTGTTAAATATTGAAATTTATTTTTATAAGCATCTTATGAAAGGTATACATTAGGATGACAATGTGAAAATTAAAAATACAGCTGTAAAGTGAACTAGTAAAGTTGCATCTTCAGGGTTCTGAAATCAGGGCAAAGTCATGTACAATGAAGTGGCATCCAAATAGAACTCACATCCAAATCCAAAAGAGTTGAAAGTCTTACATGTCTATGCTGAGATCTTCTGAGGATACTACAGGGGATTAATTGCAACAAACTTTACACTGTAAAACTTTATGAAATGCTGTTTGACCATTAATTGCTGAATTTGCACTTTAAATTTTCTCTGATTCTTCTAAGTGCCTTGACCTTCCCTAATCTTATACCAGTTACCCAACACAAGATTATCAGTTACTTGAACTTTTAACTCCATGATCTTTCTTTTGTAAATTGAGTTTCTTCATTAATTTTGCTGCTCTATCCATAAACCCAGCTCATCACCACTGAAGGCCCTGGAATCTAAGACCATGGATGACTTTTATTTTGTCATAGGTTGCTTCTACTTTATTAAATAAATATGAACAATCTGGTGCTAAATCTTGAGATTATGTTAATGATTTAAAAGTCTTAATTTATATAAAAATATATAAAAATATTAGTTTATTTTTAAAACAAGATGTTTAAAAGAGAATTAAGAAATACAATAAACTTTACTAATATTCTGTTATATTTATATTTCAAAACAATACAAAAAAATTAAACAATACAGTACTATCTTATCTGTTAATTTAATTTAAAAATCATACCCATGCATGGGCATGGAGTTATTCTACAAATGATATTAAAAGATTATATTTTGTAAAAATAAAATCAACTTTGCTGTTTATAACATGTATGTAAATTCTAAAGCTTTACAAATACAAATGTATAAAAAGAAATAAAAAATCAAAACAGGAGCAACACACAAAGATATTTAATGAATTTGAAATATGGTAAGAGCTTTAAAAGCATCAATATCAAAGAAAAACTACCAATGATGCTATTTTATAGGGTCCTATAATGGTGCTTCAACACCTTGTCTGAAGGAGTTTTGGAAACCAGGCATAGAAACGTGGTCCAAGTTATCACTCTCCCTATCACTGTGGCAGGAGGCACTAAGCTTTTCACCTTTCTTTGGAGCAGTTTAGAGGCACACTTCTGCTTTTGCTTCTGCTTTTCTAACTCTCAGCATCTGGGCAAAAGAAGGGACAGGGGATTCTTCTTCCAGACTCCCAGTGAAGAATGAAGTACTGCCCGGATGGGCAGTGGGACACAGAGGTCAGCAGAAAGTCTGCTTTGGGGAACCTGGACTTCTGCTGAGAGGAGAAGTAGAGAAAGCCCCGTGGCCTTCAGGGCTGGTGGCACCCAAAGCAAATATAAAAACTCAAGACAGGAAACTACTGCAGATTCTCCAGGGGAATGTGAACGTGTTCTTTTCCATCTCAGTCCTGGGCTCTCCGCGGTGCTCCTCCTAAGCCTTCTTATGGTGCTGATGCTTCCTCTTCCCATGTCATCTGAGAATATCCTGGGTTTGGAGACCAGAGGAGGCTGCAGAGCCAGTTCACACATGCTGAACTTGCGGTGAGCGGCGGTGAGAGAGACATCTGTGTCGCTGTGGGACATCCTCAGACGTGGAACACCAGCGATCTCCACCACCATCGCTGAGAACTTCTCAAGGCTCCGCTCCAGGTGTGATACTCTCTCAGGAGGCTGCACGCCTTCACAGGGTGCAGGAACCTGTGCCGCCCATCCTCCACTTGGTGGAATAGTAACTAGGAGAGCTGCTTGGATGTGTGAAGCCTGAATTGGTGATGGGTTCCTGCAGGCTGAACTTGGTGTAAACGGTCCCCTCTCCATGACCATCATCTGCTAACTTGGAGTCATCACAGACCATTGACAACCCCTCAGGCTTCAGGTCAGACACTGCTTCCTCTCCCTCTACCAGGCCAACTTGATTTTTAAGATAGTATCTTAATATTGGTTCTCATAATAACACTTTGTATTAGGAAATGTTGAATAACAATTAAAAAAATTCAATGTTACCCCATATAAAGAGATGGTTTATAATATATTTGATTATCACTATAAATCCTTTCACCCTGCTGTGTTTAATATTACAATAGATTCATCGGGCTATTAAAATTGTCCCTTAGTAAATTAATTTCTTCCTCACCATATTACATATCTAATTAGAATTTAACTAGGCTAGCAACTCTCTTCCTTCTTATATATCTCCCTTTACCCCCCAACCCCAACCCTGTCTTGCTATTCTCCCACATGGCTTGCACTTAAAATCTCCACAATGTGTCCATCTAAACAATAGTAACAAATCAAGATCCACTGATTCTCTTTCCTGAAATGTCAAACCAACTTTCCATTCAAAAGGAAAGTAAACTGAAATTTGGTGAAATTAAAAAGGAAAGTCTCAAAATCACTTATAGAGCTTTATTTTCTGCAACATTTATTAAAGTTACTTACATGGGAACGAAGCTCAGCTAGTCACTTTCTTTTCTATATAAACCTCTCCTTGAGGGGCCATATAACCATTACTGGGATTCATAACTAACACCAAGTTAAAGAACAATTGCACCGAAATTATGTAATGAGCCTAAAACGGGCTAATCAGGAATATCAAAGAGATCTGAGAAAGCAGCAGCAAAGAAAGTCGAACATGCATAGTTGGAACCTTGCAATGTTATAGGAGAGATGAGAGGACCATGTCTACAGTGAAAACAAATACACTCAGTCATGATGGAAGTAGGCAGAATATTTTTCAAATTACACACAATATTTCCCTATGCTGCACAATGTTTTGATATTGTTATTTGGGGGTCATAATAGTATTTGTATAGTATTAAATACAACTGGAAGATATATGGATTATATCAGACATTTACTAGAGAAAAAAAACACTCCTAATCTTTTTGTCATAAAATCTACCCTGTAAGGATTGTCTGTGATGAAAATCTTTTTCATATCTGTGCTTTTCATTCTTCAGAACATGGCAGATATAAAAAAATGTGTTTAAAGTTTATTGTTATAGTTGACAGACACATTTACAATGCATTTTGAATTGATATCTATTTGTGTTGCATGAAGCTCTGTCCTTTGGATATCTAACTTTCGGAGGTCAAGCTTTCTAGAGAAACTGGGATTTAGCCAGACATGACATTTCAAACATAGTGCCTTCCTATTCAAATTGGTGGAATATATCCAGAATTGTTCTTGTCAAAACTGCTTTTGCAAGCATCACCTTCCAATCTTATGTAAGTGTATTTTTTTTGCCATCAATTTATAAAATTGATAGCTAGAGATTTAAGAAAGTAGGAGACATCTCTTTTAAATTCCATAATTAAGTCTAACCAAGCATTTTTTCTTTTAAAGATTCCTATGCTAGCAATGAGTAAATTGATACAGATTCAATGATTCCATTATCCCTGCAGAGAAAAACAAAAGCCAGAAGCCCTAAAACACAGAATTATTAGATGTCAAGTTCAACATTTTGAAACATAATATTACTAGAGGCCCGGTGCATGAAATCTGTGCATGGAGTGGAGGGGGGTATCCCTCAGCCCAGCCTGCACCCTCTCCAATCTGGGACCCCTCAAGGGATGTTAAACTGCCTTATGAGATTAAGTCTAAATGGGCAGTTGGACATCCCTCTCACAATCCAGGACTGCTGGCTCCCAATTGCTTGCCTGCCTGCCTTCTGATTGCCCCTAACCACTTCTGCCTGCCAGCCTGATCACTTCCTAACCACTCCCATGCCAGCCCGATTGATATCTAACTGCTCCCCTGCCAGCCTGTTTGCCCCCAACTTCCCTCCTCTGCCTGTCTGGCCACCCCTAACTGCCCTCCCCGACATGGTTGATCGCCTCCAACTGCCCTCCCTTGCAGACTTGGTCCTTCTCAACTGCCCTCCCTTGCAGGTGTGGGGCCTCCCAATTTCCCTCCCCTTCTGGCCATCTTATGGTGGCCATCTTCTGTCCACATGGGGGCAGGATCTTTGACCACATGGGGGCAGCCAGCTTGTGTGTTGAAGTGATGGTCAATCTGCATATTACTCTTTTATTAGATAGGATAGAAGCCTGGTGCATGGGTGGGAGCCAGCTGGTTTGCCCTGAAGGGTGTCCCGGATCAGGGTGGGGGTTCTTTTGGGGCATGGGGCAGCCTGAGCGAGGGGCCTGTGGTGGTTTGCAGGACGACCATGCCCCCTGGCAACCTAAGCAGAGGCCCTGGTATCTGGAATTAATTTACCTTCTACAATTTAAACTTTCTAGCCTGGAGTGGAGCCAAGCCTCCTGCTCGCTCCGTGGCCAGCAGCCATTTATGTTTGGATTTGTTTTCCTTCTATAATTGAAACTTGGTAACCTTGAGCGGAGGCCTAGGCCAGCCAGGGCAGGTGGAAAGCTTTGCTTCCTCTGTTGCCTGGGGAAACCCTAGCCTATTCTCTCCAGCTCCGTGTCTGCCACCATTTTTCTTGGAATTTATCTTCTATAATTGAAACTTTGTATCCTTGAATGGAGGCCTAGGCTGGCTAGAGCAGGAGGAAAGCTTGGCTTCCATTGCCAGGGAAACCCAAGCCTCTCAACTGCTCTCTGTGGCTGCAGCCACATTGGTTTGGGTTAATTTGCATATTCACTCAGTGGCTGGTGGGCATAGCTTGAGTGGAGTGATGGTTCATTTGCATATTACTTTTTTTTATGTAGGATTAGCTGCTTCCAGGGGGCTACTTAATAGTTTGCTTGTCAAAGAATCCAATTAGCTCATTTAATCTAAGGATCAATACAACTATAATACATCTTTTTCCCCCAAAATTCTATAGATTTATGGTAGTCCAAGTAAGGAAATGGAATATACTATCTACATTGTCAGGTCCCCTTTAAGCTTTTAAGATGCATTGATTTCTTGTGATTTCCCAAAAGATTCTTCCAAAAGGAACACAATTGCTCCCATTGTGAGTGTTTCAGGTGGACCATTTTATTTCAGTTAAGAAATATTTAATTCAAAAGATAACACTTCATGGTTACCTGGCAGTGTATTCCGCATCACTCCCCCTCATTCTTATGAGCAGCAGCTATGATAACTTATTACCGCTGTAGAATTTCCATGGTTATAGTAATTTTTATTTGAGGGTATCTCAAAATTTGCAGTGATAAAGAATAATTCTTTATCACAAAGTTATGATAAATTTTATAAACTTAAAGTATGAAAGTAAGGCTATTAGTATATTTGAATTCTTCGACCTCCTATTTTATAGGGAAAAATATTTGCAGTAGGCAGAGAACCTATTATGTGTTTCTTTCATAATGAAAGCAAATGTTCTTAAAGCTGTTAACTTGTAGCCTGAGAAGAAAGTGCATTACAGAAGTGTTAATGATCTTTTAAAAAATAGTTGAGTAAACAACATATATAATTATTCTTTAGGGAAATGTGGCTTAATTAAAACATAGTCATTCCATTAGCATAGACACCTGCTATTCATATGGTTCATTTCTTCCTAAAATAACTTAATTTCTGAACAAGGTTTTCTTCTCACTCCATTTCCTTGAGAAATGTCCACATTGAATTTCTGACACAGATTTTTCTGTGTTGGCTCTAAATATATATCACAAGGAGGACATAGATTTATATTGACTGCTGACCATGTGGGCTCAATTCTCCTGTATTTACTCAAATTTTCAGCTTCTAGTCATGTTAAAATTCCAGATCACAGGATTATTTTCTGAACAATACATAAGCAATCTCACCATCTCTACCCAAACTTGAGAATTGTTATTCACAGTCTTCTATGTGGCATCATGTTATTTCAGACTTTTATTCAAAAATATTTTATAGGCCACCTTATTTTTGAAAATTCTTTTGTGTTGAAATGAGGGCTGTTTCTGCAAACATATCCAGTTCTCTGCCCTATCCATCTCTTATTCCAAACACAGTACAAACATTTAACTGTGTTTAGATAGCAACAACAACCTAAAGAGCTAATAAAATAGACAGGACTATGTGCCGTGATTTACCATATACTCATCATCCATCCCAGCTTCCTTTTGGATTAGATTGTGTGCACAACTCTATGCGTGCACTTTCTAGCAACCTGAGCACATCTTTTATCATTATTTTACAAAGGGTCAACATTACTTTCCTACTTTTTTATGAGTTTATTTGAGCCAAACTGACAACAATTGTTGGGAAGCAAAATCTCAAGGGGTTGAAAAAGCACACCAGAGAAGGAGAAAAGCACCTTTTTTTTATAGGTTACAATAGAGGAGGAGTGGTAAGGAGGTTACATGAAACCCATTGGTGATAGATTAGGGAGGTGGGAGAAAGCAAAACCAAGAAACCTCTGGGATTGGATTAAAGGTAAAATGAATAGACACACTTCTTTTACATGGGTGCATGTGGACTGGTTAACAGTCAACAATAAACACAATAACAAGACCAATGAGGGGATTTGTGGTCTCAGCTCTGGTGTGGTCACTGTGATTTGAGGAGGCCTGTACAAAGGAAGTGACTTCATTATTCCAAAGGCCTGTCGTCAGTATGTTTCCTAGATGCAAGAAAGACAACAGACAGTCTCAGTTAAGGTGAAGATTGACCTTGAGATTTTAGAGAAAACTCCTAGCCTAAAACAGGACTACCTGCCACGAACTGCTTTTAGTTAGGAAGTTTTTAGTTCCCACCGTTCTATGTGGTTACTTTCTCTCTCTCAGTTTGTCAGGCCATCATGTAGGCCTCCCCTGAGCTTGTCAGGTTTCATATGTGGTAGATTTTTAGTCCACAAGGTTTGTTTTTAACACTCATGATACCTCACAATCAAATAGAACTCTTGTGGGGGTCTACCTGATGTTTTATATTCACTTACTTTTCCTTCTCTTCCAACCAGCACACTTTTCAGAGCCCTTCAGTGACTTTCCTCATGTCTATATATCTTCAATACTTGTGTTGCTAAAATCTCTAGCAGTTTTTTCCAGTTATTTTTTTATTTTCCTTTTCTCTTTCTAACAAGAAACCTTTAATTGTTTTTTCTTCAATAAGAGTGTGTGTTTTTTTTTTTTTTTAAAGTCCTCATTTAATTTATCTGCACATTGGGGGTAAAGTAGTAGCTCAAAAATGTTGAATGAATACCTTTCAACTTTATATAAAATACTTGTTTAGAGTACATGAACCAAATCTGAAATTTTAGAAAGGAGAATTGGTGATTTGAAAATAACTACCAAGATAATCTGCCACTTGGTAGCATTATCAGTGGGGAGAGCTCCTAATCCCCACTGGTTGCTAGGGTGAGTGGGGTTCTTGTGATGTCCTGAGCAAAATGATTTTCTGAGTCTTGCACAGGATGATGAAATATTATTGAAAGCTTTATTTCTGTGGAATTATACATCTGAGTTTCCAAAGTCCCCTCTTCCTTTGTCCTGCCAAGGAAAAGTCCAGTTGTGACTTCAGTAGGACTAGAATTAATGCTGTTGGCCAGTTTCTTTCCATACTTGCGTACTCCAGTCCAGCATCAGGCTGGCTAGTTTGTATTCCCCACTGCAGCCCATCAGTCCACTGTGTGTGGTATCCACATGGCTATGGAGGGAACACAGGCAGGAACAAAACAAGAAAGCCAAGAATAGCAAGTGTGAGTCAAGAGCCAAGAGAAAGAATTCCTTTGTCTAGGCCAGTGGTCGGCAAACTCAATAGTCAGCAGAGCCAAATATTCACAGTACAGCGATTGAAATTTCTTTTGAGAGCCAAAATTTTTAAACTTAAACTTCTTCTAATGCCACTTCTTCAAAATAGACTTGCCTAGGCCGTGGTATTTTGTGGAAGAGCCACACTCAAGGGGCCAAAGAACCCTATGTGGCTTGGGAGCTGCAGTTTGCTGACCACGGGTCTAGGGGCTTATGTATTCCCAAATTTTTATGGGCTTGTGTTGGCCCTGCCCCCTCTGGGCAGTGATCTCTGTTCCCAGATTTGATGTTCAGGCACTTTCCCTTCGTCACCCCAAGTTCACTGTGCATCGGCCCATCTTCCCCTTTGTCCAATCCCTTCCCTCAGTAATCTGCAGGGATTGGGCAGGTGGTTGCCTGGGGAGTGTGGAACTGCAGTTTCCTGGTAAAACTGTGCAAATGACATGCTTATAATGTCTGGCCTTCCCTTTGCTCCTTTCCTGTTATTCATAACTAGCAAATCACAGTGGTATCAGTTGCAAACAAGGCTCCAGTGGAATGTCCTTCAGGTGCTTCAGTGCAGACAAGTTCAAACACCAAACTTTCCTTGAGAAGAAGGAAGAAATTGGGGACAGAAAACTTCTTTTTTCAGCCCTGCTGAGAGTCAATGACTCAATCTCAGAAAACTAAGCGAAAAAATAAATAAATAAAAAGCAACCAAAAAATCCAAAAATCATCAGCTATAAAGTGCCTCCCACAAAATTATCTACTGAACCTGGATACCTGCCAAAAACAGACCCCCAGGCACCACAGAACAATTATTAGCTTATGTAAATTTATGTTTATTAAACTGTTTAACAATTTGAAAAATTTTGCAAATCTATTTGTATAGATTTTGAGCTCCCTCATCCCCATCCGATGCTAATAGAATCAATGTGAAAATCCATCTTCAAAATTAGGGAATTGTATTATTTCTCTAGGAGAAATCAAGGCAATTATAATGATTAACCAGGACTCAGTACAAACAGTACAGTGCATATTTATCCCAGATGTCCCTAGCTTAAATACAAGAGAAGTGAAAAAAAAAAAAAAGCATTTATAAAAACTTATTCACTCTCTTAACACACTTTTCAGTTAGATTCAGGAAAATTTGAATAATTCATAAGCTCAACTATGCTACCCATTTCAGTTAATAACTCCCCATTAAGGATTCTGCTCTTTTGGAAACTAAAAATTAGTAATGATTACGTTCTAGACCCTCTCTGTCCTTTCACTTTCCAGAAATATTCACATTGACACCTTTTTAAAGGCCCAGATCTGAAGATCTATGTCATATTTATTTTAATGCACTAAGTTATGAAAATATTCTAAAAATTTTAGTATTTCTCACAGCAGCATTTCTCAAATTGATATATCATGAGTATGAATGTTATTCCCTGCTCCTTACTTTTACCTTTGCAAATATTTATTACGAGTTCTCCTGTGCTTAATACTGTTAGCAGCATAACAATCAGTATTTCTTTAATCCTCAAAATGTTGTGTTATAGGGTTTCTGCTATTAACTTACAAATGAGGAGACAGTTTTACTAATTATTCCAAGTTTACAGAGCAGAAAAGGTGACAAAAATGAGAATTAGGCCAATCCAGATGATCTGGCATCAGGGCTCATACTTAAACTCCATATTGCTTTGTCTCTTGCTCTCTTGTCAGGTGATAAAGATGTTATACACATAAACACATGATTACTTTTGGTTCACTGTGCCGAACAAGAATACCTTACTATTAGACAACAATAACCTGACCTGGTCCCTTGTAAAAAAAAATATCAATAAAAATTACATTGATGATTAAGAGGAGCAATTTCCACATCTGTTGTCCAATAGTTCTCAAAATGCTGTTTCCATGTTAACATTATCAGAGTCATATGCAAACTTGTTAGAAATGAAAATCCCCGAGTCCCACCCTGGAACTAATAGTGAATCACAATGCAAGAGAAACTCTTGTAATATAACATCTTCCTTAAATGATAGTTCCAATGGGTAAATAACATTCTCTAAATTCCATGAAGTTTCCTAACTCTTGCAAGCCTACATTGTCACCACCCATTTACTTGTCTGAGTTCCTTTGTTAGAAACTGTACTTCTTGAAGGCCATGAGTAGTTTTTGAATACTATTTTTTATCAATTGCCTTGCTTAATATCTGGGATATTAAATACATGTTCAGGGAAAAAATATAATTGCTCACTCATTTTATTTTAAAATACACATAGATAGATGATAGATAGATAGATAGATAGATAGATAGATAGATAGATAGATAGAAGTTAAAGGTAGCCGAAACCGGTTTGGCTCAATGGATAGAGCATCGGCTTGGGGACTGAAGGGTCCCGGGTTCGATTATTGTCAAGGTCATGTACCTTGGTTGCAGGCATATCCCCAGTAGGGGGTGTGCAAGAGGCACCTGATCTATGACTCTCTCTCATTGATGTTTCTAACTCTCTATCTCTCTCCCTTTCTCTCTGTACAAAATTAATAAAATATATATTTTTAAAAAGTTAAAGGTAAATAGCTACAAGTTTTATAACAGAGTCAAATTGTTTTTGTTATTAATTTTTTTTTAAATGTACTGGCAATCTTGATCTGATTGACACTGGTGTCTGTGTGTCTGATATCAGTATCTGTTACCTATGTTATCTAGTTATTTGTATACTTGCTTCCCATTACCACTTCCCACCTCAGTGAACTTTAGTAATCTATTTTCTCATCAAAATCAAAAGCAATTTCCCCAAAGCAATTCTGTTATGAATTTCTGTAAGATCGTTTTTCCCAAAAGATAACTTCAAATGTCATTAGATAGCTTTTTATCACAACCTTATGTTCAAATCTTAGTGTACAAGCAAATGGACCAAATGAGGCAAAGAGAATCAGGCTTTCAAATATAATCATAATCCTGTATTATCTCCTAAAAGAAGGTTTCAGTTCAGATATTCTAGACAGGTAAGTTTTATCTGTCTAGCTGTAGTGCACTGTCAGTCATTTTTCTGGTTTACGCTTGTTTTGGTTTTCACCTTTGTTCAGGTAGATGGCTCTGGATTGGACAGAGCAGATGTGTGCCTGGCTAGATGTCCTTCCCTGGTTGGGATGGATGTCCTTCCCTCTAGCGCTAAGTCTTGGTGCTTCCTCAACCTAATTTCATACATTTTGGACATGACAAAGTTTTTCTGCCAAATGGGAGAGGACAGAAAAGGGTCATAAAGACCCCCTCTTTTTTTTTTTTCTAACCATGAACTACTGGTATTTATTTTCTTCTAAATCACAAGGCATGAGTGTTATAGAAGTTCTTCTAAGGACTAGTCTCTTCTTTAAAAAAATGACATTAAACTGAAGTATACAGGCAGTTTCAAGCAAATAACAATAAAAATGTGATATATTGGCCTTGACATCTGTGGGTTGGGTGGTCTAGTCTCTAAATTCTCTAGCTTGTAATGCTTTGTGAGGTAGTATCTGTAAAGAGTTCACACCTAATGTATACCAGTTCCATCATATATCTTAGCAGGGCCCTGGGACAGCAGTAAGAGTGCATTGTCTGTATGTAAATACAGACACAGATAGATTGATAGCTGCAATGCTACTCTTCTATCACAGTATGCTCCTTAGCTGTCCAACTCCTTCAGGAAGAGGTATAGTCGTCTTAACTGCTATTTTCTACAGTTGCATGTCAAGGATGGATGCCAGAGAACTGCTGTTTTTCCTCAGAAATGGTAGTTCTACACAATTATTTTAATTGGTGAGCATAGATACCAGCTCCTTCGATCAGTGAATCTTTTAGAAGAGTATTAATATCAAAAATATTATAGTTTTATTAGTTTAAAGCCTAGTTCCTACAAAAAAATCAATGCTCAAATACTGACATTCTAAGGAAAACTTAGTACCAAATGCATATTCTTCCATTTGCACAAGACATCTGGTTAGTAGAAAAATACAATGTGAAATTTCATTAATCAAATGTATTTTATAATCATTGCTATAAGTGAAAGGTCCTCTTTTGACTTCCAGAAATAAATATCACAAATCTAAAATCACTAAATAACTGCAGGCCCAGATAAATTTGCATTGTCTTTTTCACAGTAAAGGATAAAATAAGAAGACCTAGAGTAATTGATTAGCAACATTTTCACTGAAATAATGTTTTATAAAACAAAATGTTGATTACAAATAAAATAAATTGGTGTGTTTTTAGATGTGTATGCATAAAAGGTGGATACGGTGGGTACCTGATGGCTTCATTTATTAAGCCACAGCTGGTGGGCTCGACAATTATAGTATATGTAATTCTAAAACGTGAGTGGTTGGGACTCATTTCTGAGCTCATATTATTGATGGGCTTCATTTCACATGTGGAGGCATCTTGTTTGAGAAACTGGAGCACAGAGGTAAGTGTGAAGAGTCTCTTGTTTATGTCACATTGTGTGAGCTGCCACATGTAAATCATGGAGACAGTTCGCAGATGGCATTCTATCTACTGCTGACTGGCGGTAATGTCCAGGAGATACAGTGGTGTGTGCACACCTGCTAAGTAGCCTGGTTCTCCAGTAGTCAAGCAAGTATCGCTGAATTTATTTCACTTCTAAGATTCCAAGTGTCATTTTAATTACCTAATTCAATGACAATCTATTCTGTTCTTTGAGTACTTGAAAAATTTTACATAAATTTGGTCCTTTATTATTCTACTTTATAAATGAGAAAATTAAAGCTTGGTTATTTATTATAAGTAACCAGATTCATAGTCAGCTAAGAAGTCCAAGAATAAAAACTGTGTCTAGCCCCAAGAACTGTGCTTTTTAGATATGTGATGATATTTTTGCAACATTTTAATCTGAGTAGATCGAGCTTAAGTAAATTCTTTGCTGACCTGTAGAGGTTCCATGCAAACATTTTTCTATCAGACTACATTAATACAAATAAAACCAACTAGGCAATATCATAAGAACAAAACAACAAAAATTTAAAAATAATGAGCCCTGGATGGTGTTTCTCAGTGGTTGGAGCGATGGTTCAATTCATGATCAAGGGCATATACCTGGGCTGTAGGCTTGATCCTATCTCTGATTGAAACTTGTTCAGGAGGCAACCAATCAATGTTTCTCTCTCCCTTCTTCCATCCCTCCGTCTCTTTTACTCTCTCTAAAAATCAATGGCAAAAATATCCCTAGGTGAGTATTAACAACAACAACAACAACAACAACAACAAAGAATGGGTAGATGAATAGATGGAAGGATAGCTAGATAAATACACAGATGCAAAGATGAAAACAAAATCAATCCAATTAACAAAAGTATAATTTGGCTTATAAAATAAGTCTTTTATCTATTTCTTAAGATAGATTTCTACTTCAGGCAGCTCACATATCTCAAATGGATATACATCTGGAAAAAAAAAAATCAGATATATTATTAAAGGTGGCATTTTAAACTAGCAATGGGTCCAGTATGGAAGCTTGACTGTCTTTGTATTGTTGAACTTAAACAAAAAGATATTTCTCTAGAAAAAAATGGAATTATTCAGAAATAACAAAAGAATTGCAATCTGGAGCATTCAATCATGAAGGGCCAAGTGGAAGTTTGCTAAAACAATGGAGAGGAAACTCTTATAAAGGGTAGAGGAAGTTGGGAATATTGCAAACAATTCTCCCTTTTACTGCATGCGGGGCATGAGAGCTCCCCCTTCTGGTCTCCCTCTTTTATTTTAAATGAGGTTTCTGTCTAATGTTTTGCAGTATAAAAAGTGAATACATTCTGATGCACAAGATAGCAGTGTTCAAGGGTATATTCTGTTAATAGAACAATATCCAACTCAAACATAGTGGTGACACTTTAAATCTTTTTAAGCTCTAAAATAATTTCTTTTATTTATTTATCTAGGAATCTAAGTTACTTGGGCATTCTCATTCTAAATAGAATTCTGTGCATTTATTTTCAACATTTCCATCAGGTTATTCAAATCCTAATATAGATGATGACACTATTTTATTTTTTATTTGTAAGATCGAAATATCAATTACTAATACATAGGCAAACATGACATACACACATAAAAACATGAACTGTCCTATTTATTCAGTTTGTTCATTTGTTCACTCAAATTAACACACAACTGTACAGACACACACACACACAAACATACACACACACACAAACATACACACACATACAGAGATGAGTGGGTTTTGTAAAACATTTATTATTTGAATTTTCTTTATCTTTGCTTGATTTTATGGCTTATTTTCCTACCTTTAATACTTATATTTTAAAAGAAAAAGAAAGTAGGTAATTAGGACCAAATTTATCAGGTTTGTAATATTTTGGATAATTTTTCTCATTCAAAATATGAACATGTTTCAGTTTTTATTTTATGGGTAAATTTGTTTAATTATCCTATTAATCTCCAGGGAAAAGTAGACACTATATACTCTATTTCTCAGATATATTTATAAACATCATTAGAAAATGTAGAAATGTTTCTGAGTGAGATTATATAAATTATTAGAGGCTCAGTGCACCAAATTTGTGCATGGGGGAAAGGGGGGAGTGCAGGAAGAGTCCCCTCAGCCCAGCCTGCACCCTCTCCAATCCATGACCCTTTGGGGGATGTACCACTGCCAGCAGTCAGACATCCTGCTCACAATCCTGGACTGCTGGCTTCTAACCACTTATCTGCCTGCCTGCGTGCCTGGTCGACCCTAACCGCCTTTACCTCCCCGCCTGATCACCCTTGGCTGCCCCCTCTGCTGGCCTGGTCACCCCTCCTTCCTCCCCGCCCCCGGCCTGGTTGCCCCATTCAGCCTGCTGCTTGATTGTTTACTAACCCCGCTGCCACCCCATGCAGCCTGTTCAGCTGTCCATAGTTGTTTAGGCTTTTATATAGATAGATAGCTCTTATATGAGTTCACTTTTAACCTCAAATTATCACATGAACATTATAATCACCAAGTAAGACTCACACTGAAATATCCATTGTTGGAGTTGGTGAATAAAGAGCTCCTCTTGTTACAGGATATGACAGTGGCTCATCTTCCCTGGTGGCTTGAGGAAGTGGGGTTCCTGCAGTGCCATTGGAATAAACATTCCCGGAGGCCCCCATGGGAGAATGAAGTATAGTAGGAAGCTTTCTTTCCATGGAATTACAACCATTTAAAAGGTGGGAGGGAAAAATGTTTTACAACTCCCGAAGTCATCTGTCAAAATCCAACTTTCCACTTGATACTTGAATTTTACCAGTATTTCTAACACCACAAAAAAGTGATTGCTTATGTTTGAAAAATGTGTTGATGGAATTATTATTAATTCCTTTGGCAAACACTTCCATGTTTGTAAAATTTCCATCTTAAAATTTTATCTTATGTATTTTATAGAACTGTTATCCCTTCCATTATTAGGTATCTGTTTTAATTCCTTCTTTGAAGTAACATTGAATAAAATGAATAATTTTCTTGCTATGATGTGTTAAAGTATTACATTTCTGCCCCCAAATACCCAAGAATTTTATTTATTCTTTTCATATATATTGCTGGATTTTCTTCACCATATTGATAGATCTCTGATATGGTAGAATCTTTTTATGCTCTTAGAATTAGAGAGCCAGAGCATAGTGCAGAAGGGCTATTAATTTACCACAATGGGTATTAGTTTACGTTTTTGGAGGCATGATCCCTATCTCTCCTTACTGTTTGATAAACACATTCTGAGCCACAATTCCACTCTTCTCTCTGAATAGAATGAACTTTTTAAAATGATGGTAATTATTTCTTAGGTCTATAACTCCACCTGTTGGCACTGAAAATGGCACCAGAATATTACCTACCATTGGACTTCAGTTCGGCAACCTTGGTACTTGAGTTCTGTCTAAGAAAGAATTCAGAGCCCAAACAAAATTATAAGAGAAAATTTATTCAGAAATCACAGAGATAGAAGAAGTGAGTAGTAGAGAAAAGGACTCAGGAAATAAGTGACAGAGGCAAAAGCAGGGCCCTTGAAGCTTAGGAACAAGAAAGGTAGAGGTAAAGTGACTGTGAGGAAGAGGTGGGGAAGGCATGGGTATGTTTTTGAAAGGTGCTCCATCCAAAGGGCTTTAAGGGGGATCCCAGTGGAGGATAGAATATTTATTAGCTATTCAGGTGTGTGCTTTCAGGCTCATCATCTTCACTGATTGTTTGGCACCAAGGCAGGAGGTCATTGGTCCAGGCAGCTGGTCCTGTCGTCAGTCATAGTGTCATTTGTCTGGTTTTGTTGCTTTTCTGGGCCTGGAGCTGAAACACAACTGCAGCATAGATGTTGTCACTAAGGGTTACTGCTTAAGGGAGTGGTCCTGCAAGGGCCAGCAAGGGAGTCACATAAGGTCACTCTTCAGCCCCATGTTCCTCCTCTAAGGGGGTTTACCACATGACTAGAGGCATGCCAGAAGAGAGTCCAAATTGCACAACCAGCCACCAGCAGTATGCTAGGGGAGAGAAGATGGTTACCCTGGGAGTGAGGTCCTTGTTTGCCCAGTTTTGCCTGTTATGAGGTAACCAGGGCTTTCCACCCTGGTGGCCTTCTATGCCTGGCCCATATCTCTTGCTCTGCTCATACCTAACTGTGTACCACACACCCACAATAAGCAGTCTGTTCCTAATTATCTGAATTAACTGCATGTCCTTTATATCAACTCGCTACACTCCTGCAAAGCCACTGATGCTTCAAATCATTTTTCTGAGGTTACATTCTAGTTGCCTTTTCTATTGTTCATTCTAAATACGCTTGCCAAAACCTGTAATCTCACATTTGACCCTGTTGCCTATTATTTGACTTCCATTTCTATACCCAGACTATTGGGATACATATTTTCCATTAGACTGTCTGCTTTAGCATCTAACAGATGGATGATGTAAATTGCTGAGGTTGTGAGATGAAATTTTGTGTGATAGATACCATTTTCTCACAGAAATTCCATTCTAAAGATGGTCAAGCACGGTATAGTTCAAGGCAATGCTAACAGCTTCTGTTTTAGAGGCATAGCTAATTGGTTCATAGTCCATATTAGTAAAACAAGTTATTTAACATTCTTTAGTTAGTTTTTTTTTTTTAAAAAAAAAAGTTGTGATAATAATACCATATGTATTCAAAATTGCTCTGAAGATTTTTAAAAATATATATTTTATTGATTTTTTTACAGAGAGGAAGGGAGAGGGATAGAGAGCTAGAAACATCAATGAGAGAGAAACATTGACCAGCTGCCTCTTGCACACCCCCTACTGGGGATGTGCCCGCAACCAGTGTACATACCCTTGACTGGAATCAAACCTGGGACCTTTCAGTCCACAGGCCAATGATGCTTTATCCACTGAGCCAAACCGGTTTGAGCTGCTCTGAAGATTTTTAAGAAATAATGTCCCTACAATGCTCAATATAGTGTTTACCATATAATAAAAAAATTACTATATTTTGGTCATTGCTGTCATTAACATTTTAATTATCAGCTTTCTAATTTATCCTTGGAAACTGGCTCAGCCCCTGTGGAAATTCATATACCACCTCTGTCTCCAAACTAGCACCCAGTATATTCACTCTCTCATGGTTTCTATACCCTAAATCCCATAAATATAGGAGAAGAAAATTTTGCAGTAATGTTCACATGACCTGGAATCAAATTGTTATTTGTGTAGGGATTGAAAGAGTCTGACATTTTATTGCCTTAAAATATTAAATCTGTATATTCTCAAAAGTGTATTATAAAATGTTTATTCAGGTAAAGTCAAAATTTATCCCATGTTCCTATTAAACTACAACCTATTAACAGAAATTATATTTTATTAAATGTTACTTCTCTAAAAAAAAAATAATAAATCCTAGGAAATGGTTTACAAATAAACCAAAACTAGAAAAGTCAAGCAATACCAATTTATGGCTGAGGCCTTATGCTAAATGATTGGAATGGAGAGAACAAAACCTTGCTTTACCAGTGATTCTTCTTACCCATTTCAGTTCGCTGCCTCCTGATTCCCCTTGATTGTGTTGTCCAATAATATAGGTATGAAACCACAAGATCTGTGGTCTTCCCTCCCACTTTTAGAGATAAATGAAAATCATCAGTAAAAGCCTGCTGAAAACCATCTTTTCCTTCATCCTTTACATCAGGGCAGCTGTCAGCCACAACTGAGTGCTCCACTGGGCACCGTTTGGGCCTTCTGATGCACTGCATTCCTGCCTTATTTTCACTTTAACAGCTGCTGTTACCGTGTTCCACACAGCAAGTGTTGAATCTCGAGGCAGGCTGACAGTGGCCTCCTCAGTCACACTCTGTGCTTGACAGTCTTTAGACAGAAATTTCCAAAGAGAAAGCAGGTATCTGTCATGCAGTATTTTATTCCACACCCTCCCCAACTTTCTCCTTTCACAGTTGGTAATATGAGACACGCTGAGCTCAAACTAATGGATTTTTTTCCTCTTTTTTTTTTTTCAAATGATTTGCCTGTGTTTTAACTCTGTATTAAGTACTGAGCAGGTGGTGTTTTCTAATCATTTATGTTCAGTATTTCTTCCATTATGAGAGAGAGAGTTCAGAGATGCGCACAGTGACATTTGTAGTTAAATGACGATGAATAAAAGATGGTTGCTTATGCTTTGATTAGAAAAGCATTTCATTTGGGACCATGGCAACAGAAGTATATGAGGCAAGCTGAGCTCTGCATTCAATAAATCAGAAGTTGGTGAACATTCTAGTAGTGCTTTTTCTTGGTTATTGTTGCTAGTTTCCCATTCCTGGTAGAAGAAAAAAATTTACTTGGTTTTCAAATAAATTCCTTATCAAACAGCCTTCAGGAATGAATTAAAATTGAGAACCGAAGATCCACAATATGAAAATATATGCAATCTTATGGTTATACATATATAACTATACTAATATATTTTATATATCAAAATATGCAAAGATGAACATTTTACAAATTAGATAAAATGGGAGATACAGAAGGTACAACCCCCCATGATTGATCATCTTGCAGGAAATAGGGAGCTACAAATTTCTTATTGGAGGCCATAGGAATAGGATTCCCCACAGGAATCTTCTTCCTCTTTGTTCAATGATTTTAGTTGTACATTATGTACTCAGGGGACAGTAGAAGGTGATATAATTATAGAAAAATTCATTGGCATTATGGGAAAGAATTTATGAATAAAATTATTTAAATGATTGGTTTCATTAACACATTAACACAATGTCTCACACTTACCTCTAAATAGTCAATGTCACATCAAAAGTATTGAGATAAAGAGACTACACTCCCAAAGCAAAAATCATCTTTTTTTATGTATCATATACTTAAGATTTGTGCATTTTACTGAATGTAAATTTAGCCTCAGTGATGCACCATTAAAATCTTTTATTAAAGCTGTAAATTATTTTATGCTTGTATTTATTGAAATATGAGTGATTATTTTAGGTTTGCATATTTTTTCTAAGAGATGACCTTGTTATTTAAAATTAATTATTCCATTTAATACTCATTATACATTTATAATTAACTGATTTATAATTAAGTAATAACATTACACGTAAGTCCTTTTTAGAATCTATAGTTTAGGTAGTATTGACTTCACTTGAAATTAAAGTATTATAATACAGTTGATTTTCATGGCTTGCCCAAAGCCACACAATTATCACGAGCTGTAATTGGGACTGTGACCCAGGTCTGCTTCTAAGTAATAATGATGCTTGTGGCTGTGACTCCCCTGCCATTTGGTTTTTGGGGCGCCATGGAAAGAAGCATTTTTAGAAGCCACATGGGATGGGATGTGGAAGAAGCCACATGGGATGGAATGTGGAAGAAGGCGTTATTTGCATTAAGTGACATTACCTGGGTTCCAAAATCCCCTGCCCCTTAAGAAGAGGGGCACCTTAAGTTCAGCAGAGTCAGAAATAGGGCCACTGTCCAGAGTTTCTGTTCCATGTTACAGCCAGGTGTGGTTCAGTATTCAAACCAAATTAAAGTCCATTAGTCCATGTGTGGAGCCCCACATGGCCATGAGCCACCCTGGGCACAAGGGAACATGCCCCTGCAGCAGGAGTCCCCAGAGGGCACCCTAGAGCCGAGAGAGAGAGAGAGAGAGAGAGAGAGAGAGAGAGAGAGAGAGAGAGAGAGAGTGAGAGAGAGAGAGAGAGAGAGAGAGAGAGAGAGAGAGAGGGGGAGAGAGAGAGTGGGGGGGGGGGGGGGGGGGGGGAGAATAGCTCCTTTGTCGAGATGTAGATATATTTAGATTTCGAGGGCTTGTAATGGCCAAGCCCCTTCTGGCAAGTTACCTATTTCCAGGTGTGATTGACAGGCAATTAGTCTCCCAAGTCACTTAGACCTAACTGGGCAGGTGTCTAAATTGCTTTTGTCTAGTCCGTTCCCTCATCAATCTGCAGGGAAAAGACTTGGAGAATGTTAAATACGGCTTTTTGGGCAAGCTGTGTACATGACATGTCTATATATTGTGGTCTTCCTTTTTACTCCTTTCCTGCCATGAGCTGTAATTCAGAGGAGCTTCAGCTCATTGTGACTTAAACAGTTAATGAATGTATAATTACACATGGAGAGAGGAACTGGAAACCTCACAATTGATTGGGCTAGAAATTTAATGATATTACATTTAATGTAATATGGTTTGGTCCATTTCTCCACTCGTTTACTCAGCATTGTCTCCATACTAAAATTGGTATCACTCCTCGGTGTGGCCTGGTTCATACCAGTTGCTTGGGTAACACTCTGTTCACAAAATGTAAGAGAGAAACATGCTATCCTTTTCTAGAAATTCAGAAAAGGATGTAGACCAAGAATGCCTTAGGCTTGTATATGAACAAATAATGAGCAATGTAGAGCAAGATACTGTTGTCAAAGATTCCCTAAATGTAAGGGAAGAATTAGTTTGAGGACGTGTGCTCTCTACTATTCTCTTTGTCATTTAAGCTGAGAGGATTTTGGCTATATAGTGGCATATATTTTATGAAAGTTGTCTAGTGCAAGCTGTAGCCATTACAGAAATGATTTGCTCAACTGGGGTAGAGACCAAGAGAGTAAAAGTCATTATCTTTAAAGGCTGGATAAAAGTGAGCAGGATAAAATTCACTTTACAAAAGGTTTCACTGAATGTTTGACTAATGATCAATTACATTCTCAAGACTGAGATGTTTTACAAGATTGAGAACCAGCCTCCAAGGAACTACATCTCTGAGGTTCATATAGTTAGCCCTTATTCTGTAAGTAATATTTCAAATAGAAGATGATTCATCAATTTAAAACTTTTCCTGCCATGTAATGAAGGATGGAAATTAACCTGGCTTATATAATTAACATTCATGGGTTATTAATTACTTTTATAAGGGCACTGTACTCACTATAAAAGGCTTGATTAAGACACAAATTTTCTTAATTTGATAGTGTAAATGGAGTAGGTGGTAATATTTAAATGTGGGTTTTGGGTGTTTTTTTGTATCAGATTCTTATAACTTAAAATGGTTTTCTAGAACTTGATTCTGTACCAGCATCTCCACTTTTATTCAGCTCCAGCTGCTATAACAAAATACCATACCCTGGGTGGCTTAAATAACAGGCACATATTTCTCACAGTTTAAAGGCTGGGATGTTGAAGATTATGTGCCTGCAGAATCCCATCCTGGATGCCCTCTTGCTGTGTGTCCATGTGGCAGAGGGAGTTCTAGCCCTGATCTCTCTCCCTCCTTTTATAAGAGCACCAATTGCATCAGGGTAATCACTTTCATGATTACATCCAGACTTAATTTTCTCAAAGACCCCACCACCAAATACAAATTACATTGGGGCTTCAACAGATGAATGTTCAGGAATCACAAATTTTTAATCCATATCAAAGCCTCATATAAATTCAATAAGGCCTGGGGTCAAAGGAGATACTATTCATTGGTGGCACATCTGAGCAAGATTCATATGGAATAAAACATAACTGAATGAATATAATATGAAATTTTAGCATTAACATGTCTGAAAATAAATTATTTGCTTGTCATAATGAATACTGATAACCTTTGTTTTAAAATGTGAAATAGCAATCTTTGCTGAATCAAATATTGGAGTCATATATTAGTTTTCCAGGGCCAATAGGACAGATGATCACAAAATTGGTGGTTTAAAACATTTTTTCTGTTACTGTGGTGGCAGCCAAAAGACTGTCGGCAAGGTGTCTGTACATCCTTACTGCCTCAGATGTCCTAAGGGTAGAACTCTTCCTTGCCTCTCTGGCTTCTGCAGTCTCTTGTAACTCCTTGGCTGTGTCCATATTACTTGAAACTATGCCTCTGTTTTCACATGGTTTCTTGATTTTGTCTCTGTGTATCCCAAATTTCTATCTCCTTTCTCTTGCAAGGACACATGTTCTTGTATTTAGGAGCCACTCAAAATCCTGGATGATATCATCCGGAGATCCCTACCTTAATTATATCTACAAAGATCTTGTTTCCAAGTAAGGTCACGTTAACAGGCACTGCTATGTGTGTGGGAGGAGGGATGGGCACAGGGGTTTAGATCTTGGGCATACTTTTCCGGATACTAGTCAACCCATCACAATGCACAAAATAATGACCACAGGCTAATTGCTTGTTAGAGCTCATTGCAGTTTGAAATATATTCATGTTTCTCTCCTAGAGAGGAATTTGTCCCTAGCTCATTTCATCTTGGCAACAACACAAGATTAGGATTCAGAGATATATATGTGTGGAGTGCCAGACCATGGCACTCCACACTCCACACATATAAAACAAACAAACAAAAAAACAGGCATACTAAGTAAACAAAAAATGTGGAATGCAGTCTGAGAGTTCGTTGAAAACACTGGTACCAATCAGTTTATGCACTTTATAGTAGCCAAGCTTTTAATAATATTTCTAACCATTGCATGTGAAAAAACAAAATTAGTTTAAGAAAAATTACTTATCTTGAGTGGAAAAATTCTGTCAGTATATTTTTTCATTTGCTTCCACAAACTCTTAATAGTGCTCCTTTAATCAATACCCTGAGGATTTGGGTAAATTGTGTCAAATCTACAATTAAATGCAAATGTGAATGCTGTGAAATATTACAGAGAATAGTCTGAATACTATGCTATACTAATTTTGCAAAAGGTTACATATGTCATAAATATTTATATGTCAATAGAATTAAAGAACTAACAAAATCATATTAGAAAAGCTTAGTCCCTAAATAAGTTTAAAATTCTGTCATTTGAAAAAATTTAAGTATGAATTCAGTTGACTAACAAAAGCTTATTTATCAGCAACAGAAGTATATGCATTATTCAGAACAGAGATTTCCATTCTTTCAAGGAACAAAACACTGAATCCAATCACCTGACTCTGATGTGGCCATTTACTTTAGTAGTGACATTCAGTGCACATGCTTAAAGTATGTTTGAACTGTTTATGTCAAAGTTTATTTAATCTAACAAATTTAATATGCAACTTTGATTTCTTAAATGTATATTTATCATTGACAGTATTACAGATGTAATTTTTATTTTTATTGCACTCCTTTCCTTTGCTATTTATTTATTTATTTATTTATTTATTTATTTATTTATTTATTTATTTTGCCAAACAATATATTTATCCAAGGAGACAATAAAAAAATAAATGCTGTTTCTTTTATGAATTACTAAATTTAACCCATTTAAAATTATAATTAAGGGCTGCTGTTCAAGATGTTGAACCCACAGTTGAATAACTGCAGAGTAGAAGCTAGCATATAATAAAGGCAGCTTAAGACAGATGACCAGGGTTTCCTGCCAAATGGCCTTCTTCACTTTGGTACTTTAGTCTCTTGTGCTGATATTGGATTTAGGATTTTGTCAAGGCATTTATATCTAACCCTTCCCTTTCTTTTCCATACTCTAAAATAAAATTATCATATAAAAATGAAAGGGCTAGCTAGCGAGCTTACGTAGGCAGGGTTAGGGGGTCTTAGAGTTAAGAGGGTTCGTGAAAGAGCAATGCAGAGATGGAGACTTGAGGACACCAGGGTGCTTATCTTATACAGAGAATAGAGAAATGCCACAGAAAGAGGGGGTTCAGGCAAATGGAAACATTTCTGGCCTGAGCAATTAAAACAGCCACAAGCCAAGAAAGGTCTCATCCTAAGATTTCTAATGGCCAAATGAGGTGATCCACAGATTATAACACAAAAGACACATTTCTCTCTGGATATAGATATCTATACATGATTCTAAGATTAGTAGAAATTCTCCTGAATATCATAAGAAAAATTCCATTATATGACATATCAAATGAATATAATTATAGTTACTAATATTTACTGCTTGTTGCATTCCAAAAAATCTGCTTAGCAATTATTTTACTTAATCTACATAAATCCCTGTGGGGAATATACCACAATTATCATCCTTAAATTCATAGTTATTGATAATGAGATACAAATAGATTAAGGATTTTGCCCAAGGTCAGGCAGCCAGTAAGGGCTATAAGATTAAGAGAAAACATATCCCTTTCTTATCTTAAGGAAATTGTGGAAGAACAAATATCTAAGCCCCTTTTCTTTTTTTTGTTTTTGTTTTTTATTTTTTTGTTTTTTAATGGAGCGGAGCGGCTAGACCTGGTCCACCTACTTTCCCTCCTCCCGCTGCCACCACCCGACACCAGGGCCCAGCCGATCCTAGATAAACCCCTTTTCTAATCAAGGAAAATATAAAATAAAAAATGTGAAACTTTCTTAAAGCAGGGAATCAACTTCAATTAAATTGAAATAATACAAAGCACTTGGTTGTCTGGTGAACTAAACATTTCTGGTGTCTAAAGAAAGTAAAGCAGAAATTGCTTAGGTTTTGATATAGATGTGAATATTTGAATAGTTTAAAAAATGGTTTATTGGAAATGCATGGAGAATGCAAATATATATTAGGATACTACATTTTATTTCCTTAAGTTTCCCATGTTTTGTTCCAAGAACACTTGCAGATGAAATTCTTGTCAAGGAGTAGATCTAAGCTGATTGCAAGAAAATATTAAATGAAATCACACTCACCATGTCAAGCCCCACAGTGCAACTTATATATCATAAATCATAGTCTGTCAGCAGCTACAGGAGGGGCAGTGAGAAGTAAGACAAATGATGGATTTGATCTTTCCTGCCTTTGATTTATTAATAACTAGTTGGAATATGAAATGGCTTGAAAGACTCACTTCAAGGTTGGGAACTCATTTGCAGAAACCTTTGTTTTCTTTTTCACATTAGTGTCAGTAATGTTTGACTTTCTCATCATAAAAAGGGTCCAATTACATTTTGATTTCATATACCAACTGTTAATTATCACCCTTTTATCTAGAAAAAAAATCACTTTTTATCTTATTATAAATTGTCATTGTTATTTTATTTCTGTTAATTTCTAAGATTACCTTTTATTTCCAACAAAACATTCTCAGATTGCTGTAATAATCTTTCTTTATTCAAATTTATAAACATCAATTGAAAGGAATAGAGGTAAGTCATTATGTTAGATTCCTTTAAAAAGAATAGCGTCAGATATATATTTCTCTGGATCCCCAAATGGCAGCAGAGTATAGGGAAGCTACACTGACACTCTCCCAAGACCAAGCTGGAATTGCAACTACAATTTATAGAAACCAACTGGAGACTAGCTAAAGAGAATCTGGATAATTAAAAACAGTTGCATCAGAGCACATACTACAGTTGTTTTAGTTTACAGGGTGTTTTTGGATTTTTTTTTTTTTTTTTTGCTACATTTTAGCTATATTAAAGTGGCATTTAACAGTATTAGACAGTTTTCAAAACATTTTATTACTTGATTTATTAATTTTTATAGCAAATAAATATTGAGAATCTACTCTTTGTCAGATACTGGGCTAGACAATGGCCACATATAATGGGGAGCAATGTCATGTTCTCCCTTTTTTCCTGGAGTTTATAATCTGGCCAAGGACTGAAGAAGAGGCCATGGAGTATGAGAGTAGTAGAGGGATATATAAGCCTACTTGATTTTATGCATGCTGTTCTCAGGGAAGACATCTTCTGGAGGTGCCACTGAGGCTTTAGTTAGACATGTAGGAAGAGTTGACTGGGTAACTGAGGACAGCAGGACACACCATCTGAGGTCTTTGGAGCTGGGGAAGCGCATAGTGCATTCTCAAACCACAGGAAGGTGGACATGGCTGGACTGCAGAGAACCAGAGAGGCTGGCAGGAGAGATTACATTTCCATCCAGGGATTTGGAGTTTTACTTCAGAAAAATGAAACAGGAAAAAACACACAAAGAAACCCTAAGTAAACATTGAGGGGACTTATGAGGGACACTGGTCTTAGAAGAATTATGTTTTGCAATAGTCTTGATTTCTGCAAGGTTTCATCTTACTGGAGGGGAGCAGAAGGAAAATGTAAAGAAAGTAGATGAGAGGTTGTTAACAGTTTTTTCATATGAGATAATAGTAGTTTGTATCAGATTATTACTGATCCCGTTTCAAGTAAAGTGCTAATATTTTATTCAAATGGACTTTCACATTACTTTTAATTTTGAAAATAACATTTACTGTTTTACCTGATTACTTATTTTTGGCATCCTCTTAATTTTGTGGCCAAGTGAATATTTTACTCGCCTACCTCATAAAAGTCCCAGCCCTGTGTGTTTTTTAGAGTGGTCTTCAGACCAAGAACATGCTCAATATGTTGTACTTCTCACAGTTTTGTCTCATCCAGCAAACTTCTGAAATGTATGTGATTTTCAGGCCCTGGTTTGGATCTTAGTTTGCAATCCATGTTTCAGACATAACAACTGTAGATCATATGAGAGGAAACATTTTTTTCTCAACAAATACTTAATGGCAAGATTCTCATAGCTATATTTGTTACTATAAAATGGCCAAAAATATTGTGCAACTTGTAACAGTATTTTTGACTCCGTAATACCATATTTTTAATATAGCTTTTATCCTGCATACATTATTATTAATGAAGTAGCCAATTAGTACTAATCAATTCAGTTATGAATCCAATACAGTAGAGTTTGTACTCTAAGCTTATTTCCCTGTAATAATAATTTACATAATAAAATATGCAAAGATAAATTTATTTTGAGCTAACCAATAATCTTTAAAAAATTTAGCTTTATTCAATCAGCAGCAAATGCTCTAAAATATGTCCAATAGATAAAATATAACAAAAATGTATATTTCTAGAGGAAATTCATTTTTTGCACATGCCAAAAAAGTTCTGATGATTACATCTCACTTCAAAATATTCAAGGACATAATTTAAACAGAGATTTATAATCTTGGAGGAGAGACAAAATGGCGGCGATATAATCTTGCCTTTCTATCCTCCTATATTTTTTCATTTGTGATCTATCTTGTTTTCAAGCTCTTCACAATATCTGTTATTTTGAAACTAGCCATCATACCTTGCTCTTTCTGCCTCTCTTTCTCTCACTCTCATTCTTTCTCTCTCTCAGCATTAGCAACCCAATTCCTGTGGGATTATTATCTTCACAGGAATACTTGCAGTTATAGTGGAACCACAAACCATAGCATTTCTCTGAAACACAGGGGTGGATGCATAATTCAAAACATGTCAACCACTTGATCCTGCATGGAAGAAGATGGAAGTTATCATTCCTACCCTCACAACAAGACAGAAGCTGTACTGATTGTCAATGACTTTCCTTAGATCCATCAGATTTGAAGTCACAAAGCAAACTGCTGCTCCCCAAAATAGAGAGATGAGAAAATGCAAAGAATTAGAGCTTAGTTGAGCAGAAGGAAGCCCAGAAACAGAAACCAGCATGTCAGTTCCCTCCCAGGGCAGGGATCTTTAAACAGTAATGGATGAATTGCTGGAGGCTTGGTGTGGATGAGCTTGAGATTTAGCTTAGAGAAAGATATATATCATGATGATACTAGTTAAAATAAAGCTGGAGTAAGTATATTACTTCAGGCAAAGCCAACATCAGAGCAAGGAAAATTATCAGGGATAAAAAGAAGCATAACATAATAATACAGGGTTCATTCTCCATGTAGATATAATAACTTTTCTAATGTGTATGCACCTAATAACAGATTGAAAAAATACATGAGGTAAAAATTGATAGATCCTCAAGAAGAAATAGATAAATGTACTAGTATAATTGAAGACTTCATTCCACCTCTATCAGTCATGGACAGACACAGGAGGTGGAAAATCAGAAAGGATACATGCAATTGGACTAACCCGTGCCAAAATAAGTCAGTTCCATTATTTCTTTCTAGAAATTAATTTTTGAGCACAGTCATCAGGAGTAAATGTCCAGGGCATATCCAAGAAAACATACACCGGAGTTAGAATGAGATCTAGGTATTCATACTTTTAAAGATGCCTCTAGTTGATCCTATTGTGAAACTAATGTTGAGAAGTAATGTGCCCATGTGATTTTTAGTTCATTCTGCCTCAGGGTCATACTAATCCTTGGTCTTGTTTTTTGTTTTTGTTTTTGTTTTGTTTTGTTTTTTTAATACTTCCTCCAATTTTGTGAGTTATCTTTCAATATGTACCCTTTACTCTTTTTAAGTTAGATTATTTTGTTTATTATAATTTTAAAGCCTTGATAAAAGTTGCTATTTTAAGGGTTTAAAGGACTTCAGGAATTATTCAAAGCACTGTGCATAGTGCTAAGCCTCTTAAACTTCATCATCATATTTACTTTTCATTTTGTTAATGTTTTTTGTTGTTTGTCTGTTTTTGTTTTTTTCTGTGCAGAAGTTTTATAATTTTATATAGTCCCATTTGTTTGTTTTTTTCATTTATTTCTCTTGCCCTAGGAGATATATTGGTGAAAATATGGCTATGCAAAATGTTTGAGATTTTACTGCCTGTATTTTCTTCTAAGATTTTTATGATTGCTCAACTTACATTTGCGTCTTTTATCCATTTTGTGTTTATTCTTGTGAATGATGTAATTTAGTGGTCTACTTTCTTTCTTCTCTGTTTTTCTTTCTTTCCTCTTTCTTTCTTTTCTTCTTCTTTTTTTTTTTTTGCATGTACCTGTTCAATTTTCCCCACACCATTTATTAAAGAGACTGTCTTTACTCCATTCTATGCTTCATCTCTTTTGTCAGATATTAATTGACCATAACACTAACCATTAGCTATAATTTAATTTCATGTAACAAATTGGATGGGTCAAATAAATAGCCATTCTCTCAAGATCAGACCAGAAATCTAAAGTGCTTAATTAAGCTACATATCAGATTAGATAGGTGAGAAAGACAGCTAAATTACATATATATGTGTATACACACACATACACACTAATAAGGTTTTGAGGTCCTCCTGTGATGCCCTCAAATCATCACAAGTAGGCAGCTACAAGATGGCCACCAAAAGGTGGCCAGCAGGGGAGGGCAGTTGTAGGCAATTAGGCTGGCAGGGGAGGGAAGTTTGGGGCAAACATGCTGGCAGGGGAGGGCAGTTGTGGGCAATTAGGCTGGCAGGGGAGGAGTTGGGGGCGACCAGGCCTGCAGGAGAGGGCAGTTGGGGGTGATCAGGCTGGTAGGGGAGCAGTTAGGTATCAATCAGGCCAGCAGGTGTTCAGTTAGGAGGGATCAGGCTGGCAGGCAGAAGCGGTTAGAGGCAATCAGGCAGGCAAACAGGTGAGTAGTTAGAAGCCAGCAGTCCTGGATTGTGAGAGGGATTTCCAACTGCTGGTTTAGGCCCTATCTCATCCCAAATTGGAGAGGGTGCAGCCCCAACTGAGGGACACTCCCTTCCTTGTATGAATTTCATGCACCAGTCCTCTAGTGTGTACTATATATATTTGTAAAGACAAAGTAAAACAGAAAAAGGATAGGAGTTGCAAAAATATGACTAATGAATTTTATTGGATTGATTTTTCTACTTTAGAGATGAAATCCTTCTTAATACTAGGTAAGATGAAAGAACTTCCAAGGGTCATGCACAGCATAGCAAAAATAATATAAATAACTTTTTACAGTGAGATGAAAAGTTTAAGAGCAAAAATTGGGCATATTTGTGGCTCTTGGACTTAGACTTCAACTCATACATGTAGAGGTATTATTATTCCAAAAGTTCTTATAGGTCAATAGCAGAAAAAATAGTTTCAAAAGCAATCAATCATAGAATCTCACACATAATTCATATCTAAATCTTCATAACTACTATAATTAGTAAAATATATAAAATTACAGTTTCTTTGTTTGATTTGAAAATCATTTCTTTCCCAATGCCTTAGAAAGGAAGATATTTCTGCACTGAGTATGTAATGTGGTTTGATAATGTTATCAATATCTTGAGAAATGTCAGTAAATCAGGAATTTAAATTTTCCTGTTCTCTGTAATATGAAAATAATAGAATTAAAAATGGTCATGGATGAATCCTGAATTCAGTAATATCCCCCTATCTCCGCATACTCTATTTGTAGCAATTTTATGATATTTGTTTAAATACATCTGAAAATGTTAACATTTTCTCAACTTTTATCTTTAGGAAACCATCACTTTCCTGTAAGTAGAATAGCAGAGTAGGATTCTTAAATTTTATTCTTAAACACTATTATTCATTTTGGTAGTTCTGGTAGATCAGGACCATCTGGAGTTACTCCTTCCAATTCTCATTGGTGCTTTGAACACTGTCAACTGTGTATTGATAGAATCTTCACTGAAAGTTATTTGCAGGTTGTATACCAACTGAAGAGCAAACTTTCTTGGAAAGCTGCCCTAGCCAGTTTGGCTCAATAGTTAGAGTGTCAGCTCACAAATTGAAGGGTCTTATGTTCAATTTCAGTCAAGGGGGATAAACTTTGATTTCAGGCTTGATGCCCAGCCCCAGTTTAGGTGCATGCAGGAGGCAACCAATCAATGTGTCTCTCTCACATTGATGTTTCTCTGTTTCTCTCCTTCCCTTTTATTCTTTCTAAATATCAATGGAGCCAGGCCGGTGTAGCTCAATGGTTGAGCGTCAGCCTATGAACCAGGAGGTAATAGTTTTATTTCTGATCAGGGCACACGCCCAAGTTGTGGGCTTGTGAAGTCTGAGTTTTACTTTGAGGTGGAAAGACATTAAAGAGATTTAAGAAGGATTGTGAAAAGATCGCTCACAGAATCACCCAGATGTTTTATTGTAATGTAATGTCTGACTTTATTATTGAACAGTTGGGTGAACAGTAGTGTCATTTACTTAAAGCGTGCAATGGAAGTGGAGGAGTTTTGTGTTGGGAGGTGAAAGGTGGGGATTGGATGCTATGATTAAAGAGAGTTCACAAGTTCAGCATCCTGTAATTGTTCAAGTAGTATCTGGAGAATATGTAAAAAAGAAAAGAAATGTGTTGATATACTTTTTCATATCCATTGGGCTATTTTTTATTGATGAGAATTAAAAATTAGGAAAATGTTGCAAAGTTGGGCAGGCAGTACAATGTGTATGTTCTGTATTTAAGGTGATTTCCTAAAATAACCTTTACAGAAAAGGAAAAGATGGAAACCAATGAGAATAGAACCTCAGTGGCCCTGAGATCATTCAGTCAGGAAAACTGATTTTAGAAATAGCCCAAGAAAAATGTGAAGAATAATTTATCCTGCTAAAAAATTCATTGGTGGTTTCTTTTATTTTTATTCTGAATACTTTCATTGCACATTCTCAAGGAATGTCTTACTGCAATTTCCTTTATATATAATTTTCAAGATATCTTCAAACATCCAGTCTGTTTATCTGAGTTTTGTTATTTCTGAGATAATCACTAAACATGCTGCATAGCTAAACATTCTGTTCAATCTAATAATAGGCACCATATTAACTACTTTCTATTATGATAGGTAGGTAGAAAAGTAGATAGATAGAGAGATAGATAGATAGATAGATAGATAGATAGATAACCATTTTCTGGGATTCTTGGATTTTTCAAAATAGTAGTTTCCAAAAATGATTTATTTATTTTAATTTTTAATATTAGTTTTTACATTTTAATAATCTGATTTCATTCTGATTTTAACTATTATTTTAATATCCAATTATTTATTAAGAAACTATTAATCTGTTAAGTATTAATCTGCAGTTCTTATAATAAAAATAACACTATTGAACAAAACATCTGATTTATGACTATAATGTTTTTATCATTAAATTATTTTTGTTGCCATGATATTTACTTTCATGGACATAACAAGGATTATACAGTAATTTTATTTAAATTATATTTATATATCTAGAAAATCATAATTAATTCCAAGTTGTATAAAACCACTGCCACTAAATTCAACACAGACTCCAGCATGATAATGAAGTAGAATGAATTTTCATTCCACTTTGTCTTTGCATACTTTTCCCCAATGAAATGACCCTCAGGAATTAGAACAAGTTGAACTCCTGTGGCAGATGTATAAATTGTCTTGAAGGAAGCTTTAAGATGCTATAACTTGTATGTTGAAGAATATTGAGCATGAACCTGAAAAAGAGGTACACTTGGATAATTTTATAATAAAATTCTAAGCACATTTCCCCCTCAAAAAGAAAATTCCAAAACAAACTTTTAAATTGAATACTAGTCACACAGCAATCATTTAACTGTGCAACATGTAATATTTTGGTGATGGTGGATGCTGATGGAATAAACTATTAAAAATTCTCAATCAGTTAGAATCTGACTGCTTACTTTTTAAAGCTGCAGAGTTTTTAGTGAAATATTTTAATCTCAAACTAGGGGCCCAGTGCACAAATTTGTGCACAGGTAGCGTCCCTATGGGTGGCCTGAGGGGAATGAGCCGAAACTGGCATGCGAATGCCACCTGCTGCTCCTGCCTGCCACTCTCACTCATCCCGGCCCCACTGTGCCTGCAGTGGGCATGCGACCAGTCAGTCCCAATCTAGAGAGGCTTGTGCCACCACAGTGGTACTCACCAGCTGTGTGCTCTGCATCTGGCCCCCATCCCAAGGGGGTGGGTGGGGAGGCGGAGATGCAATCACTCCTCTGGGCAGGTGGTGGGATGCCCTTGCCAGCCCGGGATCTAGATCTGTCCCACTGATGTTTGCACCGGTTGTTGGGAGCCACTTGGCTGCTGCTATAATAGTTTGTTTTTTTGGGAGCATCTAGGGTGGGGAAGTGGCCCTGGTGTCTGAGGCTGACTTCCAGGAGGCTGGTGGTGCTGTTGGGAGCATGCCAGTAGCACCAGACTGTTGGTACCTGGCCTGTTATCCACAGATTGGACCTGCAAGACTATTGAGGGAGTGAATGGCTGCTGCTGGGCTTGTGTGCTGCTGGAAAGGGTGGGTCAGCTGAGCGCCACTCCCACTGGGGGTGCACTGACCACCAGGAGGCAGCTTCTGTGTTGAGCATCTTCCCCTGGTGATCAGTGCATGTCATAGTGTTTGATTGTTCAGTCATATATATATATGATGTATCTCAGAACCTCTGAAAAGCTCTTAATGGTTTTTACTTTATTCCTTTCAACATATTTCATAAATGACATACCATTAGCACTTTCACTTTTGTTCAAGTCAAAGCCCTTTGGTTAATAAACTTTACTAAAGTCAATTATGTAAATGCATTATGTATTGTTTGAAAATGGATAGTGCAGAATCCAAAGACAGGAAAAGAAATCTGAACAGAGAACTGAGAAGTAGTTCAGGATCAAGGCAATTGTTTTATTTTCTCTCACTCCAGGCAGCATATTTTTCATTCTCCTTTGATTCTTTTTATCTACAGTTTTTTTCATTGGTACTCATTGCACACCTGTGACCTAATAATGTTATAATCCCTGAAGTCATATGGCTTCACTAATTCGATATGCGCCACAACAATATTCTCTATCCCAGTTAGGATTCTCAAGTGAAAAAGGCTTAGTGATTTATGATAATTAGGTGGATAGCTTCCACTTGAATCATTTCTTCATTTGTAGTACAATCCATGAGAAAATGTGGGATTGAAGGACACATATAAACAAACCTGCAAATATAGTGCATATATTAGACCTCAGAGAAGAGGTCTTTGAGTGGCCAGGCTACCTTAAAAAGCACCTGTAAATGTGATTATACAGTATTTGTAAGTGACTTATTTCTCTTAGCATAGAACCTTTAAGTTTCATCCTGTTGTCACCTATGACAAGATTTCCTATTTATTAAGCTGAGTAACATTCCATGATATACATATATACCATGTCTTCAATATCCATTAATCTGTCTGTAGATTACTGACTTATGTTACTTTCATATTTTTGGTACTGTGAATAACAGTTCAATCAACATAGAAATGCAGAAATCTGTACAAGATAGTGACTTCATTTACTTTAGATATGTATGCAGAAGGGAATTGCTAAATCATATGGTAGTTCTATTTTTAATTTTTGAAGACCTTTTATACTTTTTTTTCATAGCGGCTTCACCAATTTATATTCCTACCAAAAGTTCACAAGGTTCCCTTTTCTCCGTTTCCTTGCCAACACTTATTAGCACTTGTCTTTTTATGATAACTATTCTAACAGGTGTGAAGTGATGTCTCTTGGTATTGATTTGCATTTCCATGATGATTATCAATGCTGAGCATCTTTTCATGTACCAGTTAGACATTTGTATTTCTTTCTTTTTTTTAATGTCTATTCAGCTCCTATGTCTATTTTTAAAGTCTGATTTTTTTGCAATTGATTTGTATAAAACCGTATGTATTTTTGGATATTAGTAAATCCTCCTCAGATATATTATTTTGAAAAAAATATTTTTTCCTTGTTCCTTAGGCTGACTTTTCACCTGCAGAGATAAGTTGAATGATGGTTGCCAGGGATGGGGATGGGCATATAGGGGGTTATGGTCAAGGGCTATAACTTACTATATAATAAAAGCCCAATGACAGAATGGTGGAACAACCAGAATGTCTGGTCAACCAGTCGCTATGATGTGCACTAACCACCAGAGGGCAGACACTCAATGCAGGAGCTGCTCCCCTGGTATTCAGTGCGCTCCCACAGTGGGAGCACTACTCAGCTGACTGGGATGAGTGGTGCTCCCACAGCAGGAGCAGCCGCTCATCGGGTGGGTCCACAGTCTCTAGGCAGCACTCCCATAGTGGGCTGATCTACGCAGGCCATGCCTCCCCTCCCCACCTGTGCACAGATCTTGTGCACCGGGCCTCTAGTATAGTTATAAGATGAATAAATTCTGAGGATCTAATGTACATGATAGTGACTAATTGATGATATTAGAAGTTATGGCAGCTACTGTCCAGAGGCAATACGTGGGGGGAGGAAATATAAGATGCTGGTAGTGCTCTATTCATTAATATGTGTACCGAGTATATGAGAATGTTCTGGCTGGGAAATTCATGGAGCTACACTCTTTTGATTCATGCCCTTTTTGGGTCTATATGTTGCTCCAATAAAACAAAATGTGTTACAACAAAAGAGGAATGAATAAAAAGAAGGAAAAAAGAAAGTAAATGCAGAGGTAGAATCAAGAGAGAATATGTAACAGTTCCAAATTAAAAAAAAAAAAGGCATTCTGAGAAGGGTTTGAATAATAGTGTTAACCTATGAAATCCATGAATACAGGTGTAAATTTAGGTATACCTTGAGTGCCAGAAAAAAGCTATTCACATGGGAAAGGTCTCTAGGGGAAGGCTCGGAGAAAGATTCTGTGAGCAATTGTGCCAGTGGTGTAGCATCCTCCCTGTCCTGCCTTAAATCAAGGAACTCTAAGTCTATGAATTAACATGGAGCTGGGATCTGAGTGGAAAGCTGTATCTCATCCCTGAGGTAACTTGAATCAGGTGTTTGGCCCCCAGACCTGGAGGTATTCTTATTATATAAGTTAAACAATATTCTAACAGGGTCTTCATCTAGTTTGTTCTTAAGGATGGTATGCTCAACTAGCCACCTACCAAAGTCCTTTGTGGGCCATGACATTTTTAAAATTGAGCTATAATTGCCATATAACCAAGGCACCCTGATTGCCTGTTCAAACCTGCTACCCTGACAGTAGATATGCCAACCTTTGCTTTGGTGGTTAAGAACTACAAGTTGGCATCTCTGAGAAGAGCAACCACTGAGCTTTTCATCAAAGCAGAATCTGCCCTCACTAATACATTTATAAGCAAAAAGAAGGTCTCTGGATCTTACATGTCCCATGGTTGGGGGGTGAGTGTGCAGGTAGCACATGAAAATCCACTCTGTTATTAGATCGTTGAACCTGTGGAGATGCTTCCATTTAATTTTCTCAGAAACAAAGGCACTGCTGAATAATTTAATTGGGAAAGCTCCTACAAAATAATAGGTGGAAAAGTTATGTATATTGTCATTTCATAGGACTATGCAATATTGAAGAATTAAGTATGTTACACTGAACACCGAGAAAGCATAACCATGCTTTATCGTTATATAAATTGTTGTAAGGCAATACTCTTTGCTCCCCTTCTTCCAAAGGCTAAAGCATTTTTTCCTCCATAGACAATATAAAAAATATATAATCTATTTGACTCTTTGTGTCTTTCTTTCAGAAACGTATGTTCTATTCACCCGTGAATGCTTTATGTATGGATTTATCAAACCTCTCACCCTGCCTTCAGTCTTTCTCATGAGCACCCAGTGGTGTCTGCATTTGACATGGAAGCTGGAAATCTAATTAATTTAGTGTATTTTGAAGTTTCACTTACAAAATATTTAACCCACAACTTATCTAATTTTATTCATGGAAGATGTGAGACTTAAACAATTTATAATGTGGCCAAAATCACACAGATAGGCAGTGAAAGAGCTATGCTGCTTCCTTATTTTTTTTTTTTACTTAATTTGTTTATTCACTAAATAGGAAAAATTGCAAGATTAAATTTTAAAAATAGATGTATCTAAAACTGTTGGAATATCTTCTAAGACCAATGGGAGTTCATTTATATGTAGTTTTTTTCTTCTACATGTTTTCTACTTGTGTAAAGGGCTTTATTATTAACAAAAATGTTTTTTAAGTGTCCTATTGCTAGGAAAATGACAGTAAAATGGTAGTGCTTAGATTCTACTTCATTTTCTTGCATAATAGAATTTAACTGTATTATTTTCAAAATGCTTGTATATTGTTATGTAATTGCAATGTTTGAAAAGCGTATTTTATAAACTGGATTATAATACCATTAACATTATCCAAATGTCCACAGGCAAAATGCTTTCAATTGCCTCTGTTGAAGAAATTGGAAGCATTTAACAAGGCTAAACACAGTGGTGAGAAGTCTTAGGAACAGTGTGAGTTGAAGCTGGAAATGGAAGCAGAGACTCAATTACATGAGAAAAATTTACAGTATAGGATTTTAAGTCATAATAATAAGTTTGGATTTAGCCCCTGAAAGCAACTGAAGGATTTTAAGTGTGGGAAGGAATATTTTTCTTTTTCACTGATTATACCATTTCAAGTGACCAATTTTAAATAAAATATATGGTAAAGTCCACTATCACCCAGAAATTATTTACAATCAAAGCTTTTAACTGACTTCTCAAACCATCAAAGGCATGAATAATACGAACCGCTTAAAGCCAATGCTTTCAAAATATACAAATAATTTTCGTAGAGAATAAATGAAGGATAATTTAAAGTAAGGAGGATACAAAGCCCCTGTAATGAGTGCTTCAAAATATAACTTCATTATTAGAAACTGCTATAATTAAATACTCTTTGAATGTATATAGTTTTAGTCACCATTTAATAAACTGAGTGTGATTGTAAGTCATTGAATAATACTGTAGGTTCTATTGTGTATCAAAATGTGCTGGTAAAAATGCTAATATTACTGTAGATTTATAGGTCTAAATTTGCTTTTTATATTGCAAATAATGTAACCAGGACTTTTTATAATGAGGTGGTATAATAGGAAACACAATCAACTTAATCATTGAGTTATCTTGATTATTCAAAATGACAATTCTAGGAATATATAGATATCCAGTATTTTCCAGAGTAGAATGAAGTAGAGTAGGGAAGGTTTGTGTCTGTATTGTACATTGGTAAAATATAAAATTTAGAATTGGTAAAAGTTTGGAACTTACTTCTTTTTGTGAGTGTCAGTAGTAGAGTTCTAATAAGGTTTGATACTATATTTAACTACTCCTTAATTCATAAACCCTCAGAATAATAAAGAACTGTAGAAATCACTAAGTTTAAAATTTTTAAAGGAATGTCAAAAATAGAAGAAAGAATTATTTAACAAAAGACAATATGAGCTAGTCCTGTGCTTTTCCAGCTATAACTAAGGCCAATCCACAATCCCTCTAGCTAAAGAAGAAGGTGTATCTGTCATTGTGCTTGTCTTTGTTTTTGATTGAAATATAGCAAATGAACTGTAAACACATATTTTTTTTTTACCTTAAGTGTATGGCTAATATACATTTTATATATGAACTAGAGGTCCAGTTCACAAAATTCGTCCGGGGGGGGTGGTGTCCCTCAGCCCAGCCTGCACCCTCTCCAATTTGGGACATCCCTCTCACAATCCAGTACTTCTGGCTCACCACCACTCCTTTGCCTGCCTGGCTGATTGCCCCTAACCACTCTGCCTGCCAGCCTGATCACACCCTAACCACTCCTCTGTCAGCCTGATCAACATCTAGCTGCATCCTGACAGCCTGATTGCCCCTAACTGCCCTCCCCTGCTGACCCAGTAATCCCAAACTGCCCTCCCCTGTCAGTCTGGTTGCCCCTAACTGTCCTCCCCTACAGGCATGGTCCCACCCCATTGCCCTTCCTTGCATGCCCGGACCCCCCACAACTGTCCTCTCCTGCAGGCCTGGTCACCCCTAACTGCCTTCCTCTACAGGCATGACTGCCCACAACTGCCCTCCCTTGCTAGCCATCTTGTGGCAGCCATCTTGTATTTACATGGTGGTGGCCATCTTTGACCACATGGGGGTGGCCATCTTGTGGTCAATTTTGCATATTACTCTTTTATTAGATAGGATACACCCCTGTACTCATGATCTCTATTAATATGTAGAAAATTTTCAGGTCCCTGGAATGTGCCTCATGCCTCTTTCCAGCCAATACCTGACTCATAGGAAACCATCCATTCATTAATCACCATTTTATCAAGAGTTCAGCCTATTTTGAACTTATTATAAATCACTAATATTTGCTCTTTACTATCTGTCTTCATTCACATAGAATAATGATTTTTTTGTTTACATAAGCAGTTTATTATTTTTAATTGTAAGTTATTGTTCCATTATATGATTAGATTGTAATGTGTATTTCTGTTTACTTCTTGATGTTCATTTGGTTTGTGATTATTTGGCTCTATTATTAGTAAAATTGTATAGAAGTATCTTTCTACTTATCTTTGAGTAAATCTATCATCTCTAGATGGATTGTGATATATAGATGCTGATGAAGAGCTATACTAATTTTTTTCTTGTCCTTAAAACTAGAAGTAGTATTGTGGGTTATAGAATAAGCAGATGTTTAGCCCAAGTTTATACATTAAAATGATCCAATGTAGTTTAATGCAATGTACTTTGATTTACTCTCTCATCAACAAGGTAAGAGTATTTCAATTATCCAATGTACTCTCTAGGCTTGGCATTATCAGGTTTTTCTGTTTGTTTGTTTTTTGTTTTTGTTAATGTAAACCTTTCACATATATATATGTATATATATATATATATATATATATATATATATATATAGTATTTCATTGTTTTGTTCATTGTATTTTTTAATTTGTATTCATCTGATAGTTCTAATGGTGTCATACAATTTTAAATATTTCTCTTTATACTACCCTGTTTCCCCAAAAATAAGACAGTGTCTTATAATAATTTTTGCTCCCAAAGATGCGCTAGGTCTTATTTTCAGGGGATGTCTTATTTTTCCATGAAGAAGAATACGGTACACATTTATTGTTAAATGAAAATAAAGGAAATTTATTATCTGTATACGGTACAGTAGTACAGCAGTTGTCAGCACAAACCAGACAAACTGAATCCTACAGAATCAATTCAATGACAATCATGTAATCATCTTTTGGAACATCATCATAACAATCCAATTCCTGAATTTCCTGGTGAACTTCTTGTGACTCCATTTCTTTCAGAATCTGTGGACCAAATCTCTCATGTTTAGCCTAGGGGAGCCTTATTTTCAGCGGTTGCCTTATATTTCACTCAGAAGGAAACCTGTAAGTAGGTCTTATTTTCAGAGGATGTCTTATTTTTGGGGAAACAGGGTAGATGGATTTAGATATTATATATTCTTTCAGTCTGTCTTTGATTAACATGATATATGAATTTATTGATGTCTAATTTATTGTCCTTTTCAATGTCTTAAGAAGTTTTGACTACCATAGTTTCATGAAGACATTCTTTTATGTTTTCTTGTAAAAATTTTCTCTTTCTCTCTCTCTCTTTTTTTTTTTTTTTTGTATGGTGTGTGGCAAGGGTAATGATTACCTCTCTTGTGTGTTTTTTGTAATTGCTTTTTCTCATGATGATATGCATGCAGACATGTATGTACACACACTCATTCATATAAAATTTAAAATCAAGTATAACTATTTGTGATCTTAGAAGTTAGGTAGTGGTTGCCCTTAAGCAGAGGAACAATAGTTGACAAGATGCAAATTGATCAAACTGTGCAATTCTAGTTTTTGTACCTTTCTGTAATTTATATTTCAGTAAAAGTTTATTTAAAGTAAAAAAGACTATACTTAAGAGAATATCAACCAAATGCAATATATCGAATGTGTTTGTGTTCCAATTCACACTAACCAATTTATAAAATAGCAGTCATGACATCATTGGGGGAAAATTAACACTGACTCGTTATTAATTAATTCCAAGTAATTATTATTTATATCATGATAATGCTATTATGGTTATTATTAAGGCTCATATAAATCTCTTTGGTGTTTATCTGCATAAAATGTATTTAAGAATTACATTGTTTAGTATTTTGCATTTTCTTTAAAATAATCCTTTTGTTATATGATATAAGAATTTAATGATGTCTAATTTATTGTCATTTTCAATGTCTTAAGAAGTTTTGACTACCATAGTTTCATGAAGACATTCTTTTATGAGGTTCCAGGGATTAATGTGTGAACATTTGTGAGGATGGAGAAGGGGAGCATTATTCTCTCAACAAAAGTCCAGAATCTAAAGAAGTGCATTGGATGGGGCAGACTGAAGATGAAAGCCCCATGTGAGGATGTTGGAGAGGTAGTTATAGCTACAATATATAAACTTCATAGTGTTTTAAGAAATTTTGAGTTTATCTTAAATGCAAATGAAAAGTTATCAAAGGAAAATTATTAAGAGGGGAGTATGGGAGAGAGGAGCTGGTGATGTGACTCAATATGTATTTTAAAATGTTGACTACATCTGTATTCTGAGGAAAAGATTTGAAGGAACAATGGATGAGGTAGGAAGCTACATGAATTAGGAAGCTACTCCAGTAGTTTATTAAAGATATGAGTATTATTAGAGAAAAGTTGTGATAGTCAAAATAGGAATAATTGGGGTTGCTGGAGGTAAAATTGATAGGGATCTGTACACTCAAAATTATTTGAAGTACACCATGTATAGGGATAGATAGCATCAGATGAAAGTATAGGCAGGAAGATTTTCACAGAGAAGGCTCATATTATGGTGTAAGTATTTATAAAGGTGCATATATATTTTTGGTAGAGTAGGGAGAATAGAATACAAGGAGCTTATATAAAACATTTCTAACCTACAAATATTTGAAGGTGGAGAATATCCTTGACTCATTTTTGTGATACTTCAATAAATAGTTCTCAGACTAAGTAAGTCAGTCTTAAGGAGGGGGGGAGGGGCGTTAAGGGATATGTATTTGAGCCTAGCCAGTGTGGCTCAGTGGTTGAGCATCAACCTATGAACCAGGAAGTCAGGGTTTGATTCCTGGTCAGGGAACATGCTCAGGTTGGGGCCTGGATCCCCAATGTGGGGTGGGGTTTACAGGAGGTAACTGATCAGTGATTCTCATCATTGATGTTTCTGATCTCTCTTTCCCTCTCCCTTGCTCTCTGAAATTATATATATACTAGAGGCCCAGTGCACAAAATTCATGCACTCCTGGGGGGTGGTCCCTCAGCCAGGCCTGTGCCCTCTCGAAGTCCGGGAGCTATCAGTTGGACATCTTTAGCTCTCCCACCATTGCCATTGAGCTCACCAGCCATGAGCTTGGCTACTGGGTGAGCAGTACTACCCCTATTGGAGTGCACTGATTACCAGGGGGCAGATCCTGCATTAAGCATCTGCCCCCTGGTGGTCAGTGCATATCATAGTGACTGGCCATTTGGTCTATTAGCATATTAATTAGCCTTTTATTATATAGGATACTATTTATTGACCTTTTGACTGGTAGCTATGACATTCACTGACAACCAGGGGGCAGATGCTCAACACATGGGCATGGAAACATGGAACAGATTGATGAATCTCGGAGGGAAGAGGAGAGGAGGGGAGGGCAAGAAGAGATTACCAAAGATCTTATATGCACACTAGAGACCTCATGCATAGATTTGTCATGGTTCAATCAGGCTGAAACTGGCAGTCCAATATCACCCAAAGGATTCCAGAATTGCAAGAGAGCACAGACCAAGCTGAGGTACCCCACTGGTGCATGAATCTGTGCTAAGGGCCTCTAATATATATATATATATATATATATATATATATATATATATATATATATATATAATGTTTATATATATAATGTTTATATATATATAACATATATATGTTTTTATATATAAATAAATAAATATATATATATATATATATATATATATATATATATATATATATATATATGTTTTTCTGCCCTGGCTTGCTGGGTCAGTTGGTTGGAGTGTTGTCCTGTACAGCAAAAGGTGATAGGTTTCATTCTATGTCAGAGCACATACTTTGGTTATAGGTCATGGCACATAGGTAGGTTTTAGTTCTGGAGGGACTTGAATGATGTTCTCTCTCTCTCCCTCTCATTCATTCTCTCTCTCTCTCTCTCTCTCTCTCTCTCTCTCTCTCTCTCTCTCTTTCTCTCTCTCCTCTCTCTTCTTTTTTCTCTTTATAAAACCAATAAAACATATCCATGGGTGAGGATAAAAAATAATTTTAAAAAAGAAATACGTGTTTGCATAAGCTCTAGGGAAGACTCTTAGAGAGCCTGACTGTCCTTGATCTATAGACAAGACTTTGGACCACAGCCCTACAAGGCCTATGACGATAAGAAACATTAAGTAAATACATTGAAACACAGGTTCTAAAGGGAATATAAAGAGATAAAACATAAATGAACAACAGCAACAAGATCAACCCATAATATATATACTTAATATTTGGCCCTTTAACATTTAATGTATAAGCAAATTAAACTATTTCTTCTGTATTCTGATCGTGCTTATATTAAAAGTAATTAAAAATAACGCAACATTATATGAGCTGGTTCTGGTGAAGCTTCCACTCCAAAGACATGGAGAAGCTATTTCAGTTACTGCTATTTTCCTGGTGCTGGATAAACCTGTGACACACAGTAGGGACTCAGTAAGCATCTGTAGAATGAATAAGTTGTACACAAATTGGAAACGTTAAGTGTTTGAGAATAAAACTAATGCATTGCACTCACTTAGAAGGGAGGTGTAAGACTTAAGAGTTTCTGTCTCACAATCTTTGCACGTGGTGGGAGAAATTGCCATATACAAGACTTTCCACAGTACAAGGCAGCCAGGATTCAATAAAATGTAGCTAAAATTATTAGACACAAGCCCCAGTACTGTTTTCATAGAGCAGTTTCCTTTGGCAATTTATTTAACCTCTTGAACCCGGTTTTAGTATCTGTAAAACGGAGCCAGCACCATTTTATATTGCATGAGTAACAAATGGGGTAATGAAGTTAAAATCTCTATTGTAATGCTTGGCTCAGGGTAGACATTAATGCATCATGTCTGGCTTTCAGCGACAACAACACAAATACTCAAAGCCCAATAAAAAGAGAAAACAAAAAGCAGTTTAAAGGGACAAAGCAAGCATCAAACCCAGACTCAGCAATGGTTCTAATGGAAAAGTGCACAATATGCAAAAACAGTTGAGTAAATATAAATGGTGATGCAAACTCTGATAGAATTTAAAGGAAATGCTAGAAATCAAAATCAATGTAATTCGGTGGTTCTCAACCTTTCTAATGCCGCAACCCTTTAATACAGTTCCTCATGTTGTGGTGACCCCCAACCATAAAATTATTTTTGTTGCTACTTCATAACTGTAATTTTTCTACTGTTAGTGAGTTGTAATGTAAATATCTATGTTTTCCGATAGTCTTAGGCTCTACAGCAGCACAGGTTGAGAACCGCTAGTAGGGTCACTTATGAAGTAGCAATGAAAATAATTTTTCATTAGTTTCATTATCACCTATGAAGGAGCAATGAAAATATGGTTTCACAACATGAGGAACTGTATTAAAGGGTCATGGCATTAGAAAAATTGAGAACCACTGATGTAATAAAAATGGAGTTTGCCTGTTATCTCTAGATTGGAAATAATTTGGACCCCCCTGCAGACTGCAGATTGGAAAGGGTGTAGGCCAAGCTGAAGGGTCCCCCTTCCCGTGCACAAATTTCATGCACCAGGCCTCTAGTAAAAATAATACTAAACGAGATAGAGAAATCTTAAATGAGAAATGTCCATTGGAAAAGGCTAGATATTATATTATTTGATTCCAATTTTATGACAATCTGAAAAAGGCAAACCTACAGAAACATTAAAAATATCAGTGGTAACAGGGCTTTGAGTAGGAAGGAAAGAATTGAATAGATGAAGCACAGGGAAATTTTAGGAAAGTGAAATTATTCTGCAGGATACTGTAATGGTAGATACATGACATTATGCATTTGTCAAAATCAATAGCATTCATAGCACTCAAAATAAAACTTTATGTACATAAATGTTAAAAAATTATTTAATAGTTTGAGGGATCCTGAAAAGGAGTACAGAATATGACCAGAGTATGTAAGGACATTACATTGTATATACTATATAAAACAATGTTATTAAAGGGAATGTGGAGAAAGCTACTAAACTATGTACTCTGGAAATTAGCAAAATTAGGAAGATTCAAGGCATAGGAACATCACCTTACCAATACTAATATTGTTTTCCAAGATGCATACCTTCATAATTATATATCTATGCATGTATACTGGAACTGAACAATCAATTAAATGGATGGGAACCGCTAGTAGGGTCAGTGTTAGTGTTTGAACTTACAAACAGCAAGGAGAGAAAATTAGAATGTTCCATTTGGCATGAATTAGGGTTGGAGAAATCAGTATTAAATAATATTATTTTAATATAAATATAGGTGTTTATTTACAGCTATGTGTGTACAGATGGTAGTATGTATGCATCCACACGTTCCCTTTCTCTGTCAGCTGAGAAGACCTAAAGGCACCCAGAGTTCATTAACAATGAGCACAGGTAATGCCAGGTCTTGGTTTCAATTTCATTCTATAATAAAGCAACTAGGGATCCCCAGAAAAAATGTCTCATTCTAAGACCAACACAGACATATATATATATATATATATATATATATATATATATATATATATATATATATATATATATATAATCAATAGATGAGCCTGGGGCATTTTGCAGTATAAGAAAGTAAGAAAGGGCAAAAAAGCCCATTTTGCTTTCAGGATTAGTGTTCTTTCAATCAGTTTAATAGCCATGTTGATTCAGCATTTTGGTTACAAGAGGCTATGACAAAAATTAAATAACTTAGAAAATAAGGGGAAAACCAATAATGATTCAGACCAATCAAGGATTGCAGGTCCTCTTGCCTGCAAATGGAAAGCTCACTGTCAGGGTTTGATTCTTGACCTGAGAAACTCACACTGGCTACACTCATTATGCTGAAGGGCAACACCATGCAAAGAATATAAGATGTGGGGCCTGAGGAGCCAAGATGCTTACATTCTGATCCAGCACCTGCCACATCTTGAGAGAAGGTAATTTAGTGAGCAGTTTTAATCTTTTGGACCTATTATTTTCCCTTCATAATTAGAGAGGGTCCTTTTATATGTACCCTATGTTTTCCTCCCATTTCTCATACTCTGTGAATATTACCCATCAATCAGTAACCGTAATTGTTTTTAAAAACTAAAGGACAAAAGAAAGGAGTGAGCAACAAAATAGAGATTCAAATAAACTGTTTTTTATTGGTTATATTCTTTTAACACAACTATTATCACAGAAAAACAAAATTAAAAAAAAACCCTATTGTTAAAACTATTTAACAATCTAACACCAAATTTTTAATAGAAGATCAAGTTATTATTTTTAAAAGTCCTGCATGATTTGGCTCCAGCATTGTTTCACTCTACGAAGGCCATCTCTGCCAGTCTGCCATAAATTCTGCCACATTGGGCTTCCTCCAATTTGTGTAGCTCTTTTCTGTTCTATATTTTACTAGAAAAACCCTTTCCAACTCTTAGCTTTCCTAATTCCTGTTCATATTAATAATTCAGAACTGTTATATATCAACTTTTTGGGAAAGAATTCCTTGACCCTGAATCTTAACTAGGTCTCTGTTTTGTTAGCTCATTGCGCCTTTTACATTTCCTTCAAAGCAGTCATCACATTTTAAATTAATATGTAGGAGGTGATTTTAAAATGCGTTTCCAAAATCTTTACACTCTTCCCTTCCTTGGAATCCAGGTCGACGTTAGTGATTCACTTATAACCAATCAAATGTATCTGAAGGGATACAAGATAAATTTGAGGTCAGAAAAGCCCATGAAAGGTAATTCAGATTCCATCTGACTCACCTCAGATACTAGCTCTGCAGAATCCCAAGTACCACATAAAAAGTCTGACTATCCTGAGAAAATCATGCTACAGAGGCGACCTTTTGACTCCATTCAATAGCTGAGTTGAGTTCTAAGCTCTCAGACATGTGGATAAATTATCTTAAAGGTTATTCATAATTGTAAACCAGCCAACATCTGACTAACTGCAAAAAAAAAAAAAAATCTCAAGAGGAAACGGTTCATTTAAACTATTCCTACAGCTTGACTCACAGAATAAAATGATTATGCCAATTTTGGGGGTAATGTGTTATGTATCAAAATAACATGTAAGTAACTATGTATTTATATTTTATTTTCCTCTATGCTTCAGTGTATGTCTATGGAGAGGGAATGTGCCTATTTGACCTCCGCTGTGTACCCAATTAATAGGATGATGCACATAAAATATTGATATCAAAAGAATGATGTGGATGTTTCACAAAACATTTAGAATGTTTATTATATAATTTTCACATAATACATTCAATATTAGTCATTTTATGACTAGGCAACAACTTTTTCAAAGGGTTTTAATATAGAATACCATTTAATATTGAGCACCACTTAGCAACATGCATGCTTGATTTTGCAATGTATTTAAATACATCCCTGTGGATTTTGTTTCAAACAACTTCAACTACATTCAAATTTCACACACTGCTGGTTGGATTGTACAATGGTGCAGATATTTTGGAAAACAGTTTACTAGTTTCATAAAATTTTAAACATAGTTTAATTTTTAAATTTACCCCAAAGACAAAGCAGTTTTATGCCAAGATATATACATAAATTAAAATATATGTCCACTTAAAGACTTGTTTCTAAATGTTCATAGCAGCAGCATTCATAACAGCAAAAAGCAGAAACAACCCAAATGCTCATCAACTGGAGAATAGATGAAATTTTGGAAGGAAAAAAGAAATAGTGAAGTACTAATGTATATTCCAACATGGATGGATTTCAAAATATCATGGTAGGTGAAAGGACCCAGAAACAAAAGAGCACACATTGTTTACTTCCTTTTATATGAAATGTTCATAAAAAGAAAACTGTATAGAAGAAAAGTAGATTGATGGTTATTTGCAATTTGGGAAAGGAAAATGCAGTGACTACAATTGCACATGAATATTCTTTATGGAGTCATAGGAATATTTTACAATTTGATAGTTCTGTTGCTTCTACAATTCTGTGTTATTACCAAAAATAATTAAATTACAAACATAAATTAGCAAATGTTATGGTGCATGAATTATCCCGGAAAGCAAAGAAAATGTGCCACACTATGACATTGCCAGTAGTTTTAAAAGAAAGAGCAATTGTTAGAACCATCTGGGAATTCTCAGAAACATATTCCTAAATGTGATTTACCTCATGAATAAATGTATAAAACTTTTTTGTGTGTGTGAAAATAGAAAATGATGTAAAAGAGCAAGCTAAACACAAAAGTAGAAACTAAAGCAAAGGGAGAAAGACAAAATGTAATGAGTTAACAGAAAAATGGAAGCAATTTGTAGCAAATGGAGAGGAAAGGAAACTTAGAAAAATCCACAATATATCAAATGGTGCACAAAGTACAGCAGTAGCCCATGTGTATTGTCTTACAACACACTTCAAAAGTCCCGCGGTGAAAACATATTATGAAAGTGCGACCCACCCGAGTAGAAATGTAGACACCAGAGTACTTTTCAAAACAAGTGAGAATAAGGAAATTGATCATGAAAATGAGGCCTTGTCTGTGTGATAAATCAGAAATACTGATAGTACTCTCCAAAAACAACTAAAAATAAAAGTAAACACATTAACAAATGCAACTGACAAAGTTAATTGCCTATTCTAAAACATGGCTTCTCTCTTTGAAACATCAACATTAATAAAAGAGGAGCATGCTAATTGACTATATCCTCAGGATGCCCACCAGCCAATCAGGAGTGAGCATGCAAATTAACCCAACAAATATGGTGGGTTAATTTGCATACACAGGAGCCCAGTGGCCAGTGTGGGGCGCTTGTGTCCTAATCATGGCAATGATGCAGGTGTTCTGCACCACCCCAGCCACTTCGGGCCTCTGGTCAGTGTGGGAAGGCAGAAAGGTGACTCTAGGCCAGAGTGAAGGCTGTGCTGGCAGCCAGGGAAAGTAAGGCCCATTCTTGTATGAATCTTCGTGCATTGGGCTTCTAGTTTTATAATATTGGACAAGACAAATTTAAAAGGCAATAATGATATATCCATGACTATAGACATTTTACGTATTGTAAGAAATTTAGTTCTAAATATAATCTAACTCATGAGTAATTTTATAAGCCTTCTTTCAAGACTACTAAATGTTATACTAGCAAATTATGACTTAAACTGAAAAAAAAATTACTTGAACTGCTTTTGTTCTATAATGCTACAAGAACAAGAATGGTCCCATTAAAAAATTTTTTGTGTCATTAAAATAATGAAACAACTCTTTGGAAGTTAACATCAATGAACTATTATGAATAATTATCTTTCCATATGCAGTAAGATTTTTAAAACTTGAAATTCAGTTGGTGGAAATATGGCCCTTTTAATTAAAATGTATATTAGTTGGAAGTTAACTGGATCACTATACAATCATATATAATTTTTCAATCTGGGGGTACTTTCATTGATAATTTAGAGCTTTTGACTTATACTAAATGGAATCATATTTAATTTCCCAGAAATTGCTGAATAATTCTTCCTTCAATATTGGTTTTTATTTCTTGTTACTGTCGTGTGGCTTATTTGAAGATAACAACTCACTTCCTACTTCTGAACTGCTCTCTAATATGATTTATAGCTAAACAGAATACCAAAATAATAGGAGAAAAAAAGCTTGTTTAATAATTAAATGTAACAACATGTGGCATGAAGTTAAGAAGTTCTATGAAAGACCAGAGTAGCCACTTGCTTTGCAAACAATATAACTCAATATTCAGAAATTTTGTGTTTACTTGCTTTTTATAAATAAGCTGTATTTTTATTAAATTTGTTAGGGTGATATTGCTTAATAAAATTATTTAGGTTTCAAGTGTACAATTCTATGATACATCATCTTTATATTGCATAGTGTGTTTACTAGCCAATTTCAAATCTCCCATTACCATAAATGTCACCCCTTTACTCTTTACTGCCTCAAACCCCTTCCTTCTGGCAACCACTATACTATTGTCTATGTCTATGAGTTGTTGTTCATTTGTTTATCTTGTTTATTCATTTGTTGCTTTCAGTTTTACTTCTCATATATGAATGAAATCATATGTTTTTTTTTATTTTTCTACTTTTATAGGCTGAGCTTGTTAAACTCTGAATAATTGATATATAAAATGTTACTTCATCAATTCCCTAAAGCTTTCAAGTGTGTAACCAACTTTTCCTTCAAACTTTTTAAAATATTTTTTCTTAACTAAGATTCAATAGGTGAAAATGTGTTATAATATTTATTATTTTTATAAATTTTACCAATTTCTTTATATTCACAATCCTTCAATTTGCCTTTTACTCTGTGATTTTCTCATTTCCTGTTGCTGTTTTTTCTTCTTAAGCACAACTCTTTGAAGTTAAGAGCAGTAATCAAATAAGGACATAAAAATCAAATTGTTGGGAGAATTATTTTCTTCCTCATACTTGTGTAGCTCATGTCAATGGTCATTCAGTGTTACCTGGTTTATCTCCATAGATTTCACTGTTTGTGTGTGTAAAACCTGAGTTGTCTGCCTAGAACTTGAAATGTTTTTTCCATCCTCTATAAGAATAGAAAAAAGAATTCTTCACAAATCTTGATGGTGTTAAAACAAGGGAAACCCTGAACCAGGGCCCTGGCTGAGAATTTCCCACTGCAAAACACTCATAATGTCACCAAGGGAGGAACAGTGCTGCTCTCTGAGAAGTCAGATAAAATAATTTCAGTAAAGCTGAAACCGGTTTAGCTCAGTGGATAGTGTCTGCTGGATTCTGGTCAAGGGCATGTACCTTGGTTGACTGCACATCCCCAGTAGGGGGGGTGCAAGAGGCAGCTGATCAATGTTTCTAATTCTCTATCCCTCTCCCTTCCTCTCTATAAAAATTCAATAAAATATATTTAAAAAACAACAACACACAACTCCAGTAAAATATCTGCATCCATGGATCCATTTATTTTTATCCAATTTTTCTATCCAACAACCAACTTCCTCAAATGACTTCTTAAAAACCAAGGATTTGGCTATTTTAAACCATCTAATCTAAACAAAGGGAACGATTTGTAAACAGGATAAGTTTAAAATGAGTGTACAAGTGAGATCAGAAATGTTATCAAATAAACTTCAAATTTAGGACTCTCTTGTACTGAGGGAAAATAGTATAGAAAACAGCTCCCTGAAACATTAATTTTATATGCCAATTGAGAAAACAAGCCCAGATATTCAGGACAGCAAAAACTACCATCAAGTAACATTTTTGCCTCCTCTTATCACTAAGGAATCTAAAATTATCATCAAAATGAGAAGAGCTTACAGAGTTTGTGCTCAAACTTTTGCCATCCTGATTGTCTCAGAACTCATACTTACGGTGAAAACCACAGGATCTACTGAACTCCAGGAATTGGAAAGTAGGTGAATTTAAGTCATGTGTTCCACGGGGCATAGAAGAAATAATTGTACACACTAGAAACTGGAAAATTAGCCCCTTTTTTCTCTCAAAATCTGTGCACAGTGTTAATGCCTCTGAGTAGATGCTCTGATCTAGCTGGTTGATAATAAGAGAAGATTTTTAAATGAGAACTTACATGCAAATTGAAGCACAACAGTTGTTCTCTCTAATTTTTATGAGTCACATAACAAATGACAGTTCTTTAATTGAAGTTAGAAGCAAACGACTTCTCAGAAATGTCTTAGAATTTAATTCCCCTAGGTCTATTTCTGTTCATTTGCTACAGTGGTTTTGGAAAGCTGTAAGAGACAATACCAGCATAAAAAAATTTAAATGCTTGAAGTTCCTTGTGACAGAGACTGTAATGTGTTCGCCAAAACCAATTTCATTTTCCCATCACATACACTGTTAGAACATATGTGCCTTTAAATGAAGTAATTTTCTGAATCCTGGCCAATAAAATGTAAGGGTTCTCTGTGTCTATTTCAGGCCAAATGGTCAATGTTGGAAGTGTTCTTTCTCCAGTCTTTCTCCCTATCTTCTGAGAGAGTACTCTGAGGACATGGAGAATGCTGGCATCATGAGAGAGAGTCTGAGTTCCTGAGTAGCCAGATGTAAGCCTTATACTTTGAGATGATTGACTATGCAGCTCTAATCTTTTTAAATCACTGATCAATCAAAATGTATTTAGAGCAGCAAGTGATAACTAAACTCATAGCGACATCAGTTCTTTAGAGTGGGGATATGCAATAAAAAAACAAACAAACACAAAACATAAAATGTTGACATTGAATTTGCAATTGGGCTCGTAGCAATAAGGTAACAGGTTGGGAAGCTAGAGACCCATATTATGAAATGAAAAAAATATTTAGTAATATTTCATTTGCAGTTTCCTAGAAGGCAGAACACGTGATGAAGAAGCAGGTGGCCCGGGGAAATGGCAAGAAAGAGTGAGCTTATGCGTTTCTGACATTATTGACTGCCTTTCACAATGTACTATAGCAAAGAAATCAGTTCACGAGGAAATTGACTGGATTCCCAAACAAGGTTAAAGAGAACACAGTCTGGCTAGAGAGCAAGAACGCTTAACAAATAGAGAACTGTTTTTACACTCATCTACTCATACTAACATACTCCCTCCACTCCAGCTATGTAAATGCTGCTGTTTGCACAATACCTCTTTCCCCGGCAATAGATGGCACAGAGTGCTGCTCCTTAACTAAAGAGCAAGAATACTGTTTATATTATTTTCTCAAGTGTTGCCAAGCACCCAGAAGAGTGTTCAGCATGCCATAGGCTCTGAGAAAGATATCTATTGAATGTATTTACATGCTTAAAATATTAATTTAAACAGACTAAGCAGAAAATAAAGTTTCAGCTTCTATTCTGATAGTCTCAGGTACACAAAAATCCTAAAGACCGAAGAGGTCATCCATTCAAATAAATCGTGGGACTGCAAAGAGGAGTTACACATGTTTACAGCATGCCATATATGGACAGTTTCATACATGTACAGAAACCACTACTGTGCAAGATCATGATACCTCCCTTTTAGTCAGATTATTGGGAATATGTGTACGCAAATTAAGGTGAGGCTGTTGGCTCATTACCTCAAGGAAGACAGCTTACCATGCTGTAATAAGGGGCATTTCAGCAAGAAGGTTTAAGGGAAAGCTATTTTACAATGTGGGCTTCCATTAGGTGATTTTGGAGAGGGTTCGGAAAGAAAGTGTATTCGCTTTGCCGAAACCGGTTTGGCTCAGTGGTAGAGCATCGGTCTGCGGACTGAAGGGTCCAGGGTTCAATTCCGGTCAAGGGCATGTACATTGGTTGCGGGCACATCCCCGGTGGGGCTGTGCAAGAGGCAGCTGGTCGATGTTTCTCTCTCATCGATGTTTCTAGCTCTCTCTCCCTCTCCCTTCCTCTGTGTAAAAAATCAATTATATATATATATATATATATATATATATATATATATATATATATATATATGTATTCCCTCTGTTGCGTGTTGTTGGAAAGAAAAGGTAATTCTACAATTGGGTATATTACTGTGTTTTATGTGGATAGTGAGAGAATGGAGCAGGTATAAAGCTGCAATTGATAAAGAAGCATCAGTAACTCGTGTAATAATGAAAAGGGGAATGCCTGGTCATTGCTGTGTTTTGGAGAGAGTTCTTAGATTTGTCTATGTTCCAAACATGATTAAGGGATTTCAACATTTTGGTTTGCTTCCATCACACTTTAGAATGTATCTGATTTTGGCAATCTCTGAAATTATTTATGTTCAACAGAAAAAAAACAAAAAAAAAAACAAAAAAAAAAACAACCACTATGGCTTACCTGTCATGGATTGCTGTTTTCTTTCTTAGTCACATTTGCAAATGAGTATTGATGATTGGTTAGGTAAAATGAAATATAAAACTCATAAAAACATTGCCATTTTCAAATGAGGAGGGGTGAAGGGGATTCTAATACCATAAATTTTAAATCTCAACATATTCTAGATCATCCTATCCTCAAGTTCTCCTCTTCTCAAAAGTATATAAGAAAATAGTGAAATTATAAAATCAACATTTTCTATAGTCAGTCATTTTTTTCTTCCTCAACAACTCAGTATGTTCAGAATTATATTTTAAACTAGAAGCCCGATACAGGAAGATTTGTGCAAGAACGGACCTTCCTTCCCCTGGCTGCTGGCACTACCTTCTTTCTGGCCTGAGCCACCTTTTCACTCCTGCCTGGAGCCACCTTTCCGCCTTCTCACACTGCCCAGAGGCCCAGAGCAGCTGGGGCAGTGTGGAACACCTGCATCATTGCCATGGCAAGAACACAAGTGTCCCACCTCACCCTTGACTGCTCAGCACCTATGTATGCAAATTAACCCACCATCTTTGTTGGGTTAATTTGCATACTCCTTATTGGCTGTGGGCATCTTGAAGGTATGGTCAGTTTGCATCTTACTCTTTTATTAGTGTAGATTAAGTTAACAAAACCAATTGAAATTCCCAAAAGAAAAATTTCTCCTCTATTCCTTCAGTATGAAATTTCATTCTATGTAACTTTCTTAACAAAGTTACCACAGTATAATATATCCTATCTAATAAAGAGGGAATATGCAAATTGACCATAACTCTGTGACAAATATGGTGGTGCTAGTGGCCAATAAGGATAGAATATGCAAATTGACTGTCATTCCATGACAAAGATGATGGCTGGACCAGGACGCTTGCATCATTGCCATGGCTTCTGGGCCTGCTTTGTCACTGTTGCCCACAGGGCTGGCGGAGCAGGGACACAAGCCCGTAGGAAACCTGTGGGAAGGGGGATAAATTATCATAACTTTATCTCCCTTTGCACAAGACAAGAAAACTGACCCTTGTACATTTAATGATGTGGCCCACACCTTTCTATTGTACAAGCACAGGGTATGTTATGACCACTCCCAGGAAGATCTTGTCAGAATACTGTCTCTGGAGAATAATGCTACTGTGGCAAATAATCTAATAGAGGAAACAAGCTTTTGTTGGGTATATTCTGAAGGTCAGAGAACATGCCACCCCAACATATGCTGTGCTGTTATATTGATGATCTTGAGTTGCAGATGCTTGAAAAACAGCAAATGCGAGGAGAGGCTTTCACTGAAGTCTCCTGATATGCCTAAAATCGGACCCCTGAAAAGGAGCTTAAATGTCATTGGTCCCCTCGAAGAGAAAAATGTCATAAGCCAGTGAAGACTGACTGCTGTCACAGGACAGGAGACTAGAAGTTGACATCACACCTAAACTTTGTTACAAACTCTCTCCCCCTAACCCCCTTCATCTTTCCTAAAAAACATTTACTCTCCTCTAAGAGGCCTACATTTCCCATCCCTTTTCCCTAGGAAGAAAGTATTTAAATCTGGATTCTAAGCCACCTTGGGGAGTTACTCATTTCCCCCTGGGATCTCCCACATACATATACATGAGGTACACATGTTAATGAACTTTTGTTTTTCTCTTGTTAATCTGTCTTTCATTACAAGGGCCTCTGCTAAGAACTCGGAAGGGTAGAGGAAAACTATTTTTCCTCCTCCAAAATTCTATCTCGGGAAATCAAGTCCCGGGCTGAACAGTGAGATTGGCTCAAGTGTCAAGCAGTCCCGGCTGAGGGGAGGGAAGCTCCTATGGGGAAATCACGGATATTGGCATCAAAGGAGGACAGAGGGCACATGTATGGTTGCTGGTGGGAGTTTAAAGTGGTTCAACATTTTTGGAGGATTTTTTGGCAAAATCAATAAAAATGTTCACAGTACATCCAAGAGTCTTCTACTAGAAATCTCATCTGCTGAGATAAAGCATGAGTGCATAAGCCCTGGTCAGAACCAAGGATGCTACTGTGGGCTCCCCTTCCACAATAGAAAAACCTTTTAAAAACCTGCTAACAACCTGCATGACTTCTGAACAAAGCCATGGTGGCAGGGCTGAGGCAGAGGCAATTAGAGGCGATCAGGCAGGCAGGGGAGAGCAGTTAGGGGGATCAGGCCAGCAGGCAGGTGAGTGGTTAGGAGCTAGCAGTTCTGAGGAGTCCTGGATTGGAGAGGGTACAGGCTGGGCTGAGAGACCCCTCCTCCTGTGCAAGAATTTGTGCACCAGGGCTCTAGTATAAACATGCTTGGCTTCTTTTTCCTTACAATTTAATATGGTGCTTCAAATTAAAAACAAATGTGGGCCGGCACCGGTTTGGCTCAGTGGATAGAGCGTCAGCCTGCGGACTGAAAGGTCCCGGGTTCGATTCCAGTCAAGGGCATGTTCCTTGGTTGTGGGCACATCCCCAGTAGGGGGTGTGCAAGAGGCGGCTGATCGATGACTCTCTCTCATCGATGTTTCTAACTCTCTATCTCTCTCCCTTCCTTTCTGTACAAAATCAATAAAATGTTAAAAAAAACAAACAAATGTGGATGCCTGATGTGAAGATAGATATATTTAAAATAAGCAACCAAAATTTCATTAAAAACCTAATGCTTACATGCAGAGTTTTCAAATCAATGGTGCATTGCATCTAGAGTTAGTGTCAAAAATGAGGGATAGTATCTTAGAGACTTTTTGAAGAATTAAACAATTTCTCTTGTGAGTTCTATACTCTAATGCACTAAGGGAAGACTGTTAAAACATAATACACATTTGTCCCAGGGAGGCCAAGAATAAGACTCAAAATTAGATCAAGATACATGATCTAAAATTTCTCTGTGTCTTCTAATACCACAGAAGTAATTTGGCCTCTCTGAAACCATGTATAGATAAGTCTTTCTCCCCTTTATTCTTTGATAGCAGATACCACACATTATTGGATCTAAGTTTTATAATTCCTTCTCCCAGAGGAGTCCTAATGCCTTAGTAACATTTAATGGAAAGGCAGGATCAGTTTAGGTGATAATCATTATGAAAGAGTGAATTATGTTTCCTGAGTAGTAAAACATGTGGTTACATGGTAATATCTATGATCTTTGACCTTTTTTTCTCTAAATAGTAAGCAAAAATAAAAATACAGAAATATCCCCATGTTTTTTTCTATAAAAAGATATTAATCTCTTAAAAATATTTACTCCTTTCACAATTTTTTCTATAACTGATAGAAACCATATGATCATGTATATAAAGTGAACTTTTTAATATATTTTCTATAGCAATTTCCCTTTTCTGATTAACAGAGGAAGATACAGTAGCAGAACTTCTAGCTTTGAGAACATTCTTATACGTTAAATTTTGCTTTATTTGCCTAATAGTTGAATTTTTGTGTTATTAGGTAATAATTACAATTCAAGACAAACAACATATTTTTAAAATATTTTGTTAATGTATGATGTGTCATAAGTCACATTTATTTTTAATGTGTTGGGAGTCAACTAAAGTAAGTGAATGAGTAGAAATGGACATTTAAATATATAACTTAATACTTTTTTTTCTGGAAAAACTTTTTTATTAGTAAGATCTGCTTGCATTAGAAATCCTGCTTAATTTTCTTCTGGTGAAATTAAGATCAACTATAATAATAAAAGTGTAATATGTTAATTAGATCTGATAGCCAAATAGTGAAACGACTGTCTGGACAACCTTCCAGATGAAGCCAAGGCTGCAAGTGCCGAGCCCCTTGCATGAATTTCATGCGTCAGGCCTCTAGTGTTAAATAAACCTGAAGCAAATTGTAGCTTTTTTGGGGTTTTTAAGAAAATCTGCACGGAAGAACATATTTGCCCATTATACATCTGATACTAGGTTAATAACCACAATTTATAAAGAATGTATAAAACTCAATACCAATAAAACAAATAATTTAATTAAAAATGGATTAAGGACCTGAATAGACACTTATCCAAAGAGGATATACAGATGGCCAATACAGATATGAAAAGATGCTCAACAGAAAGATGCATATTAAAAGCATAATGATATATCATCTCATATCAAATTAGTTATCATCAACAAATCAACAAACGAGTGTTGGAGGATGTGAAGAAAAGAGAGCACTCATGCACTCTTGGTGGAAATGCATAATGGTGCAGCCACAGGGAAAAACAGTATGGAGTTTCCTCAAAAAATTTAAAATGGGACTGCCTTATGACCCACCAATTCCACTTCTGAGAATATATTTGAAGAAACCAGAAATAATAACTATAAAGAATATATGCATTCCTATGTTCATTGCAGCATGATTTTGCAATAGTCAAGGTTTGGGATCAGCCCAAGTGGCCATCAGTAGAGGAGTGTATAAAAAAGCTATGGTACTCAGCCATAAGAAAGAAAGGGAATCGTATTCTTTGTGACAGCCTGGATGGACTTGGAGAGCATTATGCTAAGTGGAATAAGCCAAACAGGGAAGGACAAGGACTATATGATTTCAATCATATGTGGAATCTAATGAATAAACTAACAAACAAAATAGAAACAGATTCATAGATATAGAGAACAGAATGACAGCTGTCAGAGTGGAGGGAGGTTGGGGCAGGGTAAAAAGGTGAATGGATTAAGCAAAGAAAGAAAGTTTTATAAAACACACCTAACAGACACAGACAACAGAATGGTGGTTACCAAAGGGCAAAGGAGTTAGGGAGAGGAAAGTAGGGTAAAGAGGGGATAAATGGTAATGCACAGAGACTTGACTTGTGGTGGTGAACACAGAATACATGATACAGATGGTGTATTCTATAATTGTATACCTGAGACCTACATGATTTTATTAACCAAGGTCACCCCAATAAATTAAAATAAGAAAATACAGCCCTCTTACCAGGTTAAAAAAAATCAAATAAGTCTGTAACAAATTGAAACCCCTATGAGATTTTTTAAAAATATTTTAATTGATTTTTTTAGAGAGGAAGGGAGAGGGATAGAGAATTAAAAACGTCAATGAGAGAGAATCATTGACCAGCTGCCTCCTGCACACCCACTGGGGATGTGCCCGCAACCAATATACATGCCCTTGACCAGAATCAAACCTGGGACCTTTTAGTCCACAGTTAGATGCTCTACCCGCTGAGCCAAACCAGTTTCCGCCCCCTATGAGATTTTTAAGGCACTGTGAAATTTGATCAAAGACTAAATTTTCTTTAGGAAACTGTCCTCCATTCTTTCTGAATTACAAATAGTCAGAATCCCTTTTTAAAAAATATATGTTATTGATTTTTTTTTACAGAGAGGAAGGGAGAGAGATACTTAGAAACATTGATGAGAGAGAAACATCAACAAGCTGCATGTGCCCAGAACCAAGGTACATGCTCTTGACAGGAATCGAACCTGGGACCCTTTAGTCCGCAGGCCGACGCTCTATCCACTAAACAAAACTGGCTTCGGCACAAATAGTCAGACACCTTATGTGGAGTAGCAAGAGAAGTAAGGATTTGAAAAATGACACCAAATTTGTTAAGGACCTGACAAACTAAAAGCCAAAGAAGGGGTTGTACTGGGAAGAAATTTTATTCCACAAATGTTCCCATTTAGGATTGAGTGAAAGAAGACACCTAATTTTTGTAGGTAGTGTGTGTGTGCGTGTGTGTGTGTGTGTTTATCCTCAAAATTAGATTTTCTTTTAAAATGTCATATTAACATAAATTAATTTATGCCTAGTTTATGAATACATGAATATGAAAAAATACACTAAACTGAGCATTATGGCAGTATACTCACAGCCCAGCATCATAGCACATTATGTTATCACAATAAATCATCTCATGACAACTAAGTAACCATGTGCACTTGAACATATAAATAAATAAATACATCACATATAAATGTCAGTTTTGATTTTTTGAAACTAGTGATTTCTAACACAATAAAAAACAATACATTCAACTAGAGACATTGACTTTAATAGAATTAAGATTAAAGTTAGCATATTTGCTGCCTGATTAGAATATGGATTTGTAAATATTTAGGTTGAATATCAATAGAAGTCTTCAGCCTAGGAAAGTACATTTATCATATAGTCCTTCTACATGGGTTTTTTGTTGTTGTTTTGTTTTGTTTTGTTTTGTTTTTGCATCACTTCCTGCACAAACTCAATGATGCAACTAATAATAAATCTTTAGGATTATTGTTTTGATTACCTTTATAATCTATAGCAATTTAAGATTTTATAAATAATTCAAAACTTGGAATTTGTATAATTTTCATATAATACATTTTCAAGTAATTATGGTACCTTACCTTGACAACTTTGTAAAACTCCTAATTTTTAAAATATTAATATATTACCCTGAAGATTATTTTTTCTATTCATTACTTACAAAACATTTATTTTGATAAAAGGAGAGCTACAGCAGTTGAATTTATGGTCTAAAAAGTGCAGATTAAGTGAATAGTTACTTATGGTAAAACTTTATAGGTAATAAATGTTAACTTCTGATCTGCATTTATAAAATGGCAATATTTTCCCTTGGAATTATAACAATAAAAGATCACAGTTCACTACAGATATGGATCATTAATACCTTGAGGACTTGAATTTATTTGTAGGTAATAAAATTTTGTAAGAATTGTCACCTACCTAGAATAGATCAAAAAAGATTTTTTTGTCTGGCTTCATTTTCATTAGCATACTAGTCTAAAAATATGTAACTAATGCTCTCATACAGCGATTAAAAGTTAAAGTGAAGTTTATAGTCCCACTAAAAGTTACTTTATATATAACTGCATGTCTTACGTTAGAATTTAGGCAACTACTAGTATAGTCACTTATTTTGATGGAAGTTCATGCTGGACAAAATTTAATAAGTTATAATAAATACATTTTTTTATAAGAAAAGAGCCTGCATTTCTAGAATTCAAAGCTGAGTTGTTTACAACTTGAAAATTTTCCTTTGTTATGACAAATGAATTAACAATTAAGATGAAAACATTGCAATTAATATTCAGCTGTGCTAAAAGTGGTATTTTTCTTTAACCTGAATCAAAGAATGGGGGGGGGGGGGGGGGGGGGGAAAATAAAACTATCCCCTAAATAATTAAAGTTTTCTTCTATGACTGATTACCTGCAAAGATAGTTTTAACAACTTAAATGAAATTATAGTGCTGTTGCTAATTTAGAGGAGACCCTCAGAATCTCTAGATTAAGCTCATAGACACAGAGAGTAAAATGAGAGAATCTCAAGAGACATGACACAAAACTAAACTTCACCCATATTTCACCATTCAGGGGAATACTTCTTAAGAAGTAAATTTCCTTCGCCTTAAAAGGTTTTTTAATGAGCATGCATGTGCGTGTATTTCTATGTGTGTGAGTTGGCTCAATATTGAAATTAATACTCTATTTTTAGAATTTAATATTACATCATGACAATTTACTCATTCCATTAAATATTCATTGAAATGATGATTTTCATTAACTCAGATAATTTTCTAAAGAGCATCTTTGGGAGTACATTTTTCATATAAGAAATCTTCAATTATATTAAAACTAGAGGCCCGGTGTACAAATTATGCCTGGGTGAAGTTCCTCGGCCTGGTCAGTGATCAAAGCCTATTGGGGGGTGAGCCAACTGGGGGAAAGGACCTATAATGGTGGGGGGGACTTGGGCAGGGCCGGCCCAGGGGAGTTGCTGTAGGCAGTTTGCTGGCCATCCCTTCCCCCACCTGGGGTGGGGATGCTTATCAGGACCAGGCCAGCTGGGGGGATGGGCTTCAGGAAGTTGGGGGCGAGAGGGCGAGCAGGGCCCTGATTGGGCTAATTGGTCACCACAGTGCACGTTGTAGCAACCAGCCATTCTGGTTGTTCCATTGTTCCCCTTGCTTAGCTTTTATAGATAGACAGATAGATACCTTGATATGAGCTTTAAGTAGTAAAACAAAATAAAAAATAGCAATTATGTTTGTATATCATTTTATATAGAGACTAATAAAAATAAAGGTAATGAATTAAAAAGAGATTACCCGTAGTAACTAGAGGCCCAGTGCATGGATTCATGCACCAGTGAGGACCCTTGCCAGTGCTAAGGATGTTAGACTGTGAGGTACCTTGTGGGGAGCTGCACTGAATGCAGGGGTTCTATATTCCTGAATGCAGGCATGGGTGTAGGACACAGCTCTCTATGTGCCCCCCTTTCCATTATCCTAAGTGGAAAGTTACTACTACCCCTAGGAATGCTGCTAACTGCAGATGTCTTTGCTTTAGGGTAAAACAATTGATAGGAGCCTGCTGACGCAGAAGGAACTGCGAGTTAAAAGGTCAGGTGGTTGTAAAAGATCAGGTGCTGAAGGAACTTATTGGTATTGGAACTCATCATGTTAGCAGAAACGGCCACCTGCACGATTGCCTGAAATAAATATTTTCTCCTTCAGAATTGTATTTAAAGGTTGGAAAAATAAAATTTGGGGCTGCAGACCTCAGGTCTGAGCCCTCCCGACCCCATCTGTTCTTGTCCGTCTTTTTCTTATCCTCACCCCTTTACTGTTCGTTGCCGGCAAGTTCTGGCAGTCCCTTGGCCTGGCCTGTGGGGATCTGGCCAAAACTGGCTCTCTGACATCCCTCGAGGGGTTCCAGATTTGAGAGGGCATTTCTCGTGTGATGCACTGTGGAATCGGGCTCCTTCTTCTCTGGTTCTGGGTATGTCACTGGAGAACTGCAGCTGCTAAGTCACCACAGCTTAGCAGCTCATGTGTTGAGTATCTGCCCCCCTGGTGGTCAGTGTGCCTCATAGCTACCGGTCAGACAGTCACTTAGGCTTTAACATATATAGATTATTTCTGATGTGACAGAGGTGATAGTATTCACTTAGTTTATCACTTTCGCTTCCTGGATTCCCAGGAAGATAACATTTCTGTCTCACAGTTACAGTGAGGGCCATATGGCTAGACCTGTTTCTAAAACAGGGAGCGTGGAATGAAAGTGATATAAAACACTTATGGGACTGGCCCCTTATAAATATCAGATACAGACTTCCAGTAATAATCATGGAGGCCCTGTATCCCATTTGGAGGAGTTATAAGATGATTAAAGGCTATGTAATCTACATCAAAATCTGGGTGAGAAATAACTATTTATTATACTATAACACTAATTAATATAACTTAGAAGTAGTATCATGAGAACATTCACTTCCTAGATTTTATGTTACTAACATGCATGCTGTAACAATTAAACTCACAACTTCCAGTGTATGCAAATTAACCACCATCTTTGTTGGGTTAATTTTCATACTTGCTCTGATTGGCTGTGGGTGTAGCAAAGGTATGGTCAAATAGAATTTTTCTCTTTTATTAGTGTAGATGGCACTCCTAGAAAAATTATATAACATCCAAAACTGATTTTTCCATGTATATATTTTCAATTCTAGGTTTTTTACTGTCTTTGTCTTTGAAACTCACAGATTTTATTTAGCACTAAATTGTATAGATACTGCCTCTGCCATTACTATTGTTTTGAATATTTCTCCCCTCTGCATTTCAGCTTCCACCACTTCTGTTTAGCCCCCGTTCTTCTATTGTCTGTACAGCCTGATACATGCTGTCCATGCTTCCAGTTTTTACTGTGTAAATCCATTTTTTTGTGACTGAGAACAGAGAAATTATTATGAAATGCAAATCTGCTTATATCACCATCTTGTTTTATAAATTGGACCCCCTGATATTTTATAGTGTGACAAAAGACATTAATAATCTGCCTTTAACCTATGTTTGTGTCTTCATCATAAATATTTGTTTCTTTGAAGTGTTTCCTCATTAACAAAAAATAATAATTCTCTTCCCTTCCAACTGCATACAGACTGCAGCCTTACCAGAGTTTTATATTATTGTTGTAATTATTTTCCTGTCTGCCCTTCACTAAATGGAAGCAACAATCTCTTATTTATCATTTTACTGGCTACAGTATGGGCATTTGTTCAAGCATGTTATGTACTTAAAAACTGTATGCTGACTTAACTAATGGATTCTTTATTCATTCTCAGAGGCTCTTTATTTCTTTTGCAATAAATGGAAGGACATACTAAGCATTTACCAACAGGTCCATTGTGCATATACTTTGTATTACAATAAGTGTTATAATATCTATCTGTTTGATTAAATTAATATGCTATAAGAATCTTATTAATTGAATTAAACTTAGTGTGGCACACAAGACTACTCAGCATTCATGACAATGTCTTATTAAGACTTACATATTTAAAAACAATCATATACATTTTACTTAACTAATAAAAATCTATCTAAAATGCATTTATATGCATAATCTAGACACATGGTAAAGGCTTTTCTGAGTAATTGGGGCCTGTTTCAACTTGAGGTTTGGTTCATCTGGATCTAATGAAGAGTGGATTTGGAAAACCAGAGACAGAATGTGTTATTGAAACTATATTTTTTCAAGGTCACAATGAATTGTGCATGTCACTCACTTGCAGATTTCCAGATGAATTGATGACTTTAAAAACAAACTTAACGCCCTAGCCTGTTTAGCTCAGTGGATAGAGCATTGTCCTGTGGACTGAAGGGTTCTAGGTTTAAGTTCACATGCCTGAGTTGCAGTCTAGATCCCCATTGGGGGAGGGGGAGGGTAGGAGGCAGCCAATCAATTATTCTCTCTCATCATTGATGTTTCTCTCTTCTTCTCCCTTCCTCTCTGAAATCAATATATATATATATATTCATTTATATAAAAAATAAAAACAAATTTAACAGATTTACTATGTACTGTAATTTATAGTGTGTTTAGCTGAATAATTAGCATAGACATTTGAGAAGGGACCCACTTCCTATAAACTAAATATATTACAATTAAATTTTATTATAATTGTTCTAATACAATCCACTGTAAACATTTTATTAACTCATGTTGTTATGCAATTATACTAACATTTAAAATAGACATAATTTCTTTTGAGTTCTAGAGACTATGGCCACAGAAAATATCTAGTTATTTCACTTTCTTTAAAAAATGTGTTGGAAACAAAAAGGAAAATAGGAATGAAAGTGGCTATAGAAGACAAACAGAGGCATCATATTTGCTCTATTTCAAACACCAAGCTTAAAAAAAAATCAAGGTTACATAAAAAAAAAAAAATGAATTTAGTCAATAAATAACTATTTTGCCTAACCTATTTCTTCTCATTGAATAAGGACAATATTTATCACTGTACTTAGCAATCTTAGCTTCAGGCCAAAAAGAATTGCTGTGCATTACATTTATGACAGATTTAAATATGAATGCATTTTGAGTTCAGGAAGCTAAATATAGGACTCTCCTTCACTAAGGTATAAAGAAAAAAAAATTGGGACTTTGATCATTGAAAATAATCAAATATAAACTGAACGTCTTCTGTTTTATCAGTCTGAATATTTAGTTTATGATTTTTCACTTTTTTATCCAAGATGATTGTAATAAAATTGTCTATTGTGTACAACTGCGCTTAGAGAAAACTCACACCAGATTTTCCTTCCTGGTTATCTCTGGAAACTCCTGGAGAATATCTTCATGTTCCACAAGTCCTTTCTGGGGGCCCAAAGCCCCATGACAAGGCAGTTTAATTCCTCATTTCTGTAGTTCATGCCCTGTTGTGTGCTCAGGGCATTTTCCATCATGTTTCTGCTTGTTTGAGAATCATGATTCTGTTTCTAGTTCCAGCAGCTGATAGTTCTACGATGGCTTTGGCAGTGGGACATTGCCCTTCTTTTATTATTCCCATAATGCAAGACAGTCATTAAAATTAGCTATTGTAGAAAACTATATACCAAACATATCATGTTCTTTGAACAAACCTCCACATGGCAGGCAGGAACTCCCTGACTCCACCCTAACCTCCCCAGGGTTTGCCAGGGAACTCCATGACTCACATCCCAGGCCGAGTGGTCATTCGATTCTTAACAAAAAGTTTTCTGGTTATTTCCCAAGGTGAGGATGTATAATAAACAGAAGTATTCATGTTGTTATAAGGAGTCTGTGATCAGTAACCTGGAGATGAACTGTTAAATAATAAGAAATAGCCGAAACCGGTTTGGCTCAGTGGATAGAGCATCAGCCTGTGGACTGAAGGGTCCCATGTTCGATTCCGGTCAGGGGCATGTACCTTGGTTGTGGGCACATCCCCAGTAGGGGGTATGCAGGAGGCAGCTGGTCGATGATTCTCTCTCATCGACGTTTCTAACTCTCTATCCCTCTCTCTTCCTCTCTGTAAAAAATCAATAAAATATATATTTTTTAAAAGAAATATATCTATCTGGGCCCTCAGTTACTGCTAATATTTGGTCTTTGACTCCAGTTTCTGACCCCAAGTACCTAAATCTCTTGGGATTTCATGGGTGACTTCATCTGTTGTTCTAATGAAGTGACTTTTGGTGGGCTCCTGGATGGGGGTTGGTCACTAAAAAACCAAGCCATGATAAGAAGCTTGGAATATTCAGCCCTATGCCCCCATCCTCCCGAACTGAGCTAATAGTCATGTCTGTGTTAAAAATCCCTATAGTGTGGGATTCAGAAAGCTTCCAGGTTGGTGAACACATACATTTGCAGGAGGCTGGCACACCCCAACTCCTGGAGGATAGAAGCTTCTGTGCTCAGCACCCTTCAGGACCTCGCCCTGTATATTTCTCCATTGGTATGTTCATTTGTGTCCTTTACAATATATTTTGTTATAAATCATCAAGAGTAAGTAAACCTTTGTTCTTGATTCTGTGAGCTACTTTTAGAAATTATGGAATCCGAGGAGGAGGTCATGGGAACCCTGATTTATAGCTGGTCGGTCAGAAGTGACAGCCTGGACTTTCTTGAAACCTGAACTCTGGCCTGGTGTCTGAAGTGACCTGCATTCTGTGGGGTGACACCCATTACCTGTGGGGTCTGCATTAGCTGTAGGTAAATAGTGTCAGAACTGAAATGAGTTATAGGACAGCCAGCTAGTATTGCATAATTGATTGTATGAGATACATGCACACATACACGCACATACGCAGGCACGCGCGTGCGCGTGTGCACACACACACACACACACATACACACACACATTTGATGTCAGGATGTTTTGAACATGAGAATAAATGAAAACACAGTAAGATTTTCTATACAGTTTGAAAACTAGCAAGGGGATTTTCATTAGAACTTTGAAGAGAAACTTGTGCTAAGTATTAATGGGACTACTAGTGAGACTATTTCACAGAGAGCTTTAAAAATATAACATGAGCCAAATAAACTTGTGGTTCTGGTTAAAAAATTTTCATATACAATGTGAGAAATGTCAATTAGGTTATTTTTGCTACATTTGATATATTGTTTCCAGAAAGAGATGAGTTACTATGAAACTGTTAAGTTGCAGATACAAAAATCAGCATACAAAATCCATGATATTTCTACACACTGCCAATAAACTACCTGAAAAAGAAATTTTAAAAATCTCATCTATAATAGCAACAGAAAAAATAAAATATTTAGGAATAAACTTAAACCTAGAGATGAATGACTTATACACTGTAAAATATAAAACATTAATGAAGGGAATTAAATAAGACACAGATAAAAATATTTCAATAAAGTTAAAAATTAAAGCTGTATAAAATGATTAAAATATAAACTAATCAAAAGGTAAATCTAAATATAGTGAAGTAATCTATGGAAGGCAAGGAATTTTTTAAAAATATATAAAAAACAAACAAATATATGAACAAACAGAAAACAAAAAATAAAATGACAGACTTAGTTCCTAACATATAAATGTGTTAGATATAAATGGTCTAAGTACACAAATTAAAGATGAAGACTGGCAGAGTGGATAAGAAAAAAAATCCAACTTTATGCTTTTTATAATGAATTCACTCCAAAGATAAGAAAAAAGAAAGTTGACATTAAAAGTTGACATAGAAAAGTTATATTACCTTAATGAAAAGAAAGTAGAAGTGGTTACATCAGGTAAAGTTGATTGAAATTTAAAAAAAAAGTTACCCAGAGATAGAGAGGAACAATATATAAAGCAAAGCGTTCCCCTAAGAAGACATAGCAATCCTAAATGTAGTATGTTTCTCCCTAAGATCTGGAATAAATCAAGAATAGCCGTATTCAGCACAGTACTAGAAATTGTAGATAGTGTGGAAAGAAATAAAACTGTTCATATTTGGAGATGACATGATTATCTCCATAGAAAATCCCAAGGAATTTACAAAATCTAATACTAATGAGTTCAGCAAGAATAAGAATGTGAGAACAGGAGAAGATTTGACTTTGGGTGGTGGATACGCAGTGCAATATACAGATCTTGTGAAATAGACACCTACACTGACTGGGGTATGGGTTGATGCGCAACCACTGGGCAAAATAAATTATATTTGAAATTTTTATTTTTCATAAATATTACTGCATAATATTTTTAATCATAGTGTTAATATCAGAATTATATTATACTTGAATAATTAACATTTGAATTATTTTATATTGCTGTATATCAAATTATCATTTTTATAGTTTGATTGTAAGGTATTTGATTTATTATAATTTTAATAGGTATTTGTCTTGGCACATACTTAAAATTTGACTTATGTTGTTAAAATTGTGTTTACAGATTTATTAATTAGTAAATATTTTGCCTAAATTTAAATTGTACATAAAATATAAATGTTTTCTTCAGAAAATAGGGCACTGTACAGCTTAAACCTTGAATATATCAAAAGAGCTCTTACAAGAAAAGTTCTAATAATTCAGACTGAAGTGCTCCTGAGAGACCCAAGGTTTGAAATGGTTTTTTAGGAATGGTAAGTGAGACTTCAAGTCTTAAATATATTACTTTATTTATGATAATAACAGTAATTGCTGTCTAATATATTTGTTCTAAGATTTGTTTTTGACATAGAAAAATAAATCGCCAGTTACCTCAGTTTTACCACCGACTAATCTAATTACTACATAATATTTACAATCTCTGCGCTTCATGAATAACATGCAGATCCTATATTTCAACTCTTGAAAGTTTAAATTGCACTTAAATCACAACACTTCAATATATCTTGTTTTGCAGGACTTTAAATATTGAATGTTATAAAGATATTTCAGAATAGTTCACTATACTAAGAAAATTACATTCTTTGTCTCTTCCTCTTCAAAGTCTTTGTGCTTGCACAAGGTAAGAAGTAGCCTTCCTTTGTTGCCACAAGACTGAGAGAGGAATGAGGGTAGGATACCTGACATATTAAGTATGATTCTTATAAGAAACACAGAGGATCCACCCCCTTTTTAATCTGTGATATATTTTTTCTCCTTAATGATTTATATACTAATTTCACTCCAGACTCTTAATCAAATTTCCCCTTGACTTATATCTTAATTTGAAAGTTTGTTTTGCTTGCAGGGTTATGATATTAAATATATATTTTTAGTACAACACAGACTGGTAACTAACTCAATATATAAATAAGTAAATAACCCATTTGATTTTATGTTAAGTGATTTTTTTGTTGTTGTTGTTAAAGGGACCACCAAGTGCATATACAAGAGTACTTTTGACCTAAATCTTATGCAAGAAGTATGTGCATTTGTTAGTGTAGGACAGTGGTCAGCAAACTGTGGCTCATGAGCCACATGCGGCTCTTTGGGCCCTTGAGTGTGGCTTTTCCACGAAATACCATGAGTGGGCGCATGCATACAGTGCGATTGAAACTTCATGGCCCATGCCCAGAAGTCAGTTTTTGGCTCTCAAAAATTTCAATCGTTGTACTGTTGATATTTGGCTCTGTTGACTAATGAGTTTGCCGACCACTGGTGTAGGAGAAAAAAAAGCAATGTCAGACCTCCCTTGGATTATCTTCTTTTGTCTCCAAGGAGATTCTTACTTGTTACCTGCTTTTTATCCAAAGGGTGGTCATTGACTAAAAAGTACATATGTTCAGTGTGTGGCTTCTGATTCAAAAACACCTGCATCCATGAATTACTTTCCAAATGCTGCTGTGATGAATTACCAGAAACTTAGCTGCTTAACACAATACACTTTTTTAAATCTTACATTATGTAAATGAGAAGTCTGACATGGATCTTATTGGGATAAAATTAAGTTTGGTGGCTACATTTATTTTTAGGATCTTAGGGCGAATCTTTTTCCCATCCTTTTCCAGCTTATAGAAACCACCTCCTTCCTGGGCCTATTCCCTCCTTCTCCATTTTCAAGCCAACAAGAATAGTTTGAATCCATGTCACATAGCATCACTCTGATCTCCTCTGCTGTCTCTCTCTTCTCCTACACATACCATATTCATAGGACCCAAGGATTAGGGTCTAGACATATTTAAAGGATGCTTATTCTACCTAGCACCATCATGTTGTGCCTCCAGACTTCTATAAACATCTTCTATAAGTATAATATCTTTAAAAGCTTCAATTTCCTCATTTTTAAATGGGAATAATCATCCTAGCTTTGCTTATTTGTTGTTAGAAAATAATTTTTAATATATGCAGGATTTTGTGTAGAATTCAACAAGTAATACAGAAAGAGGATGGAGACACAAGAAAAATGTCCTTAAGGTTTTACCTATTTTTATTGATTCCACCTGCATTTTGATAATTTGCTGATTTGCTGTAGTGAGTGCAAAGCTATTTGGAAATGCTTAAATAAAATTTTGAGAAGTATATCATTAACATAATTTTAACACGTTAAGTGCCCTGCCTGTTTTGTCTTCTGCACAAAAAGTATAGTGTTGGTCACCAGTGATTCACAATTAACGTGTTAATTGTTTAATACTGTAGATAAAATTGATAATCATAGAAACATTAGATTGTTGAGCAATCTTTCTATGACTACAGACCTAAACAGCATGGCTGGGTCCAAGCTGTTAAGAATGCTAATCACTGTCCAGACAGACTCTGTGTACGTTTCAAGGATGCCAACACCCTTCTGGCACCTGCCATGGATGCAGACGCTATTTACATCTGTTTTCTGTGGCAGTCATTGAAGGTGGCAGAAAAAAATACATTTTAACACAAGCTGCTCAAGTATGCAAGAACATATTTGGCTTGTCAAGGCCCTTTTTAAAAAGTATTGTCAGAGATGAGATTTATAGAAAATGCAAAATTTAACCAATAAATAAATATATCTTTCTGAGTTTATATGTGAATAAACATACTATGTATGGCATTTAATCAGTTGCTCTCATAAATGTTGACAGACATTTTTAAGCCAAAGGACAAGAAAAACAAAAAATATTTTTCATTTTAAAACTTAGGCTAGAATTATTAACCAAATTTACCATATATTGTATACTTGACACTTATATGTCTATAATATATATTTACAAAGATTAATATAGTTTCTTCTCATTTTGGAGGTGTTTCCCCCCCAAACAACCTTGATAACTCTAATCCCAAAGGAACTTTTAAGTAAACTCGAAGGCATTATTGTTTCTCAACACTAAGAAAATCCTAACTAAGTCTGGTTTTCCAATGGCTCCTTCCTGAAGTGATTTTATCAGTCCTGGGTAGCAGAAGCTAGACTGCCAAAGTAATTTTTTAAATATTTGCCCAGGCTGGAGAGTCTGTATGTAATAATAACTAGAGGGGACCTTTAACTTTGGGACATTAGCACAATACCAATAGGGGAATGACTGTACTTGTAGAGGAATAGTTGTTTAATTGACATAAACATAATTTTATACAATGCTATAAACAAGATATAGTAAATTTTGTTATGAGATATTATTGATAAATAAGAAAGTATTTCCCCTTTAATTTGATAGAGCTCATTCCTTCTAAACAGATCTCTTAAGCTCCCAAGATGTGCCAGGATTTAATTTTCTTGTGATATTCTATCTGCACATTATGCTTACAGACAATAACCTCTGCATCTAGTGTTTTATCCAATACCATTTTAATCATTTCTGTCTAATGTGGCTATTGCTGTCAAAATTATTTGCAATAATGATTCCTCATGCTTATATTTAGCTCTGTAATGGTATCTTTATCAGTTAGCATAGACAGAGTTCATTTTAGTCTCTTTCAGCAGAATATTCTAGTCTTTGGTGAAGATAGTAAGTCCATGGCCATTGCTCTAACAGAAAATAGTTATATCTCTAGGTTGAGAAAAAGAAAGATAACATGAAAATTCCTATAGTAAACTTTAAAAAGTGCCATTGACAGCAACTTGTGGTTACTCATGTATCTTCCTGTTTAAATTCTCACCAGAAGAGTAAAACTACGCTATTCACTCTAAGGATGTTCTTGCAAAAGTTGATGTTAATTAGGAGACTAAACATGTAGGTTAACACATAGGCAAAGCTTTTGATATTTTATAAAATATATTTTAATTGATTTCAGAGAGGAATGGAGAGGGAGGGAAAGTTAGAAACATAAATGATGAGAATCATTGTTTGGCTGCCTTCTGCATACCCTACACTGGGGATCTAGCCTGCAACACAGGCATGTGCCCCAACCAGGAATTGAACTGTGACCTCCTGGTTCATAGGTTGACGCTCCATCACTGAGCCGCACCAGACAGACCTCTGCTTTTTTTTTAATGCAGTATACAAAGTATTCTTAAAATATAATCCCAACTTGATTATTTTAAAACATATAATACTTCAATCAAAACTTACCTGGCTTGGTCCTGGCTGGGTAGGTCAGTTGTTCAGAGCATCCTCCTGGTACATCAAGGTTGCAGGTTTGATCTTTGGTCAGGGCACATACAAGAAGCAACGGATGACTACTTAAATGGGTGGAAATAAATAAAATAATAAAAAGTTTTAAAAACCTACCTGGATCTCTTAAGTAGAAAACACTAAACTAAATAGTCTCATATTTAATTTAAATTTATATGTTTTATAAATGTGGTCTTCCATTCTCCCCTTCTCCTAAGATTGTATACACACATTTAATACAACTGAACTTTATTTTAAGAGGTACATAAGTTTATGAAAATGTGCTTATTATTTAGGGTCCTAGATTATCTAATCACTTATATAATCAAATTGTTTCCTACTTTTGAAGAAAATAATATTAGTGATTAAAAGAATTAGTTGAGAGAGAGTATACTAAGTATGTCAAACTCAAAGGCTAACACAGGCCAAAAAAAAAAAAAAAAGGCTTAAGTTTATGTGGCACCCCCCCCTCCCAAAAAAAAAAACAACACAAAAAAACCCACAAAATCTTCAATTTTCTTAGAAACGTAGGTTTATTTCAATAGAGACATGCTGAATATAAAGGGCTGAAATAAATGAGTAATTGTTAAAATAATAGAACATTTCAATAAAAATTAATATTTTTGAACATTAACTTACCAGACACTGAGTAACTGCAGAAATTAAATAGCACAACGCAAATAAACCTATTTTTCTTGTTCTCAAAAGCCAAATATTTCCTGTTGCACACACCAAACCAGTCAGTCCAAGACTAATGATGTGGCAATTGGCTGCTAAAATATTTGCTGCTAGTATTAGTGGAGAGAAACAAGGTACATAAGGGAAATGAATGCAATAAGATTTTAGTAATCAGTCATTAGCGAACATTGTAGTTCATTATTAATAATTATGTATAATGGGATATTGTAAAAAATTAAGTTACAAAATTTGTTATTAATACATTTCTTATATACCATTATACTGGGTAGGCTGCACAAATATTCATTGTGGGCCGCATATGGCCTGTGAGCCATGAGTTTGACGTGCTTGGAGTATACGGTTGTCTAGTCAAGAACATCTTAACTCTACTTGAAAGTGCTAAATTATGAACCTCCTATATGAATGCAGCACAAATAAGAATGGCCCTTTGGAACTATAATTAGGGCTATAATTCAACACATGTAAGTTTTAATGGTTTTTCTTCATCAAACAAATAATTTATTTCTTTTAAAAGTTGGATTGGTTGAGGTTTTCCTTACATTTAAATAAATACAAATATTTCAGTTTATCTGTAAAATATAGTTGCTTTTTAAAAAGCATCAGATGCCCCATTATACAAAGAATATTACTTTTCTCTAATATGTGAAATATATTAAACATTCAAAATTAAAAACTCGTGAGATGAGTACCATCAACAGTTCGGTAATAAGTAAAATAAGCCTCACCTCAACCAAATAATGTTTTGACATATTATAGCTAGTTTATCAGGACGCAGAAAGAAACTGATTATATATGAAAGAGAATCTCAATAGCTATACATGAATTTTCAAATATCATTGAGACAAGATAATAGTTCAGTATAAAGATTCACACACACACACACACACACACACACACACACACCAACCTTAAAACTACTGTGTATCAAAGTATAATCAACAGTGGAAAGGAAATATATGGAATGGGAGAAAATAATTGCAATCATATAACTGATAAGAAGTTAGTCCAGAATTTGTAGAGTACTCCTACAACTTGAAAACAAAAACGAGACTAAAAAGTGGGCAAAACAAACAAAAACTCATAGACACAGATAACACCATGGCGGTTACCAGAGGGCAAGGGGAATGTCAGGGAAAGTAGGGAAGTATAAATAGGGTTAGATATATGGTGACAGGAGATTTGACTTTTAGTGGTGAACACAAAATGTGATGTACCGGTGATGTATTATAGAATTGTTCACTTGAAGTCTATATCATATTTATTTTGTTTAAAATTTTTATTGATTTCAGAGAGGAAGGAAAAAGGAGAGATACGTACAAACATCCATGATGAGAGAATCATGGATCTGCTGCCTCCTGCAAGTCCCCCACTGGCGATCAAGCCCTCAACCTGGGCATTGCCCTTGACAGGAATTGAACCTGGGATCTTTCAGTTCGCCAATGCTCTATCCACTGAGCCAAACCAGCTAGGGCAGCCTGTATAATATTGTTAACTATGTCACCCCAGTAGAGTTAAAAAAATAAATAAATAAAATGTTCAGAAAACTTGAACAGGCCTTTCTCTAAAGATTGCAGAGAAAGCCATCTTTGCAAAGATACTTAATATCAGGACTCATTAGAGAAATGCAAATCAAAACTACAACTAGGAATCATCTCACACATATAAAACAGAAAATAACAAGTGTGAGGAAGGATGTGGAGAAATGGAACCCTTGTGCAATGTTGATGGGAATGTAAAATGGTGAAGCCTCAACGAAAAACAGTATAGTTGGTCCCTAAAAAATTAAATGTGGAATTAGCATATGTGCTAGTATTGGTCTGCTTAGGCTGCCATAACATAATACCACAGACCAGGCAGCTTAGACAACAGAAATCTATTTCTCACAATTCTGGAGACTGAATAGTACAAGCTCAAGGTGTCAGCCACTTTGGCTCACGGTGAAAGCTCTCTTCCTAGCCTGAAGGTGGTTACCTTCCTGTTGCATGTTTGTGTTTGGACAAAGAGACAGTAAGAGGGTATTTGTTTAATGGGTATAGAGTTTTAGTTTTGCAAGATGAAAAAGTTCTGGAGATCAGTTGCACAAAAATGTAGATAAACTTAGAATTACTCAACTGTATACTTAAAAATGGCTAACAGAGTAAATTTTATGTATTTTTACCATAAGAAAAATAAAAATAGTATTAATAGTACTATTAACTCTTTAAAAATATTCATAATCCAATACAAAAAGTTCTATTTCTTTGACTTTGCCTTCACTGTTTTTATTGTGAGGAGTGAAGGGGACAAAAGGCAGGGAGAAGGGTATTCTTGCATTAATGATGGCAGCTTTGATTGATCACAAGCACAACCGGACAAAGTTGATCCTTTGGAGCATGGCATTCAAGAGTAAGTTCATTCTCTGCCTGTGTTGGATGCCTGATCCTGTGAGCCCTGGATGGAGAGAGCCAGTTCTCTAGTCACCAGTTGATGCAGGCCCTCCTGGGCCACCCTTTCTAAGTCCAGTTCCCCAGGGCAGGGGCACAGGAATGCAGGTCAGATTCCAAGGAAAACACTGGAGACCTGTGACTCCTCCTGATGCACAGTCCTTCTTTGGGGAGGGAAATGGAGGGGAGGGGGGCCTGCACTGCACTGGTGTGCTGTCTTCTCCCTTCACCAGGCTGTCTAACCCAGTGCCAGCAGCTTTGGCCTGGAGAACAGCACGTGGGGGGGAGATGGAGGCACCAGGGCTGCAGTTCTACCCTGGCAGCGCGGGGGTCGCCCTTGTCTTGCTCTTAGCCACCCCTCCCGCCCACCTCACCGTGCTTGCTTTCTCGCTCTCTTGGGGAAGACCAGGGTCACTGATCACCTGCTCATTCAGTCCTGGGCAGGATCAGTGAGCATTTGCTTCCGGATGCCAAGAACACAGCCCGGTCCCTGCACGCTGCTGGCTCCTGCCATGCGAGTCTGTGGGGAAGGGAGACGTGACTGAGCCGCTTCAGGCACCGGGCGGGCGCGCAGAGGCTGGGGCTCTGGAATTCCCCTACCCACAGCTTCGCATCAAGCCCTTCCTGCATCCTCTGGAGCCTGAGCCACCGCAGGGAAGTGGGGGTACAGAGCTACATTGCAGGCTGGGAAATCTCCCATCAGCGGTGCAGCCTCTGGGAGCATCTTTCCTCCTTCAGAAACTGGCTCAGCCCCTCGCCCGGGACCTGAATTTCCCACCCAGAAGTCGGACCTGCAGGGGACGCCTGGTGACACTGTGGGGCGGAGGGCATTCAGTCCCCCAAGGCTTAGGGTTAGGGTGATTCATTGGGTCCTCCCATGGAATTAGGGGGGTAGGAGGGGAAGGTAGCCTTCCTCTGATGCCCAAATAATTCCTAAGAACCAACCCCTGCCCGCCTCCTCAGCCCCCCTGGCTCCTGAGGCTCCAGCCAGGATGGGTCCCCCCATCCCTGCGTGCCTTCCAGGGTTGCTCTTGTCCTGGCCCCACCTCAGCCCCTTCCTCCTCTGGCTCAGCACCCTGAGTCCAAGACACAAGCTGAACCGGGACCTTCCCTGGATACGCTCGCCTGCGCTCGTCACAAGGGATTACCCCTTAAATGAATGGCTGCCCAGAAAGCCCGCAAGATTGTGGAGGGGAAGGGTGGGTGGGGAGGGTCCGGTTCCAGGGAACTGGGCTGGCACCCATTCTTAGTGATAGGAACCCCCACCCCCACCCCAAGGTGTTTAGAGGGAGCGCAACATTTAGAAGAGGCTTGAGCCAAGGGGTGCCCAGTGTAGGCATCAACCTAACAAGCTAACCGCTCTGGCTTCTTAGGAAGTTTCCCTGGAAACCTACTGATTTGGAGAAAAAAAATGAGCTGATCTATGTTAACTAGGCTTTTCTAAAAGTCCTTGGATATTCCGTTCAATCCTGACTCGCAACGTCTCTGGGGTCTTTCTGAATATCGTCTTTGCAAAGAGCAACCAGGTCCTTACTGTTGCCAGTTTTCAAAGTGTAAAACCCTTACAGCAATGCCACTGTTAGTTTGGTCAGGACCCTCCCTCCTCCCCTCACCCTCCAGCTCAGGGCCAACGAGGGAGGAGGAACACGGAGCTCTGGCAATAGCCCTTAGGAGGCAGCGGTGAATGGAGGGGGAGCGGGTTACTGAGACTGTCAGGTTTGGGGGCTCTCAGTGGCCCAGCCTCCCAGGCACAAACGGGCTCGCACCCGCACACGTGCCTCTGTATCTCCCCCCTACACCCCTACCCCTACTGCTGCACACACACACACACACACACACACACACACACACACACACACACACACACACACACACACACACAAATACGCACAGGAACGAGTGTTTCCTCTCCGCGGCCGCTAGAGGGCGGGCCTCTGGGCGCCCACAGGCGCTGGAACAATCAGGGAGCCTGCTCTCTGGCGGAGTTTGTGCTCCTCAGTTCTAAAGGCTGGGAATGATTGTGATTGAGAAATCCACCTTGGTTAGACCTGCACAAAGGCAGGGTGTGTGTAACGGTATTTGCTTTGGGCTTGGGGCTCTCCATTCTGTTACTTTCCTGGACAATGCGTGTGTTGCAGGGTCCAGCACAGAGCCAGGGCGCAGGAAGCGCGCTCAGAGGGCGGTTTCCTGTTCCCGCAGAGGCATTGAGGACAGAGAAGCAGAAATGGGAATCTTGTTTTCTGGGTCATTACTCACGTCTGTTTAATCTTAGATTATGCCTTTTAGAAATAAAGCTGATGTATCATTGTTCTGGCAAAACGGTAAAAGCAGTTGGAACCAGAAGTGGTCATTTTGCACAGCATAAAGAACTAAAATCGCCTTTTCATGATATTTCTGACTTTGAATTCAATTCGGGACCGCCAACCTGGAAATAGTTGCCAAAAACAAAACAAAAAAACAACCAACCAAACAAACAAACAAACAAAAACACAACTTAGAAATTGCCACATATTGACGTATTACTTTAAGACACTATTTCCTTCTGAAAAGGCTTTTGAGTTCCCAGGTGTGTAAGCATGCATATCACCGAACAGAAAGAGTAAGCGTCATCTGAATAATTCGAGTCATTTCATTATTATGCCCGAATTAGGGAGTAGGCGTGTGTGTGTGTCGGGGGGGGGGGGGGGGGGGGCTAAGGGCAGACTTAAGTATTATGTTGACTGTGATTTCGAGATGGAAAACTCTAATCCTGTTCAGGTCAGATGCGTCAGGTGGATTTCAACTAACTTTGCGAAATGAATCAGAACGATGCTGGAACCAGAACGAACAGAGGAAAGCAATTTCCCTGAAAACCCAGGTGCTGAGCGCCTCGGGGAGCCAGCCCTGGGTGCCCCGTGCAGAGTGGCCGGCCTCTGTCCACGCAGCTCTGGCTCTGCTCCATCCCTCAGGCTTCCCTGGCAGAATTGCCACCGGCAGATCATTTGCGATGCCCGGCTGGGGATGGGGCTGGCGGTGGGGGTGGGGGAAACAGGGGGGCGGGCGGGGGTTCACACTCAGCAGCGCCGCCAGCGCAGTTTTCCCTCCCATCTCACCGGCTCCAGCAGCAGCTCGCTCTCTGCGCTACAACTCGCGGGGCGGGGGGAGCCCCTGCGCTCACCCGCCAGCTCCGCTGGTGCTGACGTCCATTCAGGTCCTCACATGTGTCCGCGTCCCTGCGCGGGAGGGAACGGACACTGTAGCAGTCACTTTGCCCGAGGTAGTGGAGTCTGTGCTTGCAGGCAGCAGCTCCGGCTCCCTGCGCTCTGCTCTTCCTGGGTCTGCGTTCCTCTCTGCCCTCTGGGCACCCAGTCCCCAGCCAGCCTCTCAAGCCAGAGGTGCATTTGCTATGTGAACCCAAAGGGGCTCACCATGCCCGGGGCTTTTCCTGTGGACAGGAAGACTAGAGATTACGAGGTGCGGGAGCATCCTTGGCAATCCTGGTAGGAGTGGTGATTTTTCTCATCAGAGCTGCTGCAGCCATCCTCCTACAACTTGTTTGGTTTCTTCTCAGTCCTGTGTGTACCATTCCAACACCAAACTTTTTTTTTTCTCCCTCCCTTACCTGAAAGAAAAAAAACTTATCTGTTCCATCCATCCTCCTCCCCTCCTCGCTGTCTCCGCCAGGCCTTCTCGCTGCGGTGAGTGGAGAGCGAGGCGCGCCGGGCAGCAGCGTGGAGAGGAGATCGAAGTGATCAGGCGGAGCGGAGGCAGGGAGCTGCTCCCTGGGTAACCCTGTGCCGAGCCAAAGAGCTGGGCAAAGGCGCAGAAGAAGACCGGGGAACCATCCGGGACGCTGGTGTCTGCAAACTGGATTGTAATTTCCATCCTGGCTTTGCGCGTCAGTCCCTTTTCCCCGTTTGGTAACTAGTGGAGAGAAGCGCCTGGCAAGAGCGCTCTGCAGGACCCAGCTCCGGGCTGCTCACGAACGTGTCTCCGCTGCTGCTGCTGCGGAAGGAGCGGAGGGGAGGACGCCAGCCCAGCGGCTGCTGACTGGAGCCTGGAGGTAGGCAAGGGGGTGGGATCCTGATTCCAGGGCTCAGCGCAGATTTCAAAGGGTGTCTGGTTTCACCCATGCCCGGCATTCCTCTTCCCCCTCTTTTCCCATCGCACCCTCCCTCTTTGAGATTCAGGCTCAGGAATACCCAGAACCACAGCACTCTCAAGGTGGAATTCCTTCCTAAGCCTATCGCCCAATGCCTTGTCCTTACCTTTGATCTTGTAAGGGATGCGAATACATGAGCTTCGCTAAGGAAGTTGATAGCTGCAGATACTGAGAAAGTCCAACTTGATTTTATTCAGTTTCTTGAAGGATGTGTTTCCTGTGGGTAAGAATCATGGGAAATAAATGTCAGTGTCATATGCAACTGCAATAGCAGGTCAGACATCACCTTCATCTCCCCCAAAAGTTTTCCCCACGCTAGTTTTCAGTGTCCAGATGTAGGGCATGAAGAATATATATATATACTGGGGAGGGTGTTCTCCTATTTTTAAAGTGCAAAGTATCAAGGGCATTGTAGTTTTCTTTTTTCTATGCTGACCATGTAACACAGCACTGTGAGTATAGAGAGAATGGAACACTTCTACAATCTGCAGGAATGATGAAAGATTTTGCTGTCTCCAGCCTTGCCTGAAGTTTTTATTTGAATGCCTGAGCAATCTTAGTTAAGAGAGGTAATATAGGGAAAGACTGAACTAATATCTTGGGTGAAATTCAGCATGGTGAGAATTCGTATATAATGTATGTAATTGATCTCTACAGTTGCACGTTCGCTAAGGGCAGAAATGGCATGAGATTATAGAAACGGTCCTTGATTTTTTTTATTTTCTACAAATGATATTTTGAACTGTGGGGGAATTTAAAAAATCAATATAAAATGTATGTGTCATCAAGAATATGGATTCATAGGTAAAAACAGAAAGGGAAGTTAACTTGAAGAGGGTAGTTTATGAAAATTAGCGCCTGGGATTTCCTGTCTGCATATGGTAATTAGTTAGAATTCCGAGCTTGCTATACTTGGCTCTGTAGAGACTGCCTTTACATTTCAGTTTGATCACATTTGTAGGAATAGAATGATGTTGATGGGCTTACTCACTTACAGTTGTGTGCGGTAGATTCCAGAATGTCCTGTTGAGCAGAGAGACAAGATTCAATATCTTGTTGCCTCATTACACATTGCCATCTCTGCCCTACAAGGTATCCTTCACATAAACTGCAACTGGTGGAGTCTGGATCATCAACTCCTCCCCCTCCCCCTTATCCTTCACCTCCTCCTCTTCCTCCCCCTCCTCCTTCTCCTCTACCTCCCCCTCCTCCTCCTCCTCCTCCTCCTCCTCCACCTCCCCCTCCTCCTCCTCCTCCTCTTCTTCCTCTTCCTCACCTCCTCCTCCTCACTGGTAGTTTCAGTCCAATCTGGTCTTAAATCTCCCTCTGTTCAGAAGGACCTGTCACATGTGTTCTTTCTCACAGGATGGCTCTGAGTTGGGATTGCCCTGGATTTAAATAAGTTAATGCCCCTAGAGTTAATCTGTGCAGATGTTGGGTAGATACTGACTGTACTCCCATTCCTCCTGCAAAACCAGGGAGGAGGACCAAAGGGGAGGCTAGAGTACAAATCAAGAGTTGGGACAGTGAACTAGGAATGTGGATTGTACTTAAGGAGAATTGAGACAAGGTAGAAGGGAAAAAAAAGTAAAGCTAAAATCTGATTTGTGTTTCCATTTGTGTGTGTAGAAGATGGATTATGTTTGGTAAGAATCAGCCTTATGATGAGCAGGTTTATCTCAAAGGTCAAATCCATGCTTGATTAATGCTTTACAAAGAACTGAGAATCCCAAGAAAACAAACAACTCTCATTTGTAGTTATTGACTTTCAAATAAACTCTTAATTCTTAGAATCTTAAAACAGTTTTTCTCAACTGTTAGTGCCTAAGAATGCGTAACAATTGAGATTTATGACCCCCCTAACACCTGATAAATTGGTTCAAGAGGATCTAGTTAACTACATGTTTAACACCATGGGTAATTTCAATTCTTCTGAGTACAAGAATTACCCTGTGAAAACTGCAGGCTAAATGTTAATTAACTTGTTTTTGTTAGTGAAGGTAGCATATAAGCATGTTAATCTGAAAACTTTTTTTTTTAATAATATTTATCTTCTTGAACTTCCTTTGTTTTCCAATATCAATGCCATTATTATTGTCATGTCTGTCCAGTGAGGAGTTGGCTGTCCTCAAATACTACACTTCCATCCCTGGTATATGTGACGTGCTGGATGGTGGCTGAGGTTTTAACCAGGAAAAACTGATACTGAGGCAATGGAAATGCTTATTGAGATCTTAAGAAAAAAAATTAATGGCTGATGGGTTTGATTAGAGGATAGCTTTACATAAACCTTATGATTATCCCTTTTTCACTGGCAATTTTTAAAGTACTAATATTCTTATTTCACATATATATACATATTTATTTTTTTCTAATAATGCAAAGTAATTCAAGTAGTTTACATGAACTTATAAAAAAAAGAAAGTAAAGTTAATTTCTATAACCAATTTTTTTTTTTACTATGCCTATTCATTTTCATTAATAAAACTTCACAAAGTGACATAAAAGTGGAGGAAATGACTGATGAAATTGTGATTCCAATGATAAGTTTGGTCATTTTGGGGGGAGGGTTTTTGCAAGTTACATTTCCATGAAATTCTTAATTTCCCCATTCTTTACTGCCAAAAGGATTGGTTTTTCCTATGTTTGGTGTTCATCAACATGCTAGTAGTATAGAGTTCTAACTTCTTTGTTGCTTTAGTATAATATTTTCTTAAACAATGCTACTTGCATAAAACATCTACTTTACCCACATTTTTGCATTTGTAGGCATGTAGAACTTTTTACAAGTTAAAAAGTTGGTATATGAATAGCTCAGCATCTCATATGGATAGAGGAAGAGGATATTGTATTTACTTTTTTTCTTAATAAGCCACTTTATTCAACTGTATATATGTTGACTGACTTTTTTAAACTATGTTCAGGTTGAAATTTTTGCTGCTTTTATACATTAATAAAATATGACCTCAAGTAATACATGGCACGGATTAATGTGATTTGAATGCAAGTTTCTGAGTTGAGTTTTTGTTTATTGTTTGAACTCAAACTGTTTCTTTAGATATTTGGTTGATAACAATCTAAAAAAGTGTGAAACCTGAAAAGAAATCACAAAACTAGTTTAATCCCAATAAGGTAATCTTAACCTAAGAAAGGTATGTTTTTGCTTATTAACCCCAAATCACAGATGCTATGACTAATATGTTGAGATTGAAACATAATAGTACCATCTGGTCCAGGATTCCTGCCACATTTTGAGGACTTTCGTAAAATGATGACATCACTAATAGCAAGACTGTCCATTTCTATTTGTGAATATGTTTAAAATTTTGCTTGGAAGTTCTAGAAACTTCTTTTTTCTATCACATAGTCTCTCCTCTCATGGGGTGAGAGTGGCCCACATGGTGGTGTTATTTGGATGAGCAATATTTTGCTTAATTCTACCCTTAAACCCTTTAGGTGCATCTATACCAATGGAAATATTGGACTTTTCTCTGATGATAAATTTCCTGACAGTTTTTTTTTCTTCAAACTAATATGCTATCTATTAGAAGTTCTGGGTATCCGTCATTGTCAAAGATGGCCTTTTCAAAAATAATTTCCCTATTCTGTCCTAGTAAACCTGGAAGGCTTAACTCATCTTTTCTCCACTTTTCTCCTCCTCTGTGTTCTGATATAAACTAAATCACATCTACAGAAAATATTGCCTCTTATACAGTGATTCCACATATAACACACACACACACACACACATATATATATATATATATATATATATATATATATATGCTTATAAAAATCAATTACAGTGTTATATATATTCTCAACTCTGTTCTGTTCTTAAAACCAGAATGGTTCCTCTCCCAAATGCACCATATGGTTTACATTAAATTCATCCAGGCTACCTGAAAAAAAAAATTCACCCTAAGTCAGTGATTTAACTGGTTCCTTAACGGTTGCTTTGCATTTTAATACAGCAGTGTTTCCCAAACTTTTGACATATGTGTACCCCTTCTATAATTTTCATAACGCTGAGTACCCCTCATACTCATGAGAACGTAGAATTAGGCACAGCTAAGCATGGTGCAGTGCATATCCCCACCAAACTCCAGTGCAATGCATACCCCACCAAACTCTTCCCGTACCCCTGGGGGTACGTGTACCACACTCTAGGAAACACTGTTAGAGGACCACTAGAATAAGACCAAGCCTAGCAAATGTTTCCATGGAAGGTTTTCAAGTCATTAGACAAAAAACCCTTACAAACCAGTCATATGTATGTAAGGCCAGCTCTATCACCTGGTTAAGGTCTGCCAGTCTTTGTTATTTGATATCTCATGTCTGATATTTGATATATCATGTCTTGAGTTCTAGAGCTTATGCAAAGACTTCCAGTACAAACAAGAAACAAGAGCTTGGCTACTTAGCTGTGAGTTGGACAAGGAAAATAGGACATTATCTTAATAAATCTAGGGAAGAGGAGATGGAATCCAGGGACTGGAGGCACATCTGAAAGGTGACCACATGTTAGATCCTCTGTCTTTCTTGATTCGCCATTGGCAAAGACTATGAGTGAGGTCAGACTAGAAGACAGAACTCTGGTACAGAGAAGAAGTCCAAGAGGCAGGAGAAATCATGGTGCCTAGGTAAAGTCCACATTGTCTTTGGGAATAGAGGGAATACATTTGCCTGCCTATTCCTTGCAGTTCCTTTTCTGGACAATTTGAGAAATTGTTTTAATGAGCTGCCAACTAAATGTTTGATACCAGATGAGAAAAATTCTTTATTTATTTTTAATTCTCAAAACTATAACATAATTGTATTCTAAGATTTACACATTTAATTATTTATAGAGCAAAATGACAACCATATAATTTAAATAAAATTAAAAATTTTTGTAAAAATACTCTCATGCTGAGGTGTTTCTGACTGCATCCTACAGCTACACAAATAGGGTGAAACAGAAATGCCATTTTCTGTTTTAAAGATGAATACAAACAGTAGAAATGATATATGTGACTTAAGGTGTTTTCTAACTTCCCTGCAGTTTTTATTTGTAAATTACTGACTGAAATCCACACATTTTTTTCAGTGTTGAATCCCTTTCATAGTGAAATAAAAAATAGAAAGTATAACTGTCATTTTTGAATTAAGATATTTGTTTAGCTGTGAATGACATAAGGACACTCAAAGTTATTTTCTCAATTGCTTTTTCTTACATATTTCAGACAATACATATAAATTTTCTCTTAGACTTACTGAACAATTTTTTACTACATGTATTCTTTTTCCACTCTGAAATTTGTTCTCATTGCTACCAAAATAGTATTTTCTGAATAATGAAATAATAAATTAGTTATTAATTAATTTAATGGTTTGATTCAAACTTCCTTTATAAAAATATATTTTAAAGGATAACTAATAATCAAATAGGCATGCATTTAAAATCCATAATACCCCAAATCTTATTTTTTTCTTGCTTGCAATTAAAATGCTAGAAAATTATTATTATTTATAATGTATATTCTTATAGATTTTAATAAATTTAGAATAGTAAAAATTACTTGTGTTCACCAATGTTGTCATTTAATCATTTGATAACTCAATGGAACATATTAAGTGTTTTATTTTGTAACATTGACACATGTATACTATTCGGTATTTTTTAGGTAATGTGTTATGCATTAAATTTGCATTTTAACATTTTATGTCCTTTTAAAAGAGTGCACACATATTAAACAAAATTTAAAATTATTAAAAAGTCTTTAGCTGCGAAGATGTAAGTGTAAAGATGAGTTGATATCATTATTTGCATCATATTTTATACAGTCTTAAAGGTATTGAGTCCTAAAAAATTAAAACAATTGAAAAAATATTAATTGTTATATCATTGCTAAATTACACATTAGCTCTGACTTTGCATTAAATTTAAAAACCTAATACTTGATGTTTTCAGTTATATTTTTTCTCTAAGAAATGTTGTACTGATTTATTGAAAATGATAGAGTAAATTTTTAGAGTGTAAGTATCCAAATGTGACACCTGGAATTATTGATTTTTCCCCTTCTAAAATTTTGAAAATTATAATAAATCAATGTAGTAACTGACATAAAAAATAAAGTTAACATCAGAATTTCTGGATATTATGACCTTCCCTGTCTACAGTTTGAAAATATATAATAACTAAAAATGAAAGAGTAAGCAGTTTAAAAACTATAGATGTGTATTTTTGTTGAACTCCTTGTGAGGATATAATGGAATATTATTTGTTCTATAGCTTTGTAAGCAGAGTTATAAAAATTATAACCCTATGCAGATTCACAAAACTTATACACACATGAAAAAAATAGTATTTTTAAAAGAATATACACAGGATCCAAACTCCTTACATTTTTAATCTACAACTCTGTAATATATGATGTGTAATTAGCTCCAGTAGTGAAATTTTATTGGTATTTAGAATCATCTGTGCCAAGGACATTGGCATCTATTAAGGAAATATAAGCCAACTTGAAAACATTTATTTCCAAAATTAACAGGTTAAATTTGGTGAAGTTTATATAGTGAGTCCTTATTATTAATTTCAGTTATATATTTTTTGTAGGGTCTTGTTGATTACCAAGAATGATAAGGAGAAGAGAGCAGTAGCACTTTTACCCATCTTCCCAATGGGAAAAGAAAGATCATAGTCTTGGATATAAAGTCTTAGGAATGGAGACTAATTGCTCTAAGGAAAAATCTAACTCATAAATAAAAATTTGACCAATAAAGACTTAATGTAGCCGAAACCAGTTTGGCTCAATGGATTTCGATTCTGGTCAAGGGCATGTACCTTGGTTGCGGGCACATCCCCAGTAGGGGGTGTGCAAGAGGCAGCTGATCAATGATTCTCTCTCATTGATGTTTCTGACTCTCTATCCCTCTCTCTTCCTCTGTAAAAAATCAATAAAATATATTTAAAAAAAAAGACTTAATGTAATGAGCTTCAAACTTATTAAAAATATGGCATTCCAGTATTTGTAAAATAAATATTATATATGACTTCTGCATTAAATACTATTCTTTTGGAAAGCTATATTTTTCTACATTATAAGTATTCAGGTGCCTGTTTAAGAATTAAAAAATATGCAATAGTTTTATCTTCATAAAATAACTATATTCTTACTAGTAGAATGGAAAATTTAAATAACACAGATTAGCGAAATGATAATAAATATCATGTGGCGATTGTTTTCTTCCAGTTATTATTTTAGGTACTTTACATGTATCAACTCAATTAATCTTTATAACTTTATAAAGTACCATAAATCTTATCATTTTCCCAGTGTATAGATAAGAGAATGTATGTTCAAGGAAGTTAAGACTTTTGTTCAATGTTACCCAGTAAGCAAGAGATGGAATCTAGATCCTAATCAAGGCTCTTGATAGTATGTTCTTGACTCCAGCACTTTAAGGGCTCTTGGTGGCATTTCAAATAAATTGTGTGAGCTATAATTGTAAGGCTATTGATTGACCTTACCAATTGCACACCTAGCAGTATGTGATTGCTTACAACCAGTATCAGTTTTACTTTGAGGATTTTCTATTCTGATGTAATTTTCACATATATTATGTTAAAAAAATGATTATCCTAACTTGCCGTCTGTATTTTATGTTCTTAGAAGTTAATCGTATCACTCCCTGATGCTTTTTCTTCTTTCACTGGAGGAATAAATTATTGTGTTTAGCATTTAAGTCACAGGATATATTGAATTGAAATATCAACATATAGGGGTGCCTGTTTTATAAGGTATTTTCACTTTCACAACGTTGACAGAATTCATTACAATTATGCTTTTATGTTTTGCACGTATTTAATTTTAACTTAATTCCAAACTATTGAGTTCATTTTCATTTTATAAAATGTATTATAAGTTCTTCTTTCTGATTTTTTGTCATCATACGTAGGCACATTCTCTTTACACCCTGAATGGGATGCTGGAAGGCAGTGCAATTTATATCATGGCTCCTCATGGATTGATCTCCCCATGGGCCGTTTCAATTTAGTACAAAATAGTGGTTAACAGTAGAAGGTTTGTAGCTGGACTTCCAGGCTCCAAGGTTTAGTTGCTATGATCCTGGACATTTTCCCTTAAGGTTTTCTTGCTTCAGTTTCCTCACTACTAGTACCTCATGAGTATGGTAAGACATTACTGAGATAATTCAAGTAACATGTTTATGGCAGTACTTGGCACACAATTCAAGCTTTTTATTTATTTATATATTTCTAAAAAAATATATTTTATTGATTTTGTACAGAGAGGAAGGAAGAGAGATAGAGAGTTTGAAACATCGATGAGAGAGAGTCATCAATAAGCTGCTTCTTGCACACCCCCGACTGGGGATATGCCCACAACCAAGGTACATGCCCTTGACCGGAATTGAATCCAGGTCTCTTCAGTCCCTAAGCCAACACTCTATCCATTGAGCCAAACCGGTTTCGGCACAATTCAAGCTTTTTATAGGTAAACATTTTGAACAAGTGTTTGAGGGGTAAAGCAAGAAATATGTATAAAATCAAATATGACTGCTTGCTAGTGTCATGTATATATGAATTATCTTCTTATAAGATCAACATGTCATGATTCCGAAAGGGAAAATGTGCATTTTTATTTATTTAAGTAATAATACAGTTGACATTGTTTATTTATATTTGCTATTTGTACACCGTTAGGAATATTAAGGTTTGCAGCATTACAAAAACAGATTCACAGACAAAAAATCTAACACAGGTAATACCTGCTGTAAATCCTATAGAAAGTACCTGAAAAAGTTTACCTCAGTGACTATTCCTAGTGAATGACTACTTCAATTAAATATGAAACATCAAAAGAAAACAGCAGAGAGAGGACAGGTTTACTGGTGTTCAGCATGTGGCTCTGAGTAGCTACAATTTAAAAATAAATAAAAAGCAGTGCAATTTAAAAAAAACAACAACCCGGCTTTCTTCTTAAATTGTATGCATTCTGCATCACTATACTTGTACTGTTATTAGCTATAATTGTAGTTTTTTAAATAAGGACTGCCTTCTATCCTGATTTCATTAGAATTGCATTTACAGGAGTTACATGTGTTTCTTCATTTGTTTTCCAGAACAAAACAGTGGCCTTCAGGCCCCTGGACTACTCAGCAGCATTGATTAAAAGAGTAAAATTAACTTAGAAGCGCAGGTGAAAAATAGAGTCTTCGAATTGTATGCAGTTCTGAAAGCTGATTACTGTGAAAGAGATGTGTCTCTCAGGTTGTCTTCAACCTCAGTTCAGCAGTCAAAGTGTCTTAGCCACTGTCTCTCTAAAGTGAAGGATGTAATGTAATCAGAGCTCTCCCAATTTAAATGATCCTTATCAGGCAGATAATTAGGAGGATAAGAATTGAAAGAAAGAGCACCAGAGAACTTATTGGGTGATTTCACTCTAACATAGTGTGGAATCAATACCATTTCTCAGAATATATGTGCGCTAATTGTTACAAAGATAATGTAAATTCAGAGGATTGCCCAGTCAGGGGAATGTTTGATAATGCAATTCTTCTGACAGACACTGAGCTACTGAATTAGTCATTTGCCTTTTGTTGTAGTTTCTCAACAGCAAAAATGTGGGCTCATTATTGGGCTTTAATGAACAAACTGCATATTACTTCAGAATCTTTTATTGCCTCTAGTAATTGTAGTGATCATTCCCTTTTATAAGAGAAGTATTGCTGAGTTCTCTATAGTGTTCATTATCTATATGGCATTCTAGAACTTACAAATAGCGTCTGTGGTAGGCACTCTGTATCCAGAGGTTCTGCATCTGCAGATTCAGTTTACCTAAGATCAATCATACAAAAAAATAAGTAAAAGAACTCATATGCATATACGCATAACCCATAGACACAGACAATAGGCTTGTGGGGGCAAGGGCGGTGGGAGGGGACAATGGGGGACACAAAGGGACATATGTAATATTTTCAACAATAAAGATTTATTTTTAAAATGTTGAGTCGTTGCTAATGTGTACTATGTAGTTAGGCCTACAATGGTTGGGTCTGAAGTGAACAGGTACAAACTGTTCTCTTGTTGTTACTCCCAAACAATACATTATAATGATTACTTTCATGGTTCTTAGTATTATCAGTAATCTAGAAATGATTTAAAGTATAGGAAGGATGTGCAAATATGCCATTTTACATAAGGGACTGGAGCATCCTCGTATTGGGTATCCTCCTGAGCCCTGGAACTAGTCTCTTAGTAGATACCAATGGTCTACTGTGTCTTCTTTACCTTATACTCAATGTATAATGTAAAATGGGGACAAGATATGTATAACACAGTTCCCTATTTGGAAAGAAAAAGAACAAGTGATACATCTTAGAGAAGTATATTTGTGGAATATACTCCATTTTATTCCTGCTTGCAAAATAGCAATTTATTTCCAAAGTTCTCTCTTCTTTTGTATTATTTCCTAATCTCCAAATTAACTACCACATAATACCACTACTCTGTACTCACACCTGTTTTCTAAGAACTTTATTAGGTTCAGCTCTATCTTCCAAGTTATCTCAGGCCACAGTGTTATCCATGTGTCACTGCCATGTGTCATGGGTTATTTTCCCAGACTCTGATGACAGCTTTCTTGCTGCTCAAGAGTTGACTACTAGGTAGAATTTTGCTGCAACACACCTTGCTTATCAGTACAGATTTATATATCACTTACTTTTTTTCTAACTTCAGAATAATACATTTCAATAGTGAAAACTTGAAAAATACAGAAAGAAAAAAAATGTCAATAATATTATCATTGTGCCTGTTAATTTCAAATTGCCTCTAATTCTTTGTAATCTCAATTTTATTTTAAATAAAATAGACTACTTTTGTCATCTAGAAATTTGTCATGAAGATTTCATGCCAATGCTATAGCAGTTCATTATATCTAATGTCATAACCTGGTATCAGGCTGAATTAGGTCCAATGATGCATTTTGTTATTACTGTTCATAATGCGTTAAGGTTAATTTTGCTGTCAATACTTGTAATTCAATTGTTGTAATTTTGACATTTTTAGAATTTTCTGCTTCTTTTGAAAGTATAGAAGATTCAGAAACAGTAGGCCAACTTTGGTGCATGGTAGTGATGGTATGCAACAGAGAAGCTGTTCTTTGAGTTAGACATGTTGACTCCAGATTACAATTGTCACCATCCTGCCTTAATCTTAATATCACTCCTACAATGGGGCATTGGTTTTGTAGTACAATATATATTGCTTCCAGAAATATCTTCATGCGATAGAATGACTCTTAAGAAGTAAGTTTGATTGTTTTTTTTTTTAAGCACTGATGGTTTGACTTGATTATAGGGGAACAATGACCAAACCACTTTAACAAAATATGTAACAGGAAACTTTTACCATTAGCAGAAAATATTATTCCATCAAAGATCACTCAAATTTAGACCACAGTACTGTACTTTTTAGAATTATGATCTAACTTTATGTGAAATAACCTTCAGAAGAAAGGATATTTTGAATTATTTTACTATCGATCATTTCTCTTCTAGAATGAAACTATTTTACAGAAATATTTCTAAGTCTTGCTTTATCACTCATGCATCTAAAAGAGTAGAATAAATTTATTCTCATTCTCTATATAGATAGCTACTTGGTGTTCTTTCCAGTAAAATAGACCTTTTATGCTTCACTGTGAAACTGAAAGAGCTGCTATAAAATTAATAAGCTTGAATTCATTACAATTTTTAAAAAGAATCACTTCCTTTTTTTGCGGGTCTCCATTTTGAAAATGGGTTTAGAAAATCAAACATTCCTATTTTAGGTAATAACTGCTGAGAGAATGAGTAAATAACTTGCTTTTGATATTTCAAAAATTTTAGTAAAATGTTTTTAAAACAAATTTTTGTTTCCTTTTTCTATTGGATTAGAAATATATAGCATGCCTTGATTACATGTCATTTACATCAATAAAGGGCTTGACATTCATTCAATTATTGAAATTGGCATTAACCAATTATTCTTTGAATAATACATATTGCTCCTTTTCTGAGTTGACTTACTTGGTTAGGACTTTCTAGAGGATAACAAAAGGATGATCCTAGGGAGTAAGAAGAGGAACTTTTCTGGGCTCACTCAAGATACTTAGTCTGCAGATTCTCTGCAAGTTTAGAAAAGCAGATGAAAACATAAGAACAATTGTCATCATTATTACAAACAATTATTCTTAAATTTTATCATGCTTTATACTTTGCTTTACCCAAATTATTTTGATAGAAGGGTAGAGGGTTGTTGTTGATTAATATACAGCACATTAGTTTGAAAGTTGAATGTCTGGAAGTGAATAATTGATTCACATTCTATAAGATAGGGACAAATTCCAAAGTATAAAAGTATTTATCCCAAATATGCTTTTGGTTGGTGCTGCCTCTATGAAGGCCTAGTAATCTGGTGAGAAAATTCACAGATGCCTAGGAATCCAGGGTTGCAAAGAGATAAGCAAAGAAAGACTAGAGTATCATTAACTCCCTACAGAAGATTTAGATAATTAAGCCATGAATAATCTTGAGGCTTAAGATAGGAAGTAAGGGGAAAGAGGTGATGACATATGAGGTAAAACAAGTCATGGATTACCTTCTGAACCCACTAGGGGATTCCAAGAAAACTTTGGGAGTAAATATGTGTTGGAATGTCTCAGTTATTTCAACAGGGAAAAACTAACTTGATATGGAGCTTGACAGCATCATTCTATAGCTTATTTAATAATGAAATTTAGATGGTGGTTTTAATGCATAAAGTTAGGATACTTGAATTCATTGACATCATGTGGAAACCATGCAGATGTATTAAAATCAATATTCATAAAATTTAAGTGAATTATTTTAGGTCACAAAGAGATGAATTGGTACAGCTGGGATAAGATGCTAAGATTGCTGGCTTCTTTTAAAGTATTTTTTTGTTTTTATTAACACTATTCTGCCATTTTGTATACTAGAATCTAAAACACATACTTATGTTCTGCCAGTTTGACAGATTTTGGCTTCAGAAATACAATAAAGACCTTTCTTTATATTTCATTCACATTAATCCAAACTTCAAATTTTGAAGGTTTTAGATTAGTCATAGAAGTTCAGTATTAAGTGAGTGATAAGAACCTGTTTAGAATATCTAGTTTTCTTCATCCAAAAAGATCTCATGTTTTATTGAACAATATAAAATTATGTGTAGTAATACCTTAAATTCCTGTTTTTATGATGTACTCTTTTGGATATATTTCCAGGAATCACTTTGGCATGATAGAAAGAATTTTTTAAAATCTGAATTAAGAGTTTTGAATTCTGGCTCAATTTCATTTTATTAGCTGTTTAATCTTGGATAAGCATTTTAAATTTTCTAAATCTCAGTTACAAATTTTTAAAAAAATGCAAAGCCTAATTTATTTTTTAAATTATTGATTGCACAATTTAGGGAGGGAGCGAGAGACATAAGCATCAATGATGAGAGAGAATCATTGATCTACTGCCATCTCCACTCCCCACATCTGGGATCAAACCTGTAACCTGGGCATGTGCCCTAACTGTGACCTCCCAGTTCATAACATCGATGCTCAACCTCTGAGCTATGCGCCTGGGCTGCAGAACCTGATTTAAATAATTTCACACGTTCTTTCTAACAGTGACAGTCTTCGATTCTACATTTATTATTCCAGAATATTCTTTGGTACTTCCATGAACTGCTTAAGTATAATTTCATTCCTTTTAGCTAAAAGTCCATATTGAGATTAGGTGCATTAAACAAGCACCCACATTCCATTTAGATGCTGCAGTGACAGCATTTTGGCAAATGATTGAGTGTCTATAGATGGTTGTTACCCCATAAACACTTATTAGCAGTTTTGATGTTGTGCAAGTTTGACTCTGGGGGCATCATTGAGTCATCAGTGAACACTGTCAACATAAATGTCTAATCACCTCAGTGGGTTGAATGCTGGATTCTAATAAGCTCTTATGTAAATACAACATAAAAGTCTTAGCCCTTCATTTAAATACTTTAGGATTTGAAATAGCTTGTCTTATTTAATGAAAGCTTCAGAACCTGGAAATGACTTGTGCTTTTCCTTTACCATCTACCAAAATGTTATTTCCCCAACTTTAACAGCATTTGTAACTGAGATTGGAAGTTCAAGTGAAACGAAAACCAGTGAGTCAGAGTCAAGGTAAATCATGGGAATAGCTCCCCCTGCATATCAGCTGAACATATGAATAATCACATGGAACCCACAAGTATAAAACCCGTAACACAGTGAATAATGAATGATTCAGTTCCATTAAGAAGTTTCCTATTAGGAAGAACAAGTTTAAAGACCCTCATGAATAAATTAGTTTTAAAATGTGTTTTTTGGTTATTGTTGTTTTTTTATTTGTTTGTTTTTTGGTGTGTATTTTTTGTTTGTTTGTTTGTTTCTTTTAAAGCAGATTTAAACTACTTTTCTCTGCTTTTGGGAAATCCCTGATATTGACTGTCTGGCCTACCAGCTTTCCTTTTACAGGTTGCTATTATACATCGCCTTAATGTGGAGTCAGTCATAAAATCTCCAAAGGATAAGTTCGAGCTAAGATTTTGTCTGTTTGCTTCTGGAGATATCTGTAGAAGTTTTCAGAATAAACGTGTGATGTTTGAAGAGCATATTCTGTTTTGCCTATTGTTTAAAGATAGTTTGAAGTTTGTGCTCCTGATTATAATAGCTTCAAGGTTGTTTCAGTGACATTCCCACTTGCTTCTGTATGCTAGTTAACAGAGCAGTGCTTTCTCAGAGCATTTCTACACATGAAACTTCTGTAGAATAGCAAGATATTTACAGTGTTTGTTTATTTCATGAATTATTTATTTACTAGATTTGTGCACTCAGGTCAGAGGAAGTCCCTCAGTTGAACCTGCTCCCTCTCACAGAACAAGAGCCCTTGGGGGATGTCCAACTGACAGCCCGGGGGGAAGGGGGGAGTGGGCCTAAGGCAGCACTGGAACATCGTGCTGCCACAGAGGCAGGAGAGGCTCCTGCAAGCACCACTTTGCTCACCAGCCATAAGCCTGGCTTCTAGACTTCTGGCTGAGCACTGACCACCAGGGGATAGCTCCTGCACTGAACGTCTGCACTCTGGTGGTCAGTGCTCGTCATAGCGACCGGTTGTTCAGCCGTTTGGTAGATTTGCATATTAGCCTTTTATTATATTGGATTTTATGCGTGTTTGTGCATAAACGTACTTTGAAAGACACTAGAATTAATAGTTTTGAGATTTTTAAAAAATAAGCATTAATCTTGAATATGCCTTATTATGGATGGTATACATTTGACTTAACATCATATACATCTTTATACATAAAAGTTGATTATTTTAATTTTGACATATGATTTCAAAGATTAGGTATACAGGGAGACAGAAAGATGTCAGCAGTGAGTGTAACTTTTAATAATACTTAAGAGTACCTTACAAATTACAAAGCACTTTTTCATATATTGCCTCACTTGTTTATTATAACAGTTGTGAGGATGTTAGGGCAGGGTTGGTTATATCTGCTGATAAAAATAAAGACCTAGGTTTGAAAGCATAGTACAAACCCATATTTATGCAGAATTTTCAAGCTGTCATTGAACTCCACATCTCTTGACAACTTGTGCAGTATCCTTTTTATGTAATGCAATACCTTTAGGAGGTGTTAAAGTAATCTGAAGAAGTACAAAGTTACCCTCACGTTTTTTTTTCATACCTGAAAATTGGAACCACATCACCATGTAAGATTTCATTTTTACCTTCTGGAATAGCCAATTGTGAAGCATTTAGTAATAGACATAAGTCCAGGAAAAAAAGTGATCCAAATATGTTGTCTATATGTACACAGTATTAATATAAATAATATTTGAATAACTTATATACAAAACATTTGCCTATCCATAGTTTGAAATACATTTATGTAAAAAAGTTATCAAAATTTTAACTGAACCATAAAAGACAAAAAATGAGTTGGTGGAAATGGAACTATTTCTTGACTCCTGGGAGTTAGAATCTCAAAGAAATATCTGTATGCTTATTGAAGTTTGGCAATGTTTCTCACTCTTCAGGTTTTTTGGGAAGCATTTGAGACATATATTTGGTTGAATTCATCAGTGAAGCCATCTAGTCCTGAGATTTTTTTAGGGGTGGGATGCAGCTTGATTACTGATTCAATCTTCTTACCAGTTATAAGTATATTCAGATTTTTTTTTTCTTTTAGGATTCAGTCTTAGTAGGTTTCATTTTTCTATGAATTTATTCAATTCTTGTAGGTTGGTCAATTTTTATCATGTATAATCGTTCATAATAGTATCTTAAAATTCTTGATATTTCTGTAGTACCAGTTTTAATATCTTCTTATTTATTTCTGACTTTTTAGTACCGTATTTTCTGGCGTATAAGACGACTCACTAATTTTACAGTTAAAACATAGGTTTAGGCCTATATTCGCTGTATAAGACTACCCCCCACTTCCGAGGCAATGCCAGTTCTTTTTTTTAATAGACCTCCTCTCTGACTCTGGCCAATCTGAGCAGGCTTTTTACTAGAACACAGTGAACATGTTCTGTACCCGAAGCTACACTGTGTTCTAATGCCTTAAAGTGTAAAGTTAGGCTATTTATGAGATATTTCTTTTTTTTTAAAGTAAGAATTGTGGCTATTTTCTTCTCCAAAGTGCAGACCATAAGTTTTGGTATATTGTGCTTTTGTTTTCGTTTAGTTCCCCCTTGATTGTTCAGGAGTATGTTTTTTAGTTTCTACATATTTGTTAATGTTCTAGCTTCTTTCCTATTATTAAATTCTCATTTCATACCATTGAGGTTGGAAAATATACTTGGTGTGATTTTAGGGTTTTTATTTTATTTTATTACTAGGGGCCCTGTGCACAGTTTCATGCACCACTGGGGTGCCTCGATCTGGCCTGAGGGGATCGGGACAAAACTGGCTCTCTGATATCCCCCGAGGGGTCCCAGATTGTGAGAGGGCAGTTCTTGGGTAACACACCCCAGAATCAAGCTCCCTTCTCTCTGATTCTTGGTGCATTACCCGAGAACTGCAGCTGCCAAGTCACTGCAGCTCAGCAGTTCCTGTGTAAAGCATCTGCCCCATGGTGGTCAATGCACATCATAGCTACTGGTTGGATGGTTGGACAGTCGGATGGTTGCTTAGGCTTTTATATATATATATATATATATATATATATATATATATATATATATATATAATTTTTAAATTTTTTTATTATTTAAAGTTGTACATAAGTCTTCTTTTCCCTCCATTGACCTTCCCTGGCTGTCCCTAACCCCTAGCACACACTCTCACCCTCTACTATCTGTGTCCATTGGTTATGCTCATGTACACACATTCAAGTCCTTTGGTTGATCTCTTACCCCCTCACCTCCTGCCTTCCCTCATAGGTTGGGCAGTCTCCTCCACTCTTCTATGACTTTTGTTCTATTTTTATTCATCAGTTTATGTTGTTCATTATATTTCAAAAATGAATGAATTTCTTCAAGGTTAAGGTATAAGTGTAATAATCCAGAAATAAAGAGAAATATTGTATGATTTGACTTCTATGAGGCATCTAGAATAGTTAAAATTCATAGAGACAGAAAGCAAAATGGTGCCTGGCAGAGATTAGGGGAAAAGAGGAATGGGAAGTTATTGCTTACAGGGTACAACGTTTCAAATCTGGGAAAATGAAAAAGTTCTGGAGATGAATGGTTTAATGCCCCTAAACTGTACACTTAAAAATGGATAAAGCAGTAAATTTTTGCTATGTAAAAAAAATAAATAAATAAATAAAAATAAAATAAAAAAATGAATGAATTTGCAGCTTGTTTCGCTTAGCATATTGCTCTCCAGTTCCATGCTGTTGCAAATGGTAAGAATTCTTTCTTTTTTTACAGCAGCATAGTATACCATTGTGTAGAATTACCACAGTTTTCTAATCCACTTATCTGCTGATGGGCACTTAACTGTTTCCAGTTCTTAGCTATTATAAACTAGAGGCCTAATGCATGGAATTCATACGTGGGTATGGTCCCTAGGCCTGGCCTATGATTAGGGCAATTTCCCTGGCTGCGGGCACCCTGCCCACCCCCTGCCACCACCCATCTTCAATTCCCTGTTCGCCATCTTGAACCCGAGGTGGCTCAGCCCAGGATATACTTGGAGCCTGTATCAGAGGTGGTGATTCTCCCAGTGGAGGCAGATTTGTGGGAGGTACTTTTGTGTGGAATTTCTTTCAGATAAGGGATGGGGTGTGGGCCCAATGCTCAAGAGGGGGCTAGGGGCACTATCAGGATCATTCTGGTCATGCTTGAACATTCACTCTGTTTATTCACTGGAGGATTCTACTGGCAGGGTCCTGGTGCTTGACAACCCATTCCACAAAAAGGTCCCATTAGATTTCAGATTGCATCACCACTGAGGAGGGTGAGATCAGGTATTTAAGCAGAGAACACAGAATTCTGAACAGGATTAGAATTCAGCAGCATTAGGAGATGGGTTTCTCAACAACCCACCTAACCAATGCCTGCTACCTTGCTGATGGCTTCTGCCTTCCCCCTCAGGGAGCAGGTGGGGAGGAGTGAGGGGAGGCCTGTGTCTCAGCTGCAGGGAAAAAATGCCAACAGCTGGCCTCTAACCCCCACTGCCCTTGGTTCCTCATTTGCCATTGGGCAATTAGAGCCTGCCGGCCATGGGGGAGGGACCAAGAGATTGGCCTTTTTCACCCACTTGCTGGCCCTTCCCCCTACCACCTGTCGCCTTCTGTGTGTGGTGAGAACAGTGGGGCACTGCTCATGTCTGCAGCCACCCACCCCCAGTTCCCTTTTTCCATTGGGTGTTTGGAGCCTGCCTGCCAGGGGAAGGGACTGAGAGGTTGGCTGGCAGGCTCTGACTGGGCAGTTGGAGCCTGTAGGCTGGGGGAAGTTCCTGTATTGAGTGTCTGCCCTTGGTGGTCAGTGAGCGTCATAGCAACTGGTTGTTCTGCCATTCAGTCCATTTGCATATTACCCTTTTATTATATGGAATTGTGCTGCTATGAACATAAGGGTGCATATATCCTTTCTGATGGGTGTTTCTGTTTTCTTGGGATATATTCCTAGAAGTAGGATTACTGGGTCAAATGGAAGTGCCATTTTTAATTTTTTGAGGAAATGTCATACTGTTCTCAGTGGCTGCACCAGTCTGTATTCCCATCAGCAGTGCAAGAGGGTTCCTTTTTCTCCACATCCTTGTCAGCACTTGTTGTTTGTTGAATTGTTGATGATAGCCATTCTGACAGGTGTGAGATGGTTCCTCATTGTTTTTTTTGATTTGTATCTCTTAGATGATTAGTGACTTTGAGCATGTTTTCATATGTCTCTTGGCCTTCTGTATGTCCCCTTTCAGAAAGTGTCTATTTAAGTCTGTGTGTGGATGTATGCATGCCTGTTTGTGTGTGTGTGCGTGTGTATCTGTGTGTGAGTGTATGCATATGTGTGTGTGTGTGTGTGTGTGTGTGTGTGAGGCCTAAATTATGCTCTTTAGTGGAGAATGCTTCATGTGCATCTAAGAAGAATGTATGTTCTGCTGCTGTTGGATGGAATGTTCTATCTATGTCTGTTTGGTCTTTTTAATCTAAAATGTAGTTTAAATTCAATATTTCCTTATTAATTTTCTGTCTGGATGTTCAATCTACTGGTGAAAGTAGCGAACTAAAGTACACTACTATTATTGCATTGCTGTTGCTTTCTAACTTTAATTCTGTAATATTGATTATTTTTTTTACCTACTTGCTCCCCCTAATAAATTGAGAGCTCTCTTGGAGGAGAAACAATGTATAATTCTTCTTTGAAGGCCTTGCACATAGTACATTACAAGGCATTGTAAATGTTCCTCACAGTTTACTGTAGCAATGTGAGGTCACAAAGAAGGCAAAATCAGCTAACTCTTCACTTTTATTAATAGATAAGGTGGGAAACTACCATAAAAATGGATGAAAACATCCTGGCCTCCAGGTTATCACAACTCCCAGGCTGAGTCTATAGTTAGGGGCTGAGAGTCATGGAGCAGGGCAGTGTGGCTTAGTGCAGTGGTTCTCAACCTTTGTAATGCAGCGACCCTTTAATACAGTTCCTCATATTGTGGTGACCCCCAACCATAAAATTACTTTCCTTGCTACTTCATAACTGTAATTTTCTACTGTCATGAATCTTAATGTAAATATCTGTGTTTTCCACAATAGCAAAATTACAGTTATGAAGTAGCAAGGAAAATAATTTTATGGCTGAGGGTCACCATAACATGAGGAACTGTATTAAAGGATCGAGACATTACAAAGGTTAAGAACCACTAGCAGAAAGCATAATAGCCTGGAATTCACGAGACCTAAGTTCTGGTCCTGCAATATCAATTATTAGCAAAGTGATTTGTCCATTTTCTGTATTCTTTATCTACAACTGAAAGAAATATATGGAAAATATTTCCATGATGGCATTTAAGGGTAGTAAGAAGAGTTGAATTTAAATTTTTCATGTATTTACGAAAAAATGAAATATTAATAAAGCAAGTTTGTGTCATCTTGTGTGGGGATTTTTCTCAAATTGATATCTTAGGCATTTTAAAGATGATTTTTCAACTTTTTAAATTTAATGGACTCTTTTCTCCTTGTCTGAGTCAGTGAATGAACATGAATGACTTCAGCTTAGAGTTATATAGCATATTAGTTGATAAATAAACTACTATTAATATCAAATACGACCATATTTTAATTTTTTTGGTGACACTTTAACCTTTATAGAGTGATTTTCAATCTACCTTATATTTTAGTATAATCTTTGGTTTAGGTGCATTATATATTGTTTTCCCTGTCTTACATGGGCTAAAAATGAGGAAGATATATTGAATGAGTTTCTCTGCATTGCCATCACAGTGGTGTAGAACTGAAACTGAGTATTTGTAATACATCACTATTTTTCTAAAATGTAGTGAGGCCTGGGATTGACTGTAATATGAAACTTTCCTGGTTCATTACTCAAGATATTGTTTCATTTTTTGTTGTTGTTAAAACATATGAACAAACCAACAAAAATACTATGATCAAATTAGGCTGGCTGAATGTTTTGGTAGTTTTAGGATCTCAAAAAATATTCTTTAAAGCCAATAAAGTGTTACTTTATCGTCATGATTTTAAGACACATTAGTTTTGCTATCTCTTATTAGTTTTGTGTAATCAACAAAACCTCAGATAGAAAGTTGTAATCACACATGTTCTAATCATAGTCACTCAACATCATTTTATTTTTAGGCATTTAAACATATTACCTAATTTATTTTATTTAAAGAAGGCAAAGCAAAACTTAAGGTGATTAAAAAATACTGGTACTATTTGAATGAACTGAACATTTGTTATCTCCCTGCAGTAGTCTTTCTGTGCATTCTACTCAAAAGAACAACATGAAATGCTAAATCTGGGAATAAAAGAACTTGAAAGCCCACTTGAAAAAAAAAATACCAAAAATCTTTATGAAGTGATAAAAAACAAACTATACAGTTTAGCACAGCCAGCTCCCTCCTGTCTGAGCTCTCTCAGTCTGTTCCATGCATCCATGCCTCTGGTTCTATTTTGTTCATTTGATTTCACATGTAAGGGAGTCATATGGTACTTTCTCTAATTGGTTCACTTCTCTCAGCAAAATAATCTCCAAGTCCATTCCATGCTGTTGCAAAGGGTCAGAGTTCCTTCTTTTTTACAGCCACATAGTATTCCACTGTGTAAACATACCATGGCTTTTATACACAGTTATCCACTAACAGACATGTGGGCTGTTTCCAGATCCTGGCTATTGTAGACAATGCTGCAATTAACATAGTTAATTAACATACTTTCAAAGCAAGGTTTGACCAGGAGTTAAATTTAGCAGTTCTTAAAACTTCTCAACATGTGTCTCTATTCTTATGACTCCATATATAGTGGCTGTTAATTATGCAATTAGTATTAATAATCATTTATTTTTCAACCTAGTATTAAGCAGTGTAAGCATTATTAGAATTTCTTACTGAGCACTATAATATAATCCTGATTGAGAATATTTATTTTAAAATAGAAATTTCTTCATGGATAAGAACTAGCAAAAAACAAAGTTGTGTGTTTAAAATATTTTAGAATTTTTTTAAATGAGATACAGAATTTTTTTTTTAATATTCTTTTTTAAAAAATATATTTTATTGACTTTTCACAGAGAGGAAGAGAGAGGGATAGAGAGTTAGAAACATCGATGAGAGAGAATCATCGATCAGCTGCCTCTTGCACACCCCCTACTGGGGATGCGCCCGCAACCAAGGTACATGCCCTTGACCAGAATCGAACCCGGGACCTTTCAGTCCCCAGGCCGACGCTCTATCCACTGAGCCAAACCGGTCCCAGCCAGAAATTTATTTGTTGTACAAAGAATCAAAACAAGGTTGAATATCAATATGCTTTGATATTTACAGAAATATGTAGATAAAAACACCTAAATTTCCAAATTGTTTATAAATTTAAATTCTAGGAGGATTTCTCAACTTCTGAATGAATTATCATAACTTGCTACTAAAATGTAAAAATATCAGTAGCAACTCAATGAGGTTTTTAAAATCTCATTTACATAGAAGTTGAATTTTTATGTTGGACTATGGTTCTATACCTGCAGAATTTAAAAAAAAATACTGATGCCTGGGCCAGAAAATTCAGTGTGAATTAGTCTGGATATAGTATGTTCATCAGGAACTTAACTAGTTAATCTAATGTGACACAAATTTGAGAACAAGGTTTTAGTGTTTTGTAATGAGGCTAGGTATAGATATAGTGTCTTATATAAGGTCTTAATGTGCAATACCTTACCTTTGGGATATGTTTTGGTCACATAAAGCTGATTAATATAGATATACAGTAGCTTTCAAGGAAATGGGCTATCATTTATCAGATATGTTAACACTTTATAGGAAGCAATATTTCTTTTTTTGTTGTTGTTGTTAATCCTTACCCAAGGATATTTTTGCATTGGTATATTAAGGAGAGTGGAAGAGTGAGGGAAAAACAAAGAGAAACATCAATCTGAGACAAGCATATTGATTGGTTGCCTCCTACAGGAGCCTCCACTAGGGGGCCTGGGCCAGGGAGGAGTCTGAAACCAAGGTCCTTGCCCTTGATTGGAATTGAACCCAGAACCTATGGTCTGCAGGCCAGTGCTTTATCCACACAGCTAAACTGGCTAGTGTGGAAGCCATATTTCTTTAATATATTTAAGGATTATTAATTTTTGCAACATTGAAAATATCATATATATTGATTAATCACAATTTTTTTCAGACAAATCTATGTAATATTTATGTCTTAAAATTACTACTTATGGTGGTCAGCATCTTTCCTATTGCAATTAGCCAACTCCTTCCTCTCGCAAATATATTATACTAGAGGCCCAGTGCACAGATTGCTGGGCTTTTGGGTCCCTTAGCATGGGCCTGTGGGGATCGGATGAAACTGGCAGTTCAACATCCCCCAAGGGTTGTAGTAATACACAAAGCAGCAGGTGGCCAGGGAGGAGCCCAAGCAGGGCCAGGGGCCACACTGCACCCACTCATTCTGGCCGCACACTACCTGCTGCCATCGCCACCCAATAGGCTCACTCCCACTCTGCTGCAGTCTCCATGCACCCCTCCTAGGGCGATATCAGCACACCCATGACTGAGAAGCGACTGCAGGCTCCCATCCAGTAAGATGCCAGTCCCAATCCCAGTCCCTGGGGTAGGGGTGCACAGGGAGAGTGTGGGCAAGGCTCACGCTGCTGCGTCTGAGCTCGCCAGCTGTGTGCCCAACGCTTCTGGCGCTTGTAGGAGCGGCACTCCCACTGTGGGATCACACTGACCACCAGAGGGCAACTCCTGCATTGAACACATTGCCCCTGGTGGTCAGTATGCATCATAGCAACCGGTTGAATGATCGAATGGTCACTTAGGCTTTTAGATAGATAGGTAGGTAGGTAGGTAGATAGATAGATAGATAGATAGATAGATAGATAGATAGATAGATAGATAGATATGTTCAAACTCTGGAGTGCACAAAGCACATGTGAGAGAAATAGTGATTGGAATTGGTGGGAGAAATACAAAATATCCAGTGCAATAGAAAATCTCAGGAGATATTTTTCTTCTATCTCTTTCTCCTTCTCCTCTTAAATCAATGAAAATATATTTTAAAATGTAAATATATTCTTGTAGATTATTATAATTATAAAATTTACAGAGAATTTAATATTATTAGTTTTAAATGTTAAACACACTTTAAAGTATTAATTTGTGCCATTCTGTGAAAAATGTGAACATATGAAGTGTAGTATATTTAATTCAAGTAAACTAAGAGTATTCAGTGAGGTAGTGAATAGAGTAAATGTAGACATTTCATTATGAACCAGACAACCTGTGAGTGCCCCACTCTCAAGTATGCTAAATGTTAGAAGATGTAACAACTTGCAAAGAAAGTCTCCTTTCAGAGAATATCTAATTTTATTTGTTGTTGTTGTTTCTGAATGAATGGTCTTTTCTAACTATCTTAAAGAAGGCTAATAGTCAAGTATTGCATTTGATTGTTGGTCCAAAGGGAACTGGTCACATGCAATTTTCAAGTATCTAACAAGTGTTATATGCAATATGTTTTGATACTTTCAGGAAAGGACAGTGACATCTTGAATAGAAATGCACTATGTTACACACAATTGACACTAATGGCATTTCAGGCTTTGAAAATGTTAGCAAGTATTGATAATTTCAGCTCTTATATTAGGGAAATAGCCCTCTGTAAGAATACTCTTACAGGTGCTTTACTTCAAACTTTAGGCACCATTTTTCTCTGGGTGTTGCTTATCTTGTGTTGTTTTTACTATTAAATTAAAATAATGGCACCATTTGGCCACCACCACTTACAGCGCCACCCCAAATAATGAAAATAAGCTTTCTTAAAGTTCACACTTTTATTCAGCAAAGTATTCTTTACTGGGCAGATTTTGACAATGACTGAACCTGAATAATTTTCCATGAAAATATTATCAATCTTATTTCACCTCTGGTAAGAAAAGATAGGTTGTAAGTGATTATAAGGTTATAAGTGCAATATATTAATCAAGAATTATATGAAAGTGTTTGCTTTAGATAGAGCAAATTTGAAGCAAAAGAAGGACAAGATGTCAATTGATTCATATACCAATAAACTATGCTGTTTCAGGGACCTATCAAATTACCAGACTAATTCAAATCATTATAAATGGCATTGCTCCCATTGTAATCCTTACTACCAGAGGTGAAAGAAGAGAGCAGAGGAAGAGTTCTAATTTCTTGAGTAATCTCTCTTAGTATAATTTGGAGGAATCATACCCTTTACCATTAAATAGCTTCCTATTAAAAGTGTATATAGGAAACAATTACTTTTTAAATAATCATACATTTTCTAGGTTCACTTGTTCATTCAACAGCTGTTAGTAAAAACCTACTATTAGAGATGTAATATAAAGGGAGCTGCGACTATAACAATTACATGACAAATATGGCCTCACCCTCACTGAGTACCTACCTCATAGAGCTTTCAGCTTACCTCTTACAGTAGCTGCATTTGACCTAGGGACATCAAATCTTTTTTTACCTTTCTACTTCTGATACCACTAATATTAATACTAGAATATTTTTTTTCTCATTACAACCATGTAGTTCTACAACTAGTAATATACTAATAGTGCCATGAAATTAAGCTGTGACTTGACTCCAAGTTTGGGAATCCTATACATTTGCACATGATGATAGAATTCAGATTGTAAAAAGCAAAATTGATTCTTTCTTGATTTTTATATAGACAGTTCTTCATGTTGTCAAGATGAGGAGGTTTAAAAATATACTGACAATAGCTTACTATACCTATTAATTTGTTTCAAATTTGTTGATGAGTGTACTATGTGAAAGACTGACTTTAAAAGGAGGATGTTATCATGCTGAGTGAAATAAGCCAATCAATGAAAGAGAAACACCACATGACCTCACTCATTTAAGGATAATAAAGAACATTATAAACTGATGAACCAAAAGATAGATATAGAGACAGTAAAGCAATAAGCAGACTCAAATTACAGCGGGGAGGAGAGGGAGATTTGGGGGAGATAATAGATCAACCGAAGGGTCAAACTGTGTTTTGGCAAGATGCATCATCCAATCAAAATTGGAAGCATGCCTTTTTAGCATTAGTGAACACATGCAACTTAAGTGAACATATAATTTTATATTTCATATGAAAAGTATTGCTAATTTTATTTTATTTTGTATAAACAGTTAAAACTTCATCAACACTGAAATAAGATATTACATTTCATTCACTTTAGTTATTTTTTAAAAATATATTTTTATTGATTTTTTACAGAGAGGATGGGAGAGGGATAAAGAAGTAGAAACATCGATGGGAGAGAAACATTGATCAGCTGCCTTCTGCACACCTCCTACTGGGGATGTGCCTGCAACCAAGGTACATGCCCTTGGCCGGAATCAAACCTGGGACCTTTCAGTTCTCATGCTGATGCTCTATCCACTGAGCCAAACTGGTTAGGGCTATTTCAGCTTTTAAATACAGCTATAAAATTCAGTGGTATCATGAGGACCCAAGTAATTTCTGTCAGAAAAAAAAATAATGCTAAAGCAGAGGGTTTAAGGATGTTCATCTTAAAACCAGATCCAGGTGTTTCACTATATTCTCAACTGAGTATGTAATAGGCAGTTGTTGCTGGAAAATAAGGGACTAGAACCGATAGGTGATCTACCGATTCATTTCAAGTTGAGCCATACTGCCAGTTGGCAGCTGAATCCTCCTGGCATTTAACTCCTTTTGCTTTTGTTTTGTTTTTCTCTTTGAATTTTTATCAACTACTATATACTCAGCTTTTTTAGTTAAGAAGAAACAATAAAAGAGAAACTCATTACATCCATAGCTGCGGACTAATGCTTTCAAAATGAATTCCCTTGATGCATAGCACAGTGCCACCTACATGGAAACCAATGTTTTTCCCTTAGGCCTCTATGAATGATGCATTCTTCTCATCATGTTCTATTATAAAGCAATTATTACTAGAATTAGTTATTACTAGGATGAAGAAAATGAATTTACTGCACACAAAAGATCAATGTAGTCAGCCTTGTTACCTCCCTGATGTCATGTTCTACTTATCTCTTCTTTGCATCAGCCATACTGATCTTCTTGCTGTTCCTCCAAGACTGTAAGCACTCACCATTTGGGAATTTTAGAGTTTTATACTTCCCTTTGTGGGAACACTTCTTCCTAATTGCATGCTTTCTCCTTCATTTACTTCAGCTTTCTGCTAAAATGGTTCCTTCACATAGAAACCTGCTTGCTCCTGTACCTGAAATATTACTGCTGACACCTATATCACTGTTTCTTCTCTTACCTGCTTTATATTTCATCACAGCAAAAATTCCTACTTGATCTATTTTGTATTTGCCTGTTTCTTTGTTTATTCCTTCTTTCTCCCCGTTCATTCTACATAGACTATAAATAACAGATTAATATAACTTTATTTTGTTCATTGCTTCCCCTCACCCCCCATTAACTACAACAGTACCAGGTATATTGTAGGCCCTAAATAATTATTTTTAAATTAATTTTTGTTTAAAATTTAATACTGTTTCAATATACTAGGTTTTGTGTTGTTTATTCTGCATGAAGAAAGTTCTACATTCTGAATTCTTGTATTAATAGTATAAGAGCTAGAAACAGGTGTAAGGGCAATAGAATGTATTGGATCTTTTTAGGATCCACTCTGCATTTTATACTACAGCATAAATGATTATTATTTCAATAGAGGCCCGAAGCATGAAGATTCGTGCAAGAATGGGCCTTCCTTCCCCTGGCTGTCCTCACTGCCTTCTCTCCAGCTAGAACCTCCTTTCCACCTTCCCACACTGCTCAGAGGCCCACAGTCGCTGGGGTGGTATGGCAAGCCGGAGTTGTCACCATGGCATTGCAAGCATACCTCCCCAGCCCAGGCTGCTTAGCACCTGTGTATGCAAATGAATTCATCTTTGTTGGGTTAGTTTGCATACTCACTCCTGATTGGCTGGTGGGTGTTGCAAAGGTACAGTCAATTTGCATCTTTCTCTTTTATTTGTGTAGATGATAATAAATATTACAAAGAATCTTTGTATCAGGGCAATTTTTAAATCATTCCAGAAAATTTGTGTCTCTTAGAAATCAAGAAAGTTTCCTGACATTACTCTTTGAATCTAAAAATACTGATCACAAAATGAGTTTCCTATGGTGGAACAATGATCTAAAGAAGGCATGTGACAATTATTTATCTCATGATCATTCCTTGAATATTATATTCTAACTTCATATAATATTAAAAAATAAATTAATATTTTTAATTAAAATCGGAATTCTTTGGCTGGAAGAGGTTTATAGCAACAAACATCCTAGTGAACATATAGCATTCTTGGTTCCCTACATTCACTTTTATTCTTTTGCAAAGATGTAATGCACACAGGATAGAATATAAGTTTTCTGAATCTAGGGAATTCTGATACAATTAAACCCAGCTTTGTGTAAATCATTTAATTACCGATTATTTTTCTCACTATCTTTGTGTTTATCTATTTGTAACTTATCTTTCCTAGATTTATTTTCAGGCTATGCCTTATATATGCAATGCTTACAATTTCAAATGCAATGCACTGCTCAGAAAAAAAAAAAAAAACCTTATAAATAATTTTGAAAGATTAGTAACTAATTTGAAGATATTTGTTCTAGCTAATATTTTGTAAGTGGCTCCAATGCACACATTGATGTCACATTTTGATATTGAGCCCTTAAAGTATTACCTGATGATTACATGATATTTACATATTACCTTTTTATGTCTAAGACTAGAGGCTCCATGCACAAAATCCCTGCAAGGGGCTTTGCCCTGGTAGCCACAACTTTATCCAGAAGGTCATGGGGCTGTCTGGTCTAATTAGCATATTACACTTTTATTATTATAGATTTCTGTTTAGTATGTATAAGATAACAACTATATTTATGAAACCACTCATATTTCTTTTTATGAGCAACATTTAGAATATTTGTTTTTTGTATTGCCTTTCTAATAGTATTCTTTGGGAAAAAAAACAACCAAGATTAACATATTAGAAATATCCAAAAGTAATAATTATCACATTTGCTAATGCCAAGAAACACAATGACATTTTGAAAGAAAAAGTAACCTAGATAATAAATATTGACAAAAATTAATTGTGTTTTTAGAAAGTCAGGTTTTGTATGAAGTCCAAATTGAAAACAATAGCATTAGAAGACTTTTTTCCACTTTGCCCATTTATTTATTAGGAGATTATATATATATTTATATTAGAAAATTGCATACTAGAATATAAGTCACCATAGTATAATATAAATATATAACCAGCATAAATAAATGTATATTATTTACTCTATAAGAAATAAGTTTTTCAAAGATCATATACCAATCAGACTTTAAATATAAACTGTATTTTCCCATTGACTGACAATGTAGAGATGTGTTCCCAAAGGAAAACCTGGCTTCTGAGCTTCATAAAATGCTTTTATAGTTTAGCAAATGTCTTACAATTATAAACTTTAAAATAAATTAACATTTTTAAATAAAATATTTACAGTAAGACTCGAGTCAGTTACCATGCCTCCATTCTAGTCCAGCTTTGGCAACCTATGGAGAAGACAGGTTAAACTATGGAGAGAGCAGCATTGGCTTACATAACATACTTTTCTTCCTAAAAATTGTTGAAGAACGTCTTTATAGTGCTTGTCTCTGTTTATTTCATAGTGGCTCCATTTGTTCACTTACCAGCTCTTTTTTAGACATTGTGATTACAAATAATAAAGCTGCGGAAGAAATGTGGAATGGAATCCTAGCTTTTTAAGAAACAAATGAAATGATGCATAAATGCATCATTGGCATGAATAATTTAACAATCTGTGAGAAGTTAGGATGAGAAATTTCTTCTTACTGTTTCATGTTCAAGAACAAAGAATCCTGTTTATTCCATTTAAAAAAAAATTATCTTTATTGTTGAAATATGTACCCCTTCTTTTCCTCCCATTGACCCCTCTCAGCCATGCTCTAGGCATGTCCCCAATCTTTCCTGCACCAACTCAACACATTATAGGCCTTTTTTGGCCTATTCTAAGCTTTCATGTTCTGCAGAAAAGATATAAAAAGAAGGAATTTTAATTATAACAATGTGCCCTAGTCAGTTTCATTCAATGGGTTTGATTCTAGTCAAGGGCACATTCCTGGGTTGTAGGCTTGATTCCCAGTAAGAGGCATGCAGGAGGCAATCAATCAATGATTCTGAACATTGATATTTCTATCTCTCTTGACCTTTCTCTTCCTCTCTGATAAATAAATAAAAAATTAAATGATAAATAATGACAGTGTTACATTCTAAGTTGTTTTTTATCTCTTTATTTTTTTCTGAATAACTATTGTCATATTCCCTCCTGCCTCAGAAGGGTAAGTAAATGTTTGGTTTAAAACATTTACTGCTATTGGGGTGATGATTCATACACATTGAAAGAAATAGGTTCATGCTTGCCAGTTTGATTTTAATGAGTTGATAGTTAATATATCTTTTAATACTGTGTTTTTCTGAAATTTTTATTTTTCATTTCCACATGTATATTATTTTGAAGGAAGAAATTTAGAGCACAACAGTTTGCCCATTATTTCCTCAGAAACAATTCAGTGATCTGAAGATATTTCATTGAAAGCTGTTTATTATATCTTCTTGACAAAATTATAAGAAATTATAAGAAACATCAAATATAAACTACTTTGAGTTTTTAATACAATTTAAAAATATTTATTTATTTGGTTGTTTTTTTTTTAAATTCATTTTTCCTTAAGATTTTAAATTTCCACAAGTGAAAAAATGTATACATTTCTGCCTTTGTTTGCCTGGAATCGAGGGAGTATGAGTAAGTGTAACTTAAAAGGTAGGTAATTTACAAGTGTTGCTCATATCTGACCAAGGTTTTTATTGCAACATTTTTATACGGAACAAAAAAATCTCTCATGTCTTGTTTGGTAAGTTTGAAGGCGTTAAAACATCTTATTGCATTGGTAATTTTACTATCTTCATAACCCATAAACCAAATATAACCTTTTTCTTTTTATGAACAACATAAAAAATAATTTAGTACAAGGCTATAGGATAGCCTGTAAAGTTACAAGATCTTTATGTTTTGCCAATTTTTTTAAAAAATTATGTATTGTCTAAAGTTTTACATATGTCTCCTTTTTCCCCGCTTGACCCTGCCCCCTCCCCCTCACCCCCATCCATTCCCACCCCTAGGCAAGCCCCCACTTGTCTTTTCTTACTAATTTATCTCAGCAAGTTTCCCATGTCAGTTTACTGATATGCACATAATCATGTCATTCTTTCAATTGCTTTATGGTATTTAATTTTATGGATAGTATCAGTTATCTATTGCTGTGAAACAAACAACCCCCAAACTTAGTGGCTTTAAAAGGTCAGCTGCACCTTTGAAATAAAGCTTAGTCTAATTAAGTTTGATTGGTCTCTGATGCGCTTTCTCATGCATCTGTGTTCAGTGGGAGGTCATTTGGTGGCTGGATGGTCTCGAGTGGCCTCACCCACACTCTGGAGGTTGGCAGCTAATGGCTAATGTGTCTTAGTTCCTCACATGGCCTTTCTTTCCCCAACAGGCTTGCCCAGCTGAGCTCATTCATCTGGTGGCAAAGGAGCAGGCCCTAATGTGCAAGCATTTGTCAAGCCTCGCTTGTTTCATCTATAGATAATGCCCGTTAGACGAAAGATGTCACGTGGCCATACCAGATTCTAAGAGTGGAGAAGCAGCCTTCAGCTTTTGTCAGGGCTGCTTGCAACATAGATGCAGGGAGTGTAAGAACTTGTGACTGAATTTATTGAATACAATCTACCACAGCATGGGTCATATTTTATCCATATTAGTGGACATGTAACTCTGCATCAATACAAGAAATGTTGCAACAAACATCTTAATTTTCTTTAAAATATATTTTATTGACTTTTTACAGAGAGGAAGAGAGCCCTAGTTAGAAACATCGATGAGGGAGAATCATGGATCAGCTGCCTCTTTCACACCTCCTACTGGGAATGTGCCCAGAACCAAGGTACATGCCCTTGACCGGAATTAAAACTGGGACCTTTCAATCTGCAGGCTGATGCTCTATCCATTGAGCCAAACCGGTTTTGGCAATCTTAATTTTTAATAGACTATTTTTAGAACACTGTTAAAAATGAGTAAGATTTTCCATACACTCCTTGCTCCAACGCATACATAGCTTTCCTCATTATGAACATTTTCCACAAGAGTGGTATACTAGTATACACTGAGTGGCCAGATTATTATGATCTCTGAACACATAATAATGTGGCCACTCAGTGTATATCCTTTATAATAAAAGGCTAATATGCAAATTGTCCCCAAGACCAGGAGTTCCACCAGCAGGCAAGCCGGCCAACCGCCCATGTCCCCTCCCCCTGGCCAGGCTGGCTGGACCCCACGCATACATGAATTCATGCACTGGTATGTGTATACACACACACACACACACACACACACACACACACACACACACACTGAGTGGCCAGATTGTTATGCATTCAGAGATCATAATAATCTGGCCACTCAGTGTATGTTACAGCTGATGAAACTGCATTGACACATCATTATCATCCAAACTCTACAGTTTAACATCACAGTTCACTCTTGGGGTTGTACAGACTATGGGTTAGAAAAAAATTATAATGTTATTAAAATATTATAGAAAGAGCTTCACTCCTCTAAAAAAGTCTGTGTTCTGTATATTCCTTCCTCCTTCCCCAACCCCTGGCAACCCACTGATTTATTGTACAGTCTTCATATTTTTATCTTTTTCAGAATGCTATGTTAACTTTCCTCCATTTTTTCCATAGCTTGATTTTATTCAGTGATTCATAATATTTAATGATGAATAATATTCCATTGTCAGTATGTTCCTCAGTTTGTTTATTCACTTACCTACCGATGGGCCTTCTAAGTTTAGGCAATTATGAATAACTCTGCTATAAATATCTCTGTACAGATTTTTACAGGGAATTAATATTTCAACTCCTTTGGATAAAAGCAAGGAATGTGATTGTCAGATTGTATAGTAGGAGTATGTTTAGTCTTGTAAGAAATTGCCAAACTCTTTTCCAAACTGGCTGTTCATTTTGCATTCCCACTAGCATTGAATGGGAATTCCTGTTGCTCAACATCCTAGTCATCATTGGGTATTGTCTGTGCTCTGGATTATGGCCATTCTGATAGGCTTATTGTGTTGTTTATGGTTTTTACTTGCATTTTCTTGATGACATATGATGCGAAGCATCTTTTTACAGGCTCATTTCCCATCTATACATCTTCTTTCATGAAGTGTTTGTTAAGGTCTTAGACCCATATTTTTAACTGGGCCATTTGTTTCCTTATTATTGAGTTTTAGAATATTTTGTGTATTTTGGATGATCCCTTTTTTGGATGTGTCTTTTGCAAATATTTTCTCCCAGACTATGGCTTATCTTTTCATTCTTTTGGTAGTGTTTTGTTGTTTTGTTTGTTTGTTTTTCCCAGAACAGATGTTTCTAATTAATGAAACCCAGACTATCAATTATTTCTTCCATGGGTTGTGACTATTCTTCACTTAAAAAATCCTTTTTTATATCTATGGTCATCTACGTTTTCTCAAAAATTATCTTTAGAATTTTTATAGTTTTGTGTTTACATTTAGGTCTGTGATCCAATTTTTGTGAAGGGTGAAAGGTTGGGGTCTCGATTCATTTTTGTGCATGTGGTTGTTGAGTTGTTCCCGCACCATTTGTGAAAAAGACTGTCTTTGCTTTATTACAAAGCCTTTGCTCCTCTGTCAAGGCCTATTTGTTTGAGTCTGTTTCAGAATCTCTCTGTTGTATTCCATTGACCTATTTGTCTGATCTTATTTTTTAAATATTTGCAGTAACATTTTATTTCATTAAAATTTTTTTAAAAAATTTTCATCACCATTTATGCTCCCTATACCCTCTTCTACTTCCCTTCTACGCCCCCCTGTAATCACCACATGGTTGTCATGTCCATGAGTTCTTTCTCTTTTTTTCTTTTTTACTCAATCTCTTCATGTCCCCTGTCTCTCCCCAGACCCCTAAGCTGTCAACCTGCTCTCTGTTTATGAATCTGACTCTATTTTGCTTGCTAGTTCAGTTTACTCATTAGATTTCACGTATGAGTGAAATCATATGTTACTTGTCTTTCTCTGACTGGCTTACTTCTCTTAGCATAATGTTCTCTAGGTTCATCCATGCTGTCTATTTGTTGTGCTTGTGCATTACCACTGTCTTGGTTAATGTAACTTTATGGAAAATACAGAAGCCAGGCAATGTCAGCACTCCAGCTTCTATCATCTCCTTCAATATTATTTTTTTTTGAAGTTTATAAAACTTTAGAATAAACTTTAGAATCAGTTTCTCAACATCCACTAAAGGACTTATTGAAATTTGTGATTGCATTCTATCTGTAGATCCAGTTAGGGAGGCTGACATCTTTATATTATTGAGTCTTTCTATCTTTGAACATTAAATACCTCTCAATTTATTTTATACATTTTTTTTATATCTTTCATCAGAGTTTTGTATTTTTCATCACAGAGGGGAACACATTTTGTACATATTTTGTTAGATTCATACTTAATTTTTATTTTTTTTAGTTGCTAATGTAAATGCTGTATTGCATTTTTTATTTGAAACCCCACTTGTTTATTGCTATGATATAGGGAATGATTGACTTTTGTATATTATTTATTAATAATAGCTTATTCTAGGAATGTTTTTATATTACAAAGACAGTTTTCTGTCTTCCTTCCAAACCAATATATGTTTATCATATACAATCTTTAAAAGGAAAATTTATAGCAGGGCTGCCCAAAGTATATCCATAGTTTGAGAGTGAATAGGTTAAACAATATTACTTAAGACTATGGTAGATATGTTGATCCATAACATGCAGAGTGGTGGGCATGGTGATTCATTGTCTTAATCCCTCTTCAAGAAAAGACTTGTTGCCCTTGTGTTAGAGCACATGTGTCAAACACAAGGCCCGCGGGCCAAATCCGTCCCGCCAGGCCTTGCAATGTGGCCCGCACTGCCTGTCATCACTGCACTCCGCTGCGTTTCCATCACAATGACAGTTTATGACTGTTCAGTAAACCATTCGGCCCGCGATTTAGGCTGGATTTTAGATTTTGGCCCCTTCTCTGATTGAGTTCGACACCCCTATAGAATTCTCCATGCAGGCATTCTTTTTGTTTGTTTGTTTTTAAATATTTTTTTTAATGATTTCAGAAGGAGGGGAGAGAGAGAGAATGATGAAAAGATATAATCTCTCTGCTGTCTCCTATACACTTCCCACCGAGGATCGAGCCCACAGCCCAAGGGAATGAAAGGGTGACCTTCTCCTTGTTCATAGATTGATCCTATATAATAAAAGGCTAATATACAAATAGACCAAATGATGGAACAACAGGTCACTATGATGTGCACTGACCATGAGGGGGCAGATTCTCAATGCAGGAGCTGCCCCCGGTGGTCAGTGAGCTCCCACAGCTCAGCCAGAAGCCAGGCTCAGGGCTGGTGAGCCCAGCAATAGGGGTGGGAGCCTCTCCCACCTCCAAAGCGGTGTTAGGAGCAGCGAGCCAGGCTGTGAGGGATCGTAGACTGTGAGTGGAATGTCTGACTGCCAGTTTAGGCCCGGTTTCTCCTAAATGGATTGGACCTAAGCCGGCAGGCAGACATCCCCCAAGGGGTCCCAGACTACAGGAGAATGCAGGCCAGGCTGAGGGACATCTCCAACCAGTGCATGAATCTGTATATATATATCTCACTTCCTCTTTATCCAGTTATCTGTTGAAGGATTGTTAGGTTGTTTTCATGTCTTGGTTATTGTGAATTATGCTTCAATGAAGATGGGGGTGCATGTATCTTTTGAAGTAGTGCTTTCAAATTTTGGGGGGAAGTACCCAGAAGAGGGATTGTTAGGTCATATTGTAACTTTATTCTTAACTTTATGAGTAACCTCTGTACTGTTTTGCATAGGCGTTGTATCAATTCACACCCCACCAGCAGTGTACCAGGGTGCCCTTTCTTCCACATTCTCTCCAATACTTGTTATTTCTTGTCTTATTGAGACTATCCATTCTAACTGATGTGAGGTGGTATATCATTGTTTTTCATTTCCATTTTCCTTATAGCTAGTAAAGTTGAGCATCTTTTTTATATATATGTTTATCATCTGCATTTCTTCTTGGGAAAAGTGTCCTAAGGTTCCCTGCCCATTTTTTAATTGGGTTATTTGAATTTTGTTGTTGTTCAGTTGTATGAGTTATTTATATGTTTTGGTTATTAGCTCATTATTGGGGGTATAATTTGAAAATATCTTCTACCATTTGTTTTGTTACCTTTCTGTTTTATTTAGGTTATTTTAGCTATTTATGCTTTTTCATTCATTTCTGACCTTAGATGACTTTTATTTTAATTAAATAACTAAAATTATTGGCATAATTTTTCACAAGGTTACACTAATTAACAACTTTGTGATTCCTAAGGACATAAATATTGTTCAATATTCCCTATATTTGAAGAAAAAAAATCTCATTTGGGGTAAAAAATGGGTTTATTGATTTTATTTTCCCTCTTTTATTTCATGTACTTCTAATAGTTTAAAATTACAATCCTTACAGTATATAGCTTATGTATGTCATATGTTCATTAATATTGTCAAAGCATATTTCTAATTGGAATTCACCTATTCTCAAAGAATACATTAAAAAACAATATCCCTTTTTTTCACAGAAAGAATGTCAATTGCAGCAATCATATTAAATACCTTCTTAAAATTATGAAATACCAATTACTGCTTATTTTTGAAAGGTTTCTCAGCCTTTTATTAGGTGCACAAAGATAGAAATTAAGCTCATAATTACAGTAAATATTCATATTTATAATACAGCTTTTTTTTTACCCACATTGTACAGCTTGTACATGGCTTTATTTTTACTCCACAATAGCATAAAATATTTTATTGCTGCAGAAATCTTGGCAACACATTTTAGATCTTTAAATGGGTAAGTTTTTATTTTTAAAAGGTATGAAAATACCTATCTAATAATAAAGGATTTTTAAACATTCTTTTTATTCACATAAACTATAGGATTGATAGATATCTAGCTAATCTTCTCTATTAAATTTCAAAAGCATTCATTAAAAAAGTCTGACTGTAAAGCACAAAAAATTAGGATATATTAAAAAATATTACTATAAAATCTAAATGTTTACACATATGCCTAACTACTTATTTTTCATGACTTTAAAATGAGGGCTCTATGTGTAATATTGTTTAACTGTGGAAAGCCATTCAATTATTAGAAGAAATATTGATGCATTACAAAGGGGTGCTTTCCATTTACATAAGAAAGGAAAAGTGGAGATTTTATTTCTACAAAAAATTTTATATGTAAAGGACAGATTTAATAAAATTCAAATCATGAATATTTTTTAATAGCATGATTCTTCTTTGATTAAAAATGAACACCTACTCATAGAAAATTAGAAAATATTGAAAATCAAAAATAACAATTATAATCAATCTCAGTAGTGCCCCTCAGAATTCATTACAAATACATTTATAATATTTATTTTTTTCTAGTCCTTTGTTTATCTATATATTCTTTTATTATCTCCACAGAGTGAGATTATACTGTTTTGGAATCTGTCTTTCTCACCTTCAATATTGTCAACTGGTTCTGGGAACATATCACTAAATCCTCCTTTACAAGGTGATTTTAAAGGCTATATAGTTTTCCCTCAAATGGAAAAATGAGTATTTATAGAGCAAATGAATCCTTCACTATTAGACTCACAGATTATTTATATGCTCTTTAGCTATTATAAAGTATTACAATGAATTCTATAGAGTCTTTGCTAAAAGCATGCCTTCACATAGAATGCATGTAATTGTAAGCTACATTAGGTAACCATAAAATTGCTGTTGTCAACAGTAATTGAAAGAGTAAGGAATAGCCAGCTGAATTGAATTTAGCAATGTGATTCATTCGTATGAATTAAAGATCCTGTGGTTAAAGCTGCTGCCATAAAAACTTGCTGCAGATAGTTTCTATTTCCATAATGGCTATAAAAGACAAAAAGAGGAATTTTGATATTTTGAAGCTATAGTGGCACTAAAGTTAGTGCAATGTGATTGCATACTAGCTATTAGTGGTGGGTTGTGATCTGTATGTTTCAAATATTAATAAGGTGTGTATTAGGTTGTATCCTTCTAGTTCATGTATGAGGTGTATGCCAGGATTTTCCTTGCTTCAAAATGTGTCAAGACCTTATAATGTAACACAGTCCTCTAGAGAACACGGAATTTAAATAAAATAAAATAAAAACCTTTTGTCTCAAATGTTGGAAGGAAACTCATCTGTCTTTTTAAAATTATATTTACAAATTTGAATATCAAGGTGTATATCTAAGCAGGGGCAATCAGTCTTGAAACATGCAAGATTACAAAATATGTTAAATATTTCTATGAAATTATGGCAAACTTTTTTAAGTTGTATTTTTCTTGAAATGAGTATACAGTAGGTATACAGAGTGGGGCAAAAATATACTTACAGTTGTTCAGATGGAAAATAAGAATAAAATAAATAAATAATAATGCAAGAATTAACTGTTTTATATCCTCACAACTGGCAGCTTATTTGCCTCACCCTGTATATTCCTTTTTTATTGAGAACAGATTTAGTGAAACAATTAAATATTTCTATTCATAAAGATTTCGTATTTATGAATGTTAACTAATAGTAGGTCTGTATAAAATTAACATGTCTATATAATACACTTGGCACTATAATTAATACTTACATCTAATTTAGTGTTCCAGGCTACCATGCACAGACCTTGAGCTCAAGGCCATGCTGAAATACCGAGGACACATTCTGAGTCACACCCACAGATGGTGGAGCCTTTTCAATAAAACCATAAATGTCTTATTTCCCCAGGAACAAATCATAATGGTGATTTTATGAATAGAAAAGAATCTAATTTTTTATTAATGTATCACTTGAACTAGAAATGACAGTCAGTTGCACCTCACATCAGTTTCCATACTAAAATTAGATGGGTAGAAGTTAGAAATATGACATTATGATTGTCATAATATCCATTCTAACAGATGTGGATATTAAGAGGTATACATTTATTCATTCAATCATCTCTCTCTCTCTCTCTCTCTCTCTCTCTCTCTCTCTCTCTCTCTCTCTTCCTTTATCACTCTTCCTCTCTCTCCTCATTCTCTCTCTCTCTCTCTCTCTCTCTCTCTCTCTCTCTCTCTCTCTCTCTCTCTCTCTCTCTCTCTTCCTTTATCACTCTTTCTCTATCTCTCCTCATTCTCTCTCTCTCTCTTTTTCTGGTGTAATTTCTGGTGCCCAACTTATACTTCATACTGTAGGGAAGAGCAAACTTTCCTCTACCCTCAAAGTTCTTCTGGCTGGTCTAATAATCAAGTAGACATGAGGCATATTAGCAAGAAAAAAATTTTTCATACATACATGTCTTTGTTAACCTAGCATTCATGTGAGAATCAGAAGGCACACAGACACAAGAGGTTCCAAGAAAGAAAGGTTATTGAGAAATGTAAGATATCCTGACCTAAGGATGAGGTAATGTACCTGGGAGGTCTACAGGTCATTGCAGGATGATAAGAAGAGCAGTCCTTTAGTAAACAGAAGTTTGCCCTGCTCTATAGAGAAGTCACAAGGAGTTATCTCTGATAATCTCCAGTGGACAAGGTTCCTAATTCATATTCTTCTTCTAAGTAATCGAAGGATGGAGAATAAGTTTCTCTTTAGCCCCATGCTTAAATTACCTTTAAGGTAAAATAATATGCATACAGCTAAGGTCTTGGGGCAGCTAGTTATGAAACTCCACAATATTTTCAACACTTTTAAGTGCATACCTCTGACACAGAGCATGAACTATAGAATTTAGAAAAAAATTATTTATGATAGTTAGTTGATGTATCCCCTTTATAAAGATAGTTGATTTTTAATTTTGTTGCATTTACTTCCTTTTAGCTTTTGTTCTATAATATTTTCAAGTATATTTAAATAGAAACAATTAAAGTTGACTTTTACTGCCTGCTATCTGAGAATGCATTAGAATTCTAGTATTTGCTGATTCTACTAGATGATATGTTTTAGTAATTCACGTACTAAAAATTATTAGTAGGAATAATTTGAAAGTATGTTGGGGGAAAAAAAAATCTGCTCTGCCCTAATTAGGGTATGCCAGTTCTTTGTCAGCAAATTGAATTTTAGCTATATTTATTTGATCTTTGAAATTCAAATAAGATGAATGAAGTGTGTGTCATCCAGTGCTTTTTAAAAATATATATTTTATTGATTTTTTAGAGAGAGGAAAAGGGATAGAGAGTAAGAAACATCAATAAGAGAGAATCATAGATCAGCTGACTCCTGCAAACTCCCTACTGTGGATGTGCCCGCAGCCAAGGTACATGCCCTTGACTAAAATCACCTGGGACCTTTCAGTTCGAAGGCCAACGCTTTATCTACTGAGCCAGACCAGTTTCAGTCATTCAGTGCTTTTTAATATAATATTTTCTTCATATTTTAGCTTCCTTTAATTTGTCACTTTTCTAATTGATGTGTTAAACAGGTTAAATATGCTAAAAGTATTTTTTTGGGGGGGTATTCTAAACATTAGACTTTCAAGGCCTCTTTGTTTTTTTTGTTGTTTTTTTTAAATCTTTTTTTTTAATGTTATTATTATTTAAAAAAATGATTTTAAGTATAATAATGTTACATGTAGTAAACATTAATATTCCAAGAAAAACTATTTTAAATATAATAATGTTACATGCAATATTAATATTTCAAGAAAAAGATTTTAAATATAATAATATTCCCCAAACTCTACTAACATAGTATAATATCACAAAATTTATAGGAAATATTAAAAATATGCAAATAACAGGTTTACTTCTATTATATTCTAAAATATATTTTTTTCCTCTGGCTCTATTTGGTTCATCATATTCCACAAGTGAGTGAGATCATGTGATATTTATCTCTCTTTGGCTGGCTTATTTCACTTAGCATAAAGCTCTCTAGGTCCATCCATGCTGTTGCAAACCTTAAGAGTTCCTTGTTTTTTACAGTAGCATAGTATTCCATTGTGTAGATGTACCTCTGTTTTTTAATTCACTCATGTGCTGATGTGCACTTATGCTTTTTCCAAATCTTAGTTATTGTAATTGTGCTGCTGTGAACATAGGGGTGGATAGATCTTTTCTGATTGGTGTTTCTAGTTTTTTTAGAATAAATTCCTAGAAGTGAGATCACTGGGTCAACCTTCTTGCACTGCTGGTGGGAATGCAGACTGGTGCAGCCACTGTAGAAAACAGTATGGAGATTCCTCAAAAAATTAAAAATGGAGCTCCCATTTGATCAAGGCCTCTTTGATTTTACCGCTTAATGTCCTTTTTTACTCAGTTCTTCCTCCTATTTTTATTGCTTCTCTAATCCTACAGCTGTCATTGTCCTAACCATTCTGTAAGCCCTGTTTTACAAACTGCTCTTTTTTTCCAAAGACATGACTGTTTCCTACTCTCTACTTAAATTTCCAGAGTTCTTTTTTAAAAAAATTTGATTACAGTTGACAGGTAATATTATATTAGTTTCAGATGTTTTTTGCTAACTCTCCTGATATTTACAACTTTCCAAAAATTACAGGAAGGACTCAAGAAGAAGACTTGCTGTGCACTCTCACTAAAGTGTAAGCTTTTTGAAAGCGTATACTAGTGCTTTTGTAATTGATTTATGTTTTCTACCCAGGAACCCTCCTTAGTGCCTTTCAGAGAAATAGGCAAGAACAGACTCCTGAGTATACTGCCTTTCAAGATTCACCTTCTTCTAATCTATTTCCTGTAAATTATCTAGATGACTATGTCTCATAGTCATCTTTGTTGTTCCTTCAATCATTCTTCATTGATTCAGAATGTAACTCAAGCACCTTGGGATTGAAACAAGGCTTTCACAAATGTAGCCCTAAATGATCTTTCAGTGATTTTTCTTCTTAATGTCATACCTGCTTCAGCTATCTATGGCTGTGTAACAAGCAACCCCAACACTTTGTGGCATAAAACAACCATTATTTTATTAGGCCCATAGTTTTGTATTGTCAGGAATTTGAGGACGGCTTGTCAGGGACAGTTTGGTTTTGTTCTATGATCAAGAGCCTCAGCTAAGGTGCTTGGGGGAAAAATGGAGATTTCTGGGGTGATTCAACTGGGCTATAGTCTCAATCTGGATTTCATCTGTATTTCTCATTCTTCTATAAGTCATGATTCTGAGGCTGAAATGATCAGATAACTTCCCAACTCACAAGTCTTGTACCTTAGTTAGGATGACTGAATAGCTAAGGCTGATTAGACATTCTCTCTCTCTCTCTCTCTCTCTCTCTCTCTCCCCCTACGTCTACCTCTTCCTCTACCTCTACCTCTACCTCTACCTCTACCTCTACCTCTACCTCTACCTCTATCTCTACTTCTACCTCTACCTCTATCTCTACTTCTACCTCTCACTTCTCATCCCTGTCAATCTCTACCCTTCTTACATCTTATTTTGTTAGGTTGTGCTTCCTAACTGCCTGATGATCTCAAGATGGCACAATCACTCACAAGGTGGCCGGCTTCCCCAGACTGAACATTTCAAAAGACTGGATGAATCTGCAATGGTTTTAATGGCCTAGTCTCAAAAATTCCAGAATCATATCAGCTGCATTTTACTGGTCAAGAAAAGCAATGAGTCTTGTCCATCTTCAAAAGGAGAGGAATTAAAGTCCACCTTTCAGTGGAAGGAATAAAATATATATCTCAGGCCATCTTTGATCTTCAATGTCTTTCATTTCAGTCATACAGAATTGAAAAACTATGTGTGATACATAGAATTCACCTTTCCCTTTTATATGCTTCAGTCTTTATATATATTAAATACTATGTCAAATTTTATCCCTTCTCTTAGCAGAAAACTTTAAAAAAATGTCCACTTTTATCTGAGTTAGGCATCTCTACCATGCCTTACCACAGTATCTTATTCTAGTGCTAATTATATGAATTCTTAAAATCTAGTTATTTATCTGCTGCCCTTACTGTACCATGAATATGTGAGTAGAAATTTTATTGTTGACATTTAAGGTCACCATGAAGAGGCACCCTTCTTATATGCTTCAAAGAGGAACATGCTGTGTCATTAATATAAAGCTTCCACACCTACAACTCTGGGAATTACTATAATATCCACATCAAAGTCACATTCTTGCTGAGGTGTTCCTTAACAATGAGTGATAACAGTGGGTACAGGAGCCAGGCAATTTCCTGCCTGGATAGGGTCTCTCTAATGGGCTGTCTTTGTTCTAAGGTTTCTTATCAACCTTCCTGAGATCTTTCTTCCCCGGGACTGCAAAGCATTCTGATTCTTTTTCTATTCAGTTTTTCTCATCTTTCTTCTTTCATAGTTATCTGGTCTGCATCACACATGGAAAACTCCCCCTGTCTTCTGCTTCCTTTATCTTTCCCTGGTGTTTTTCTCCGAATAAATTTATTGCCCTTGCGATTCCATTTTCCCATCTGATTCTGAGAGGGTCAGAACTGGTATAAGACTGTATTTTAGTGCCTAGCACTGTTCCTGTGACAAAATAGGAGTTAAATTAATGCTTTCAATAAAAAACAATTGAATGAATATGTAAATGGGTAAATCTGTGTGTCTCCCCTTCAGCATCTGCATAATGTCTAGTCAGAGAAAATATTCTGCTATTCTAAACCACAGAGGAGTTGGGACTGATAAAATTCTCAGATTATCTTTTTCCCATGTGCTGCATTTGTAAATAAAGCCTCTATTTTCACCATATATATTTTAACTTATTGTAATTTATATTTCCCTCCTGCAAACTGTTTTCCTGTAATGATTTAAGTTAATGTGAATTAAGATTGAATCTATTTTGAGAACAAAAAATTATGGACATATTTTAATTGTCAATAGGGTTGATGATTGCTGATTTAAAATGTTAAGTATTGTATTCCTAATTCAACAATCACATTTTTTTTTATTTTCCTTCCCTTATGTTTTTATAGAATTTTATTTTTCATCTAGTTTTTACCATTACAGTTTTCAAATACATAAAATTAGTTGTGCTATCAGCTTTTGATTGTTTCCTAAAATTCTTTAGTAGTAAAAGATGTCAAACAAATTTAATCAACAAACAAAAGAAAATGACAATATACCTGTTAACCATTTCTTGTGAAAATGTACAAAAATTATGCTAGGCATAGTTTTAAAAATCTAATTGGCATTTCTTTGAAGACAATACTTTAAGTAAACACACACTATAGTATGTTTTCAGTATTTTAAATAATATATTCTTTGCTTGTTCCCTCTAAGCTTTATGTTTCCAAGGTTGGTAAAGGAATGTGCTATGAGACATGTCTTAGTATATTCATTTATTTTTTAATATTTATTTTTGAAAGTATTACCTATGTTCCCCTTTTCCTGCATTGGCCTCTTCTAGTCTGCTCATGTCCCCCATCCCAGGCCTTCACCACTTATTGTCCATTTCTTCTGTGCTTTATTGAAAAACCTGTTAACAATTTTTAGTAGACTACAAAATCTTAAATAACGTTGATTCAAAGTAAAGCTATTATTGGCAATTTTCTCAAATATTTTTATGTAAAAAATAGAGCGGTGGGGGGTGGATGGCGGTGTGGAGAGATTAAGCAAATAACTTCTATACATGTATGCAGAACCCATGAACATAGACACAATACTGTGGTGAAATCCTGGGGGATGGCAGATGAGGGGTGGAAGTAGTTGAGGGGGGGAAAAAAGAGGACATCTGTAATACTTTCAACAATAGAGATTAAAAAAGAATAAACAGTAAAGGACATGATATATAGAAAATGCATGCATAGTTAGAGTAGTGTTAAATGAAAATAAAAGTAACACCTCAATCAGGAATCTTAGTGATTATATAACCTATTTTTTGTTTAATCCCTCTTTTTAAAAAAGAAATAGTAAGAAGATGTAGATTACTTTTCTCTCTTCATTAGGAGAAAGTTTAATATGATCATAATGAAAGAAGAAATCCTCAGGGATGACATTTAGACCAGAGTCAATAGACATAGATCTTTGATTATTTTTCTTTCTTAATATTGGCTTTCTTGATTAGAACAGTAGGAGTTCCTGTGAAGAATGCTTGAAAATTTATTAGTGTAATTACATTCTACATTTAGAGTCCTCATGCTTTATATAACAATAGAAGTCATTCCAAGGGCATCATATTTAATACTTTAAATGCAGTACAAAATTCTGTAGTTGTAAAAATTAGTAGCTTATTTCTTTGATATCTCCATCATTTACAAGTATGGTATGCTACTTCATGAGTTGTAATGATCAGATATTTCAGTTCAAATAAAATGCAATTTTATTCACTAATATTTGTAGAAACATTAGATTTTGGTCTGTGACATAAATTTGTGGATTAAGTTAATCCAGGAAAACATGTCCTTTGAATAATATAATGTTTCCTTAAGTTTTTGACAATTGCATTTTTAATTTTTAAAAAATAAATCTAGAATTACTTCTCTGGAAGATTCTTTTATTCCTAGTCTGGGCTCATACCTCCTAATAGCACCTAGTGAATTACAGCCTGAAAGACATATTTTCTCCTGAAGCATGGCTGATTGGATTTTATGAAATTTACAAAGACACAAACTATTTCCTCTCTTTGCCATCTCTACTGCCAGTCTAACCCAAGGGTCTCTCCTCCTATCACTTGTTCTATTCTGTTCCTCAGTATGTTCATTCCCATCTCATTTTCACGGCTGGGTAAGACAGAGATGTATTATTAAGTAGGGAATCCAATCTATTCATTTTGCAGTATTCATCTTGAAGTGTTTGATGGACTCATTTATCATATATATTATATGATATCATATATATTATATATATACATATATATAATATATATTATATATAATATATCATATATTATATATATATAATTTTATTGTTTAAAGTATTACAAATAGTAGTACATATATCTCTGTTTTTTTTACCCATTGACCTCCCCAAGCATCTTCTATGCACCAGCATTTGCACACCCACACACACACCCACACACACACACACACACACACGCACACATACACTCAGACCTCAGTGTCTGGCATCCATTGGTTATGCTTAATGCATGCGTACAAGTCCTTTGGTTGATCTCTTATCCCCCCAACCCTTCCCTAAAGAATAAAAATAAATATGCATTTATTTTTTTAAGTGAAGCTCACAGTAGGTAACCTATCCCATTTCACAAATTGGCCAGACATTAAAAGATTTAAATTAAGTCAGAATCTAAGCTGTATCAATAAGTGATCACTTTTTACTCTATTATACATATAAAGCTGGATTAAGAATTTAAGCTCTATAGTTTGACTGCCTGTGCTTAAATCCTAGACATACCACTATCTACTTGTGTAATCTTGGACAAGTGTTTAAATTTGTATGCCTCAGTTTCCTATTCAATATAATAACATTAATGATAATATATAACTCATAGAATTATGAGGATTTAATAAGTTCAAACCTATAAAGCATATGTAAAAGTAACTGGATCACAAGTAGCACTCAATACATGTTTGCTCTTTTTATATTCCCAGTTATGGAAGATACGGCTTGAAAATTAAACATATTAAAAATAGCATCTGAAATCAAATACTTAAAATTTAAAATATAGTGTTAAAGCTTTAAATATCTTTATTTAAGTTTTTAAAAGGTCAAATAAATTCTAAAAAATGAGCAAAACAGATGAAAATTAGCTTTGGAAAATACAATATTATTCAATGACCACTATCCAAAACCGTTATTGAATATCAATGTTCATATAGTATGTGGGATTGTATGGTATGTAACAGAAATTTTCAATTTACTTGGAGATATAAACTAAAAGTGTATTATGATACTTGAAAAATTAGTTAACTTAAAATATATTTTGGTTCTGGCTGGTGTGGCTCAGTTTGATGAGTGTTGTTCTGTGCACCAAGGGGCACTGGTTTGATTCCTAGTCAGGGCACATGTCAAGACTGAGGGTTCGGTCCTTGGTGCTGGTGCTTATGGGAGACAGCTGATCAATGTTTCTCTTTCTCTCCCTCTCCCTTCCTCTTTCACTAAAAAAATTAATAAAAACATTTGATTAGACAAAATATTAGGACATTAAAATATTGCTGAAATAATTACATACTAGGTGTTTGAGAATTGATAATTGTGATATTGATAATTATGATGATAATTGTGTATGCTTCTGAAAAATTACTCAACTTATATTTTGTACTGAAATATTAGAAATCATAATACTGTGAAAATAATAACATAGTAGATATTCAAGGAATGATAATTATAATGATATCAATTATTAAGAAGAGACTGATGCTGCTCAGGTTTCAGTTAGTGATTGTGTATTTTGATTACTTCAAAAACACAAGTTGATTTCATTTTTGGTTAGTTTTTGGAGTAAATATATAAAAATAGAAATAAAAATAATATTCACATTAAATTTAGTTTTAAAAACCTGTATTTCTCCTAATATAAAAACATATTAGGAGGTTGGGATTGGGTAAAGTGGGTGAAGGAGGTCAACCTGTACAAAATTCCAGTTATAAAATGAATAAGTCATGGGTATGTAATGAACAGCACAGAAACTATAGTTAATAATACTGAATTGCATATTTGAAAGTTGCTAAGAGCAAATTTTAAAAGCTTTCATTATAAGAAAAAACGTCTGTAACTATGAATGGTGACTGATGTTAAGTAGACTTATTTTGGTGATCTTTTTGCATATATATAAATATTGAATCATTATATTGAACATCTGAAACTATTATGATACATGTCAACAATACCTTAATAAGACAAACAGATGAACAACAACAACACAATAATTAAATAAGAAAGACAAATGGCAGGGGAAGTTGAGGGGGAGGTTTAGAGAGCAACCAAAGGATTTGTATGCATGCATATTAGCATAACCAATGGACACAGACACTGGGGTGGTGGGGGATAGTTCAGGGTGGGAATTGCATGGGGGTGGTGGTGGAGAGAGTGTCAATTGGGGAAAAAGGAGACATATGTAAAACAATAGACAATAAAAAATGAAAGACAATCATATTAGAGATTTTAATTTTCATCAAATATTCCCTACATATATTGCTATTCTAGTTTTACCCTTCAGTCTTGTCTTCACTGCAGACAAATGAAGATACTTGTTTAAACAATGATTCTCAGTCTTTGTTAGCCTACTTTGAAATATGGTACTGATTCTGAACCACCCAAAACATCTGGAGTTTGGAGTCTGATGACAGGAATATTTAAGGACCTCACAGAAAAGGACAGGATAGAAAAAGTCCATTTTTATACAAATTAAAATAGCTGTGGTTTTAGTGTTACCAGCATCTGACAGTTAGGGAGAATGATGTCAACAACAGCTCATGTCTTTAAAGGAAGAATTAATTTGGACTCTGTGTTGATGGCTACTTGGGAATAGAAGTTGCAGTTATGTTGGAAGGTACACCCTCCTTCCCTACCAGAGCTGCCCACTGGCTGCAGTTTCAGTAAAGGAAAACGATATGGAGAAAAGTTGATTTATGTTGCGTTGGACAAGTTGAATTTAGCCTGCTAGTGAAAAATGTAAATAGAATTTCTATTACCAAGTTAGAAATCCAAACCCGGAGCTTACTAGTAAATAAGAGAAAACATTAAAATGCAAACATCTGACTTGCCAGTTTCAGATTTCTTCACAGGTTCCTCTCTCCAGGCAAGGAGGAAGGGAGGAGAGAGGAGTGCTTTTTTTCAAATGCTTGTTTGCCTATAGCATTTATGAGCATAAGGAGATTTTCATTGGTTAGGAAAAATGCAGAGAAGTGTTGATATGCAAATGATGCTGGTATTTGCATATTTTCTTCTCTAATTTTTAAGTAGAGTAAATCAGGACCTTCAATAAATTTAAAAATAGAAGTATTTTCAAATATGTATTGAAAGAACCCCTTGAGCTACAGTAGTACAGATTAAGTCCATTAAAAATGTTCAGTGGGATCCTAGAACTGGCAAATTTTGAATAATGTGCTATTTTTTCAGCAAGTGTAGTGGCAATCACTTAAAAGGAAAATGTGCACAATATCATTTATATGATATAGGAATAAAACTGTGTTAAAAATTTAGAGGATAAACGACATCCATCAGTTTTGTAGTTTTATGTTTTAAAGCTCAAAATTTATTTCTTGACATAGACTTTAATATGAAATAAATATATTCATTTGACATCTTAAAAGCCTCTGGAAAGATTGGTAATAAACAGAAATCAATTGAAATATGTGATAGCTATTTTTAATGTCAAATTTTTATATCTATAACAGGCAGATAAACTCACAGTTGTTTTTATTTTACCTGACCACATAGGAAGACATAAATATTGCAAATGGTGTCTTTAACAAGGGTGTGCTTCCAAATACTTGATTGCATTACATTTTGTCTTTAAAGAAAAATGTGCCTGATGTGCAACCTACGGTATGGTGAATTTTAACATCATTGTTATTAAAGATGATAGTTCCTAGTATTTGGGCATATTTCTGAATACAGTAGGAAGAGATCTAATTTGGTGTGGTGTTAAGCAATATTGTCCAAATTTTGGAAATGAGAAAAAGAAGAATACAGCACATTGTTCCATTGTCACACTAGGGCACATTTTAATAGGCCTACTTAAATATTATTAAATTGTCTAGGATAATTGATCTACTTTCCCTTTGCTTTCTTCTAATTAACTGTGTCTTAGACATTATGAAGTTAAATGTAAAGTTGTATATTTCTGTCTGGCACAAAAGTTGATAGCATAGGTGATGTTTTTGTTGCCTTTAAGGGCATTGTCCAGTTATATATCTAATCTAGATATCTTAGGCTAACATTTTTAAATGCTTATAAATATCCAGTATGTTAAATGTTTTTAAAATCATCTTTACCATCTTGCTGTTATTCTCATTACTGATATTATAAATATTTCACATGTGTGTTTTCCACATGTATGTGAAAATCACGCTTTTACTTTTTGAAAATCCATTTCAAGAAGGATTCATTTGGTGTGTGACTAAGAAAGAAGGATTTTTTAAAATGACAAATTAATGTCCTGAGAATCCTTGTGATCAATCAAGAGGGCACCAGGCGACTAATGATAGGAAGAACATGAACTGGAATTCTGATGAAGGGAACATCAGTAGTGATGGGTGTTATGGAGGGGGCTTAATCACAGATGTTCTATTCTGTGGGCAGAGCTGTAGGAAACCTGATGTATAGGACTTCTCTAGTCAAGTGCCTCTGGCCATCATTATATCAACCCATCCAAAGCTACAGCATCCAGCAACACTCAACTTCCCTACCAGAGCTGCCAACTGGCTGCAGGGAAGGAGGGATAGACACAAAAATAAAACTGCTTCATCAAACCTGTATAGGTTTAAACTTTTTAATTATATTTGAATGTGGGGAACCCCGAAATACTGGGAAATAGCTTCAGTAAATGATGTCTCACTTCACTGAGAGCAGCAACTACTGTATTTTACTCACCTGTGAATTTGTGGTATCTTTTGCTGTACATAGAAGTTAGTCAAATTATTTGCTGGATAAGAAAATAACTGAAAGTTCTATTTGAGTTTGGAATTTATGAGCCCACTGAATACAGCTACTCCCAACCATAGGGGGTAAAAACAGAAAAGACTGTGATGCTAATTTTATCAAGTACTATGGTTTAGAAGAAAAGCCATACATATTACAATTGGTGAATTTAAATTCAAATCTAATATTGCCTCTTAGTGGCTGGATCAACATGAGCAGTTACATTAACTTCTCTGAGATTGTTCCCTAATATGAAATAATTAAAGAATTATTGGGTGCCATCAAGATATGTTGTGTATATTAGAGAGTTCTTGATTGATATACTAGGTGCTCTATGAATTTTCCCCTTATCAAATTACTTTTTGATAAATAATAAATTTAAAATTATTAGTAGCCATGCACAACTGTTATTCATAACATTCTAGATATGTTATTATTCATTAAATTGTATATATTCTAATTGGATGAAGTTCCAAAACAGAATTGCAACAGCATAGACCTATAATTTTATAAAAAAATATGTATTTATTCTCTTCATCACATGTTTATATGCTCACTGAGAGTCTTCAATAATTTTTATAAGTTTTTCTTTCTATATAAAACAATTTCCCCCCTGAAGATATTAATTCTTTTAAGAAATAACTAATAATATAGATCTCTAAATAAGCACTTATAAACAGCTATCACTAGCTCTATTAACTAACATACATAAGAGTAATAAAGTGATGTGTTATTTTACAAAATAATGGTTTGTGTTCAGTAGTTTTGCGTTTACATGAATATGAGAATGATCTAGCAATCTGGCTACAACATCTGTTACTCAATTACTAGCCAGTAATGATTCTGCAGATTTCAATTTCTTTAGTCACTGCCACAGGTGTATCTGTCCTTTCTTATCAGAGAAATATCTTCCTAATGAGGAATTTTGAGAAGGTCAAGTTTGAGTTATAAGAAATGAAAGATAGTCATACTGCCAGTAGGAAAAAAAAACACGTTTGTTTTCATATTTAGTTTCTAATGTAGAATGTTCCCAGAGATTATGATTTATTTTTCTAATAGGGGACCCACATCTTGGTAAATAATTAGACTATTTTAATATCTAGCCATAAGTAAGAACTACTTAAAACTTTATCCGTTTTTTTATACAGAGAATATATATTTGAAGAAAATTGTTCTCTGCCCTATAAACTCAAGCTGATTTGATGTAAGGAAAGATAACAGTTGATTCTAACATGTTCTCTGTCTATTCTGTTTTTCTATTTGTATACCAATGAAAAGAGATAAAAGTTATGAAACATGCTTGTCTTAATAAAGATGGCTTCACCTACTCATCTCCTATTGAAGTCATAAGGAAGTGACTAGTTAACTTTTTCTTTAAAAGTGTTTTAACTTATTTTTTGTTAATCCTCACCTGAGGATATTTTTCCCATTGCTTTTCAGAGAGAATTGGAAAGGAGGGAGGGAGAGAGCGAGAGGTGGAAGCATCAATGAAAGAGAGATACATAGATTGGTTGCCTCCCACAGGAATAAACCCCAACCCTTTGGTTCTCTCAGTCTGATGCTCTAACCATTTAAAACACCAGCCTGAGAGGCTGACTTTCTTTTTTTCTTTTAATCTTGAAGTCATTATGTTGAGGAACTTTCTTCACAATAAAAATATGCTTTGAGGTATTCTGAATAATATGTTTGGAGTTGATTGATTCATACTTATCAGTCATGTAAATATATTGATATCTGTAACAAACATTTACATCAATAAATTAAAACTCGAATTTCTTTGTCTTTACTCATGAACACTATATTTACAACACAGTTCTAGGGTCTGTAATTATTAAAAAATATATAAAGAGGTGTTTCACATAGATAATATGATTACTGAGGGCCCAGTAATCACTTTGGGAGAATGGAACCAATCTTAGTAGATATGATCCTAAAATTAAAATGCTAAATTTCAAATCATCTATTTAAATAAAATGTGTCATTATATTTAGTATATGGATTTGTGAGTAAATTGTAATTTCATAGCTTTAAAAATAGCTACAACTCTCCAGTTTGCAATTGGATGAGACCAACATTAATGTAGTCTTCTCTCTCCTCTCTATCAATGCCTGAGCACTAAGAAGAGTGCAAATTATCTTGAGAAAATATTAAACGTCTATTATCCAAATAACAAGCATTGCATTTGCCTTTTTTTAAATAGAGATTGCAGTTCTAAAAATATATTCACAATATTTGAAGACAGAAAAGCACTGCATTTACCTCAGACATCAAAAACAAATTTTTGCATTGTGTTTCTCCCCTTTCTCTTAATAATGTTTCTTTTCTTATAAACACTTCTATTGATTTATTTTTTATTGAATATATTGAGGTGATATTGGTTAATAAAAGTATATAGGTTTCATGTATACAATTCTCTAATACATCTATAATACAACAATGTATTGTTTTGTGCGTTCACCACCCTAAATCACATCTCCTTCCGTCACCATTTATTTCACTTTTACCCTCTTTTACCAACTCCCACCCCTTTCCCTTTGGTAATTGTATGTTTCAATGAGTTGTTTCTGTTTGTTTTTTTCCTAATCCCTTAATCTTTTTCATTCAGCCCCTCAAACCTATCAGGGTCAGTCTGCTCTCTGCATCTAAGAGTATGTTTCTATTTTGTTAGTTTTTGTTCATTAGATTCCATGTATAAGTGAAATCATACAGTGCTTGTATTTCTCTGAATGGCTTATTTCACTTAGCACACTTCGAAAAAATATTGTGTCTCTCCAAAATTTATATGTTGAAATCATAATCCCAAGTACTTCAGAATGTGACCTTATTTGGAAACAGAGTTACTGGAGATGTAATTAGTTAGGATGGAGTTATATTGGAATAGGATGAGCCCCGAGTTCAGTATGACTGGTATCTCTATAAAAATTGGAAACTGGGGCACAGGCTCCCACCCAGGGAGAATGCCCTGTGAAGATGAGGGCAGAGATGGGGGTGATGAATCACTGCAAGCAAAGAAACCAATGCTGAAAACACTTTGACCTGGACTTCTAGACTCCAAAACCGTGAAACAATAAGTTGTTTCAAACCACCCAAATCGTCATACTTTATTGTGTCCCCTATAGGAAATATACATATCTGTAACTAGATAGAATGTCATCTTTAAATTTAACCCATTCTGCTTCAAATGCTTGATTCTTTAAACTTGAAGTTAAAAAATTATTCCCATCTAGTACATTTGACTCAATAAAAGTTAAAAAAAAAACCTCAAAGCAAGATCAAAACACAAACAAATGAAAGCATTTATACTAATTTAAGTTATGCTTCCCATGGGTGTGTGTGTGTGTGTGTGTGTGTGTGTGTGTGTGTATTTCAACCAGATGTATAGTTTACAGACAAATGTGAACATTTTGTCTTGCCACTCTATGAATCTGTCTAGAAATATAACCTTGTAATCATTATAGAAGATTTTTAGCATTATCTAATTTGTTTAAATTATATGACATATGTAACCTAATGCTTCATTTGAGAAGTTTAAAGCCTTTTCGTTAAATTCTATAAGTGTTCCTTTGTGAATCTTTTAAATTAGGAAATTGTAAGTTTAAAAATATTTAATGACATGATTTAATGGCACAATCATAAGAATAGATTATAAAACTGATTATTTTATTTGAGTGTGTTAGTCTGTCAAAGACCCTGAATCAATAATAATAAAGCTGTTGGAAGATGCATTTCAGTAGAAGATGAAAAAATACTGCTAGATGCTAGAATGCATTCATGTCTAGCAATGATTTTGTATTTTAGGGAGAATCTTATAATAAGATGCTGTGCTAAAAAGTATTAATAGAGAACTTTGCCAGATAGTAAAGAAGCAGAAGTAAATATTATCATATTCCATGACCAGTTGCACCTTACATAACAGGTGAAACAAAATTACTGTGTATTTGACTAAAGATGCTAATAATGAGATTTGTCATCCATTAAATTATTATTATTATTTTTTTTAGCAAACCTGTCTTGTATACATTAGACATATACTAATGAATGTGTCTGATTTCGATAACTAAATAAGTAAGCTAGAATCATGTTGATTGTCTTTTAGGAGTCAATTCTTAAAAGATTAAATGGCTAATTTATTAGAATAAAACAATAGTTTTGTCTGCTAGTAGCACAAACATATTCCAACCCAGTCCCATTTATTATAACCCAATACTACTGTTGAATGAAGGACATCATTAAGGGAAGAGAATGATTTTAAGCAAATTACACATGGAAATAAGTTGACACTAAATCTAAAATGTACATTTATTGATCCAGGTAACTCTCAATCTAACAACTTATTTTCAAGAAATAAAGTCTTTTGGCATGATTAGCTATTTTTCAAGGTGCTTTCAATCACACAAAAAAATTCTGACAATCTCAGGCTCCTGCTTGCTTCTCTCTGATTTCCTGTGTTACTTGCTGCCACCACAATATTGATTTCACCTTATTTTTGCAGTGATGAATAGCAAAATTATGAAGACAGATGTAGGAGTTACTTTGATTCCATAATATGAAAGTAATTTCTGAAGTCTGCTATATTTCTGAATCTATTTCAAGAAAAAGTATATTGTCTACCAAATTGCAATAGGAAGTTTGAGGAGTTTAGATAGGTTTTGACATTGTTTAATATCCCTGAAATAAAAAAATAATAATTTCAATTTATAAAAATAAATATGTAGAAACTAAAGATAGTCTTTCCCATGACCCACATATTACTTTGAGTAATATAACATTGTATGTGTTGATAGCATTTGATGTTATTATGAGAAATGACCAATTTAAAGTTTTAATATATGTAAGCCTCACTTAGAATAAATGCATGTACTAAAGTCATTTATCTACGTAGTCACTTTTTTCTAATATGAAAATTCTGATGACAATAACTTATCTAGGAAGTGAAGCATATCGTCATGTACTGTTCGTAGCTAAGATAGTCAGTTGCAAGGTTTCCAATAAAAATGTTTTGCACAGCCATTGGTCTATCAGAATTCTGCCATTTATCTATCAGAATTCTGGGATGTTTCCAATATTCCATGTGAATTATAATTTCATTTACTTTGTATAAACTCACAGTGCCAAAATTCAAATGTGTTTACTGTTGCCTGTATCTTTTTATTTCATTCTAAACATTTTCTAAAATTAATTTACTGCAAATTTTGGAGTCCTACATTGAAGATTCTTCTCTTTTTTAAGTGAATAATCATTCCAAATCTAGGAGAAGAAAATGTTTAATATTAAAACATGGTGTGTATTAGGGTGACAATGGAAGTTAATATGCATAATTTAGTAAACATAGAGGCATTTGACAAGAAATAACTACTTAATTGAAATCTGTAATTAAATATAAAATTCTGAGTTTAATTTGTTTAAATATATTGGCTTAAATATGTGAAAAAACATGTTTTATAGAACTTAATTCACTGCTTAAATGGATACTTATTTTATTTTATTTTACATTTTAATTAAATTTACCAGGTAACATTGGTTAATAAAATTATATAGGTTTCAAGTTCACATAGAAGTTATTCAGAAACTATTTCTAGCCTTTATTGATTATCCACTGTGTGCCAGGCATATGACTGTGCTTTGTGAATCATAAATATATGCTAAGGTCAGGGACTGAATAAGTTCATTGCTATGTGAATATTAGGAGACACACAAGCAGTTCTCCGTCCTTAACAGGATGAATATTTAAAGAGGATATGGCCCTAACTTGTTTAGCTCAGTGGATAGAGCATTGGCCTGTGGATTAAAAGGTCCCAGGTTCGATTCTGGTCAAGGTCATGTACCTTGATTTCAGGCGCATCCCCAGTAGGAGGTGTGCAGGAGGCGGCTGATCGATGTTTCTGACTCTGTCCCTCTCTCTTCCTCTCTGAAAAAACCAATAAAATATAATTTTAAAAGGATATGGATAAAGTATCATGGTAACACTAAACAATGGAAATATTTTTCAAGATATATATGTACTTTTTAATGATCTAATGGTCACCTTTATTAAAAGTAAAGCAAATCAAATACATTTTAAGAATTATTTTATGTAATCAACATAGTCAACAAAATTAATAGATAATTATTATAAACATTCTTAATGAGATATTTTACATTATTTTTCATGTTAAGTCTTCAAATTCCGATGTGCATTTGCAGTGACATTTCAGGGCTCAGGAGACATATGGGGGTGGTAGCTTCTATAAGGAGAGCTCACCACTATGGAAATATAGAGGAAGGAGCAATTTACTTAACTATAATAATTCCTTTCCTCTCCTTTGTATTATAGTTATATTACCAAATGTTGTCCACCTTTTTAAAATACTAGGCCTAATTTAAATAAATGTTCTGTTCCGTTTGTCATTCTGCCAATACAGTAAGATGATTGCCAGACGGAGGGATGGGAATGGTTAGAGGTAAAAAAGAGTAAAGAGGGGATAAAGGGAGATGGAAGGAAACTTAACTTGAGGTGGTAAAAGCACAATACAATATATAGGAGTTATATTCTAGAATTGCATTCTTGAAACCCACATAATCATATTAACCTATTGCACCCCAATAAATTCAATTTAAAAAGTATATTGCTAGCATAAGGATACACATATAGATCAATGGAAGGGAATAGAGGGCCCCCCCAAAAAAAAAATCCATATAAAGTCAACTGTCTTTGATAATGCACCAGTATACACAATGGACAAATGATAATCTCTTCAGCAAATTAAAAACAAAATTATCAAAATGTTGTTATAAAATAAGTTGATGAAATAATACAAATAGCCAACACTTTAGTATTGATATGAACACTTGGATTTGATAATTTATGCCTATTTCTAAAATCTTAAAATAGTTTAAAATTTGTTACATTTCAGAGACCTTTATTTGATGAATTATCTTTCTTCATTGTAGCCCCTTATCAAAAATAGGATTCCACTTTATAGAACCCTCTACATCTGAGATTAGGTGTGTATTATTCATATAAATTATAATAACCCCATAAATTATTTTTAGGATAAATAAGTGAAAGTAGGGTGAAACATTCTGGGGCCAAACAAAGCATTCATATGTCTAAAGAAAATGAACACTTGAATATTTTGATAAAATATTATATTACTGTGAGGTTTAAATATAAAAATATATGTGTATCTGATTAAAATTGCTATATTATATTGACAAAAGCATAACATGAGATTATTTATATTATCTAGAGTGTTAATGCATCACTAAGAAGGTTTAAATTTAACTTGATTAAAAACTTGTAATTTTAGAACCTGTCATTCTGGAATAGTCCCTTCCCACAACTCTCAATTTACCTTTTTAAATGTAAATGTAAATGTGTAAGGTTCTTAATTGTTCAGTTTCATTTGAATTCTAATAACCTTGTTAATAAAGTTTTAATTTATTTAAGAAGAATTAAAAGTTGTAATTGAGAAATAATAGACTTACATGTTGTGTCATTGTACTCTTCTGAATTTCTTCAGTGGGTAGACATAAAATGTACAATTAGACTATGGAATGCTGCCATTTGTGACAATAGGGATGGATGTTAAGAGTATGAGAGAAGAAAAGAGTTAGAGTTTATTCCTCGCTCAGTTCTAGAACTCTGACAATAGAGCCCTTCTAGTTGTAATTGATTGATTGTAATTATAAAGTGTTATTCTCAATAATTTGAAATGCTCACTGGTAAGCTAGTTATCAACATGCTCTTGAGCATTCTTTTACTAAACTGGAAATACTATGAGCTCTTCCAAGGGCAAGAATGACTTCATTTTTTAAATTGCTAAGGAATTTTTGAGATAATATGTTTAATTTCATCCTACTCTGATTTATGTTTTGGAATAGATAAAACTCATTTATATATCTATAACTTCTAACTTTTGAGTTTTATCACATGGAAGTGTGTATGTCTTAAATAGTTGTCATTTTATCTTCAAAGGATTACCTTATCATTTACCCCACATTTATGGTTAAGGAGGTTCATAGAATTTAAGTTATGTACTCAATATCTTATACCTATTAAACATTTTCATGCTATAATAGCTCTTCAGGAGGGGGTAATATATGTCAAATTCTTAGGTCTAAAGTAATGAAAAAAATCAAGCTGCTTGACATTTGCAGTAAAAGCTTTTGAGTATAACAACTCTTAATTTCATACTAGGAAATTGTAAAAAGCACATAATTAAATCATCTCTTTAGGGTTTATATAAATACCCTTAAATGTCAAGGATATTTTAACTTTTGGAGAATATCTATTGCAATTTTTAAACATATAGCCCCTTAACATTTTAATTGCCATAAATGTAGTTTTATTTTTTTAAATATATTTTATTGATTTTTTTACAGAGAGGAAGGGAGAGGGAGAGAGAGCTAGAAACATTGATGAGAGAGAAACATTGGCCAGCTGCCTCCTGCACACCCCTCACTGGGGATATGCCCGCAATCAATGTATATGTCCTTAACCAGAATCAAACCTAGGACCCTTCAGTCCGCAGACCCATGCTCTATCCACTGAGTCAAACCAATTTTGGCATAAAAGTAGTTTTAATTAATATATTTTTTGTTTTGACGAAACTTATAAGAATTGATACAGAAGATCTACTGTATCCTTTCCACAGTTTTCACCAATGGGTGAAATAAAATAAAGAAAAAGCAATGGCATGAGTTGTGTTTCTGATCTTTTCCACATGAAAATGTGTTATTTAGATCTTGATTGGTGAATGGTTAAATAAGCATGCCCTAAGTAAGTCCTACAGAATCTCATTAGTATGCAGAATAAATAATTATCCAGATAATAAAATTTTAAAAAATCATACTTTTCAAGGAGATATAGGTATAGAGCTTAAAATTTGAAAGTGAAGGTAGCTTAGAAGAGTGAATTTTTATAATATAAGGAAATAAAAAATGTAGATATATTTTTTGAAGATCTTTTTGAAAGAAAGCTACATGAACACTAATAAGGAATAATAGTTAACAAATATTTGTGCGTAATCAATTGTGTTGTATTAAATATAAGAGCAATAGCTACATCATGCTTCAGATATGCGGTTGTGATATTTATTTTATTGTTTAAAGTATTACAAATAGTAGTACATATGTCTCATTTCCACCCCATTGATCTCCCCCCTGTCTCCCCCGCTAGTGTCTGTGTCCATTGGTTATGCTATATTCTTGTACATAAATCCTTTGGTTGATCTCTTACCCGCCCCCCACAACCCACCCCTGCCTTCCCTCTGAAGTTTGACAGTTTGTTTGATGCTTCTTTGTCTCTATTTTTGTTCATCAGTTTCCAGTGTTCTTTATATTCCACAAATGAGTGAGATCATGTGATATTTATCTTTCTCTGACTGGCTTATTTCGCTTAGCATAATGCTATCCCGTTTCATCTATTTCTTGAATTGCATGATAGCTTTTCTTTTATTAATTAGCAGTTCTCAAACATTTTTTAAAGTCCTTACCCAAGGATATACTTTCATTGATTTTTTAAGAAGGAGACAGAGACAGAGGAGAGAAAGAGAGAGAGAGAGAGAGAGAGAGGGAGAGAGAGAGATCTGTTGCCTTCTGTACATGTCCCTCCCCTTCCCCACCCCCTCCTCCTGTCCTGGAGATCAAACAAATAAAATTTCAGTGTATGGAATTATACTCCAACCAACCTGGCCAGGGCTTTTCTCAAACTTTTTAGTGTTAGTACTTTTTTGTAATCCTTACCCAAGGATATTTTTTCATTGATTTTTAGACCAAGTGGAAAGGAGGGAAGAAACAAAAAAAACATTAATGTGAGAGAGACATATCAGTTGGTTGCCTCCCACACATTCCAGGAATGGAACCTGCAACCAAGGTACATGCCATTGATCAGAATTGAACTTTGGACCCTTCAGTGGGATGGGCCAATGTTCCAACCATGGAGCCAAACCAGTTAGCGCTCAGGACCCCTTTTTAATTCCTAAAATTTATTGGGGACTGCTAGAGAACTTTTGTCTATGTGGATTATACATATTAATGTTAACAAAATTAAAAATGTTAATTCTGAAAATTTATAATGAAAATTAATTGATTAATTTAATATACTATTTAGACTATTGTTAATATAAATAAAATAACTTAATGAAAAATATGATAAATTTCAAAACAATGATTGAAGACAATCAGTTTCTCAAAACTGCTTACATATTTAGTCTTTTTCAATGAATTGTTTTTCTTGAAATATATGAAATAATTTTGCCTCCATCAATAGTTGGAAAATAAAGAGATAGTAGCTTTTTCAGATAATAGGGGATATTATTTTTAGATTCTATACCAAACTCATAAAGTTGTAGTTCCTTAAAAAGGTAGTTACAGTGAAGAATCTGAAACCATATTTTAAAAATTTGCATTGTTTTCTAAAAATGCTTTTGTCAATCTTGTACTTTTAAATTAAATCATGGTTTTAATTTAAAAGTAATTTAAAAGGTCATTTAACTTACCTACTACATACAGGTAATTTAAATGAATCTTTTACCCTGAATGACCTTGCAACATCATGAATTAGTCATTTGAAAAAATATTAGTTATTGGGTTATTCTTTCATACGCTGAAATATGTCATAGTATAAAAGTATCACATCTTCTGGGACCTCAGAAATTGTCACTATAAATTCTTGAGCAAATGAAAGTAGAAAAAGTAAATACCCTGTTAATGTGACTGCGTTAGACTGCCCTTGCAAACCCCTCAATAAGATGACAAGAAATCTGAGGTATCTGCAGACTATCTTTTAGAACCCTTGATTTAAAGGAAGTAAGGTAAAATTTTGCAACTGATATGAGAACTATATTTCAATGTTTTGTCACAATATTTTCCTATTGGAGTTGGGATATACAATTGGCTCAAGGCTGCAGAATATTGCTTTTCCATGGGATTTCATACACATAAATTATTCTCAAAAGTAATAATTTCTTGGACTAAGATAAAGTTAGTAATAGTGGCTAAATGCTTTTTCCTTCATCTTGAACAAATATGAAAAGCATGTAGCTATAGATAAAATGTCAGAGATAGCAATATTTATTTCTGCTATTCTTTCTACATTTCTGTGTTAATATTGAAAGATTGTTCTAATAAAATAATTCAGTAATATAAAATGCTTAGTCACCATTAAATACCATTGGATACAAAGATCCAATATTAAACAACTAATTTACTTTTCTCCAATATTATTAATTTTTTTTAATATATATATTTTTTATTGATTTTTGTACAGAGAGGAAGGGAGAGAGATAGAGAGTTAGAAACATTGATGAGAGAGTCATCGATTAGCCGCCTCTTGCACACCCCCTACTGGGGATATGCCCGCAACCAAGATACATGCCCTTGACCAGAATCGAACCCGGGATCTTTCAGTCCCCAACCCGACGCTCTATCCATTGAGCCAAACCGGCCTCAGCTATTAATTTGTTTTATACAATGGTGTGTAATTGCTTATTTCCAAGTACTTCTGATATTTGTTCCTGCTCTTTTTTATTGTCTTTAATATTATATAATATTCTAACCATGAACTTTAATGGAAAACAAAATTGCTTATGCCAAAATAAGGCATGAGAAATATTAAAGGACACTAGATAACCAAGATTAAATTTCAAGCAGAAGAGAAAAATTTAGTTTGCATTACCAGAACTGAATATAAGGATGAGCTTTGGATGTCACCAACAACACATAAGCACAATCTATATAAGTATGTAAATGAATCAGAGACTATAGCAAACATAAGTCCTTTCTTATATCTTTAATTATTTTTTTTTACATTTCCAAAATGTATTTTTATTGTTGGCACTAGAGGCCCAGTACATGAAATTTGTGCCCTGGGGGGAGGGTGGGCCCCTCAGCCCAGCCTGCACCTTCTCTAATCCAGGACCCCTCAGGGAGGGGGCCTAAACCAGCAGTTACACATCCCTCTCACAATCTGGGACCTCTGGTTCCTAACACTTGTCTGCCTCCTAGCTTGATCACTGCCTAACTTCTCCCCTGCCAGTCTGATTGCCCCCAACTGCCCTCTTCTGCTGGCCTGATCACCCCTAACCACCTCTGCCTTGGCCCCCACTACTGTGGCTTTGTCAGGAAGGAAATCAAATGGAAAGAAGATGTCTGGTCTCCCAGTCTAATTAGCATATTACCCTTTTGTTAGTATAGATTATTACAGATGTCCCCCGTTTGCTCCCCTTTGCTCTCCTTCACCTAGACCCCACAGTCCCTCCCTTTGATCCTCACCACATTGATTTTTGTGTCCATGGGCTATGCATGTTTTTCCTTTGGCTATTCTCTTCACCTTCTTTCATCTGTCTATCTCACTCACTTCTCCTCTGACATCTGTCAGTCTGTTCCATGTAGCCATGACCTTGGTTCTATTTTTTTCATCAGTTTATTCTCTTCATTAGATTTACACGCATAAGTGAGGTCATATGGTATTTGTCTTTCTCTAACTGGCTTATTTTACTTATCATTATAATCTCCAGGTCCATACATGCTGTCGAAAATAGTAAGAGTTCCTTCCTTTTTATGCCACATAGTATTCCATTGTGTAAATGTACCACAGCTTTTTTTCCCCTTTATTGATTAAGATAATACATATGTCGCCTTATTCTCCCATTGTAACCCCTCCCTCCACTAATGCCCTCACCTCTGGTGTCTGTGTCCATTGGTTAGGCTTATATGCATGCATACAAGTCCTTTGGTTGATCTCTCCCCCTTACAGTCCTCCCCGCCTTCCCTCTGAGCTTTGACTGTGATTGATGCTTCTCTGTCTCTGGATCTGTTTTTGTTCATCAGTCTATGTTGTTCATTATATTCCACAAATGAGTGAAATCATGTGATATTTATCTTTTTCTTTCTGGCTTATTTCATTTAGCATAATGGTCTCATTTCATCCATGCTGTTGTAAATGGTAGGAATTCCTTCTTTTTACCACAGCATAATATTCCATTGTGTAGATGTAGCACAGTTTTTTAATCCACTCATCTGCTGATGGGCACTTAGGCTGTTTCCAAATCTTAGCTATTGTAAATTGTGCTGCTATGAGCAATGCAGTGCATATATCCTTTCTGAATGGTGCTTCTGGTTTCTTGGGATATATTCCTAGAAGTGGGATCACTGGGAATTCCATTTTTAGTTTTAGTACTACAGCTTTTTTATCCACTTGTCTACATTGATGGGCACTTGGGCTGCTTCCAGATCTTGGCTATTATAAATTAAGCTTCTATGAACATATGGGGTGCACTTATTTTTTATGAGTGGTATTTCAGGATTTTTAGGATGTATTCCTTAAAGAGGATCATTGGGTCAAAAGACAGTTTCATTTTTAATTTTTTTAGGAAACTCCATACTGTTCTCCACAGTGAGCTATGCCAGCCTTCATTCCTACCAGCAGTGCACAAGCTTCTTTTTTCTCCACATCCTTGCCAGCCCTTGTTGTTTGTTGATTTATTGATGGTAGCCATTCTGGCAGGAGTGAGGTGATATCTCATCCTGGTTTTAATTTGCATCTCTCTGATGATTAGTATTTTTTCATGTCTATTGGGCATCTGTATGTCCTCTTTGGAGAAGTGTCTATTCAGATCCTTTGCCCATTTCTCAATTGGATTATCTTCCTGATGTGGAGCTATATAAGTTCTTTATAAATTTTAAATATTAACTCCTTATCAAATGTATCATTGATAAATATATTCTCCCACACAGTGAGTTTCCTTTCCATTTTGTTGGTGGTTTCCTTTGCTGTGCAGAAGCTTTTTAGTTTGATGATGTCCCATATGGAGTAAAGATAGTCTAGTCAATAAATGGTGCTGGGAAAACTGGACATGTCCATACAAAAAAAATGAAAACAGAATATTAACTTACAGAATATTAACTTACACCATACACAAAAATTAAATTTCACAGCATTTTTATGGGGGTGGATGTTTGACTTAAGTTTCTACAAAGAACAATATCAATCATATTATTTTGATAGTTGCACAACTATGTTTTAACTCCTTCATGCTTCTTTTGACAGTGATTATTTAAGGTCTCAATTGATCACCAAAATTATAAGGCATCAAATATGTGTAAGACATTGTTCCACATGAAGCTAGCATATACAATAGAACCGGTAATAGGATGCCGGATAAGGAGTTCAAGATTTAGGATCATTCTCACATTTACTTCACCATTAATTGCTACCTTATTTCCAGAAGTTAATAAATTGCCTTTGTCATCTTGATTTCCTTAGAGAAGTAAGAATTTTTTTTAATTACTCTTCTTTGTTCTTTGAGATTAAGGAGATAAAACATAAAACCACATTTCTGAAGTATTATGATACAGTGATTCTTCCACTGTATTTGCCTGGACCCCTGTGGTTAGAAAACAGTCTTTAAATTCAATGCTCTTCATTATGCCCTTACAAGAGGCATAAAAGTTCTTGAAATAAAAGGTTCTCTGTGGCAAGTGAACACAGATAAACTAGTGGATTCATTGGGAGAACTCTCAAATATATCTTAATCATTGACCGTCTATCTTAATCATTGAAAGATAAAAGGTCCACTAAAAATACAAATGGAGCCCACAGTCATGGCTCAGTGGTTGAGCTTGATCTATGAACCGTAGGTCAGAGTTTGATTCCCGTCAGGACACTTGTCTGGATAGTGGGTTCAATTTCCAGTGTTGGGTGTCTGAGAGGCAGCCGATGAATGATTCTCTCTCATTTTTGATGTTTCTTTCTCTCTCTCCCTCTCCTTTTTTTTCTGAAATCAATAATAATACATTTTTTAAAATATCCAAATGGGAAGACTTTGGTCAGTCGTGTAAGTTGTCCATGGAAGGATCCTACAGCTACAGTGTAGATTCTAACACTGCCTACAGCCACATTGTATGATGTATATTGTAGGTGCATTAATCCCACAAAATATCTCAGAATAACAAAAGAATTATTTAGACACATGAATTTAGAATATTTGAAGTATTATGTCCCTAACACAGATTATATACTAGCCTGTTAAGATATCTTAGAAATATTTAAATAAAGTTTAATTATTGTTTAAGTAGTCATCTTAAATTTTTATTTTATAATAATCGTTAAAATTTCCAATAGTCAGAGTTCTGATAAGTACCACTTGGGAAAACTTTGACTTTTTGATCTAAGAAAATGGACCAGTCCTAAGTAAAGTTCATCTTTTCCATGGTAATGATGGATGATGACAATGACATTCTATATTAAAACATCCAGAATAGTACATGCCACTTGGCAGATTCTCAATAAATCTTTATTGAATTTATTGAGAAAAAGAATGTATACTTAACAGGTTATCTGCTATGTCTCAAACCAATATCAGGCCACAAAACACAACCCCACAAAATGTAGAGTCAAGAGAAGAGAAAGTTATCTTCTATCTCAACTTTTATTTCACATTTCTTCCAGTTGAAGTAAACGCAATACAGAATTAAAAAGAGTAAATATTTTTAAATGGAGAATTTTTATATGAATTTAACTTTATTAGATAACAAAATATAGTAAAAATAAATGTCTTTAAAACTAGTTTAATTAGTTCCTTAGCAATATTTATACATAAGACGAATAACTTTTCATTCCAAAATATAATTCATTGGAAATTTTGAAAACATTTAAAATTTTAATATTAACATGAATGATCTTTGAGTAAACTTAATCATGTTTACTATCATATCTAATGATTCTGTATAAATTATAAATAATATGAACCTACCAGATTTTATATGATATCATCTCTTTATTAGAAATGATGGTTCCTATAAATTATGTCCATTGACACCCTAATAAATTAACAGTACTTTTATTTTTTTATTTTTTAAAAATATATTTTATTGAGCCGAAACCGGTTTGGCTGAGCCAAACCAGTCCTGGCAATTAACAGTACTTTTATAATAATTGAAATAAAATGAAAATTGGTTTGATCTCATAGACAAAAAATATTATGGCGATTACCAGCAGGAAAGGAGGGCTGGGAGAAAGTAGGAGAGGGTAAAATGTATAAGTAAAATGTGTTAGAAGGAGACTTGTCTTGGAGTGATGACCATACATTACAATATACCTATAATGTATTTTAGAATTGGACCCCTGAAACCTATACCATTTTGTTAACATATTTCATCCAATAAATTTGATTAAAATGGATATAAATATAAATAAGATATTAATAAAACAGTTCAAATAACTCTAAAATTACATTAAATGATGATCATTCTAGATATTTCTTGTTGAGGCATGAAGACTTGGATAAAGAAGTTTAATACTGGTTGTCTTGATCCAGCATCTAGAAGGGTTCAGCAATCTGGAGAAGGGGCTGTGTGTAAATTAAATAAGAGTCCAGAGAGGAAGCATAATTTTGAAAGGCATTATAGGGAGTCAGAGAAGACTTAAAGGAGCTAAGTTCTCCTTTTTCTCAGGACCCTTGCTTTTTATTAACACAATTTGTTCTAAGGCAAAGTAGAGATATACACATCAAAGGGTAGGGTTAGGTACAGAATCTATTATATTTTCAGATTGGGGAATTGCCTTTTCCTGTTCGGGTGTTTTGACAGTAGGAGGCAATAACATGCAGATTAAGATGTCCTGAGCTGTCTGGCAGCAAGCAATCAGGTTTGGGGAAATGCCTTTAGCCATTCCCAACAGGCAATAACATATGAATCAGCCCTTGTTGAGTCCCCAAGTTCCATCAACCTTTCAATGAAACTCTTGCAGTTATGAAATGCTGGAATTAGCTTCTGGCAGAAGTTGATGGATAGAAATATGGGCAAGTGAATAATATGTGGTCAGGTAAAAAGATTGACAGACTAATCAAAAGATAAAATTAACTTTTATAGAGTTGATGATTCTATACATGATATTTTTAAGAGAAAGTATTTGATAAGTTTTGCATTTAACAGAATAAACCTTAGGGAATCTGAAGGAATTGCAGAACCTTAAATATATGTTTCTTCATTTCAACATATAATTTTCCTACTTTTCTTTGAGTAAGAAACAGAGACCTGGAGCAATGTTAAATATCTAGAGTTATGATTTCTTTTAAATGATAGGTTTCAATTTTAGGCAGATTAATTGACTCCCTGCTTTTAAAAATGAGGAAATTAGCATTCTTACATACACTTTAGTCTTCACTTCTCATCCCTTAATTTTGGTTATATAATTTTTATATTAGTGTTATAACATTTATATTTTGTTCCATATAGCAATAATTTCCTTCGTTATTTAGTCTGTTTCTATATTTAAATAAATGCAATGTAATCACCAGTCTTTTTACTATACTTTTCTATAGTTATTTCTTGGTTGAATGGGTTTAATCATTAAATATTTTTAAAAAATAATCTGGTGTTACCTACAAAAACAAACAGGTGTCTCCATATAACCCAGTAATTTTAATGTTAGGTTTTTCACACAAAAACTTGTACACCATATTTATAGCAGCTTTTTTTTTTTAATTTCATAATAACTCAAAACTGGAAATAACCCAAATGTCCTTCAATGGATGATTGCTTAAGCAAATGGTAGTGCATGCATACTCTTTGGCAATCAAAAGAAATGAACTATTAGTCATGGTGTAATTTGGATGAACCTCAAGAAAACTGTGCTGAAAGAAAAAAAACAACAACAAACAATCTCTTTTATTTATACTAGAGGCCCAGTATATGAAATTCGTTCATGGAAGGTGGGTTGTCCCTCAGCCCAGCCTGTACCCTTTCCAATCTGGGACATCCCTCTCACAATCCAGGACCACTGGCTCCAAGCTGCTCACCTGCCTCTGCCTGATTGCCCCTAACTGCTTCTGCCTGCTAACCTGATCACCCCCTAACTACTCCCCTGCCAGCCTGATCAATGCCTAACTGCTCCCCAGCTGGCCCGATTGCCCCTTACTGCTCTTCCCTACTGGCCCGTTCACCCTTAACTGCCCTCTCCTGCTGGCCTTGTCACCCCCAACTGCCCTCGCCCACAGGCCTACCCCCCCCTCAACTGCCCTCCCCTTCAGTCCTAGGTTCCTCCCAACTGCTTTTTTTTGCTTGCCTTATCTGCCCCAACTGCCCTCCTCTGCTGGCCTGGTCACCTCTAACTGCCAACAACTACCCAGGCCAACTTGTGGTGGCCATCTTATGTCCACATGGGGGCAGCCATCTTTGACCACATGGGCAGCCATCTTGTGTCTTAGAGTGATGGTCAATTTGCATATTACTCTTTTATTAGATAGGATAACATTTGTAAAATAACATAATTATCAATTTGAGAGCAGATTATTTTTTAAAATGTATTTTTATTGATTTCAGAGAGGAAGGAGAGGAAGAATCATTGAATGACTGCTTCCTGCATGCTCCCTACTGGGGACCATGTTAGAAAGTCAAGCATGTGCCCTCACTGGGAATCTACCCATGATCTCCTGGTTCATAGATCAACACTCAACCATTGAGCCACATTGGCTGGGCTTTATTTTTAAAGTAAGATAAATTCAATAACCTATGTTTCACAGTAGGGAACATGCCTCAAAGAAATTTTTTACTTTTTATTTCTAACACAGGAGGCAAAATTTAAACATATAGTAACATTTTCTTGGAAGAAGGTAGAAACTAAAGCACTGTTCAAAAATTTAGTTTCAGCATGAAATTCCAATCAACATTTTTATTATGTTTGGAAAAAAAAATCAAGCTATTCTAAATGCCATTTTTCTTTCCTCATTGTGGACTAATGTCTTTTAAAAAAAATTTGCTAGGCAGACTCATCTGGATTCTACCTGTGGGAACATTCTAGGGTTGATTTTTGCATTTTCTTAGGAAACTCATTCTTAAGTATAAAATTATTCTATTATTGCTGTTTCTAAATACTTAAAAAACTGCTTCTTTAATAACTGATTTCTGACAATTTACAAAAATAGACAGTTATAGTTTTAGGTTATAATTTTTTCAGTGAAGATAGTGTCATTGTGTGGATGGAAAGAGGGTGTAAAAAACATTCATTTTTAATTGTAACACCTATTGTTCTTTTTTGATAACTTTGTTTACTGCTAAGGGAAATTATAATTTAAAATTTGCTATTTATTTCTGGAATTCTTATAGAAATTCAAATATTATTTGATGGTGATAGACCATGACTAATTGAATTAAAATTATATTTAAAACAAATGAGAATTACGATTTTGAGAATATTTGTTTTACAGATACTTTGTCCCAGATCATTCAATAAAAGAATGAATCTCTAGCCATTTTAAGAAACAAAAACCAAAACACACAGAAGAAAAAATGGAAAAAGGCATGCTGTGGCTAGTGAAATAGCCACTTGGGACTGGCAGGAAATTTGGAACAAAGGGAGGATACACCTACTATTAGATGTCTGGGGAAGAGGGCGTATTTATTTTTAGAATATATACATCAATTTTTTAATGTATTTTTAAATTTAATCTTCACTAGAGGATTTTTCCCTTTGATTTTTAGAGAAAGTGGAAGAGAGCGGTCATGGGGGGGGGGGGGGCAGAGAAAGAGAGACATCAATGTGAGAGGATAGATTGGTTGGGTCCCTCGCTTGCCTGGACCAGGGACTGGTGCCTGAGGTACATGCCTTTGAATGGGAATTGAACCTGCATCCATTCAGTCCTCGGGCCCATACTCTAACCACAGAGCCAAACCACAAGGGCCATACATTTATTTTTATAATTAAAAATGTGACTTTATATCTGTAAAATACACATGTATATTTCTAAACAATTTGCTTAGAAAAATGTAGGAAATCTAGACTAGTGTTTTCTCATAGCTTTAACATAAATACTGGAATTCTGTTATAGTGTCAGATTTCAAATTTCATCACGCTCTAGAGTTAGGAAATGTTTTGTGCTTCAGGTAATACTTCCCTTCGAAATCTGGTGTTGGGAGCTCTACTACTCTGTAAAGGTGGGGATGTCAGCCTTCCCAGCTTTAGCCGGTTTCCCTTCCTACCTCCTTTCCTTCTATGCATCCCATGTCAGCTACTCAGCATCCTACCTTCTCTCATTCCCACCCGACAGCCATCCCATATCAGCTACTCATCAGCCTACCTTCTCTCTATTCCCACCCCACAGCCATCCCATGTCAGCTACTCATCAGCCTACTTTCTCTCTATTCCCGTCCCACAGCTGCTCCAGAAATCCTGCTTCACCAGGACTGCCTCTCCCCTTCTTTTCTTGTTTTGCTTCCTTAGTTTTGTGTTGTTTTTTTTTAAAACTCGGACATCGTCCCTCTGGCGATTCACTCTTTTACTGAGCAACTTGGGACACACACATCTCTAAGGCTGGAACTTGGAGGATACCCTTAGTCCCTGAGAGGAGAAGGACTTGCCGATAAATAATTAAGCTCCAGTGCCACGGGCTAGACATGTGGAAAATATGAGATCCAGCAGCTGGAGAGCTGGAGGAGAGAGCCCGAAAGAAAAAGCCTCCCACTAGAGACAAGAAAAGGCATTTGGCTTGGGCCAAAAACGGGGACAAGCACAGCTGGGAGCAGACTCTTTTCTCTCTAGGAATGATGGGTAAACCCCCAGGTGTGCTGTGTTTTGGATAATGCTCTTGCTGAAGGTGGCTTTTAGTGGAAGATGCTAGTGTGAGGAAAATAATAGTAGAGAAAGAGGCTGGGAAGATTGGGAAGCACTTTGTTATTTCTCCCATTATATATACTTTTTCTAGGTAATTTCAGCTTCTCCCTATACTTTCCATGGTCATGTTTATGTGAATGATCATCATTTCCATGCCGGACACATTTTTTTTAGGCTTTTTAATTGATTCCTATTTCTTCTATTACCTAGTTTTATTCTATTTTCACCAGTAATTAAGCTAAATAGCAGACAAAGTTTAAAATAATTTAAACTTCAGTTTTCTCATTTGAAAAATGGTAATTAGCACTTAACATGTTTATTAGAGTGAAGTGAACTCATAGATTTAAGTTGCTTAAGCAGTGTTTAATATATAGTAAATGTTTAGTAAGCAATAGCTGTTATTATCATCATCATCTCATGTTTCATTTCTAATGAGATAGTAAGCTCTTTGAATACATGGGTTATCTCCATATCATTTATGCCTTTTAAGGCCAAACTTGAGATTTGATGAATAGCTAGTAAGTTTAATTTATGTTAAACTGGCTAGTAGAGTTTGATTTTCATTTGTTTATACATGGCATATTTTTTCAAGTTCATTTTCACCATTTAATTCATGTTTGTAGCTTCCTACATTATTTTAAACATGAAAAAGTGGGATATTATATACTTTGAATTGTCTTAAGTTTACTCACACTTAAAGAAAAAAGGTGCTTTGACAAACTGTTCTTTGTATAAGGTAATAAATCAATGTCAGAAAGAGAATTATTTTGGTTGATTTATCACCTTTATCTAAGAATGCTTTTGGTAGCCCCAGGGCCTGGGGCCCAGGCCAACACTGAAGGCAAGGTGATATTTTGGTAAATCTGTGAGCTTGAGCCCTGCTTAACTTTATACCTCTGTTATATCGTGATTCACACACTTCTATTATTTCTAGACTCCCCTCTTTTTTCCTCAAAAATGGTTTCTGAGTCCACATGAACATACCCTGGGGAGCTTTGAAATTAAGGAAGAATGGGGGAGGACTGACATTAGGTTTTAAAAGCTGTGAGGATGATCTTCATTGGGTCTGAGATGCACTGCACGGCCCGCCCACTCCTCCAAAAACAATACACCTGTGCCCTTTGCACCATTGCCCTGGGTGCTCCAGGAGGGGTTAAATAGGCCCTAATGGGAATAAGTTCCAAGGGGAAGGCATTCTTTTCTCATAGTGCCTGGGGACTCAAGACTGCAGCATCCACTCTTCCTGCATCTCCAGAGTGCTGGCCTTCCCTGCAGATTTCAGGCTTGTCAGTCAGTGAGTCCATTTCTTAAAATAAATCTCTCTCTGTCTCTCGCTCACACACTCTTTCTCTTTCTAGAGATAACAGTTCATTTCTTTAGGGAAGGCTAATACACAGCCTTATCTTTCAACCTCAGAGCCCAATTGACAGATACGCAAACTAAAACTGGGAAAGATGAAGTAGCTAATTAAAGACCATGTGTTTTGTTTAAGTGTATGTCTGTCTGACTCTGAAGATAGAGCTTCGCTCATACTCCTTTATGGCCAGAGAGCACATTTGGGAAGAATTATGTGACATGGCACATGTTAAAATGAAATAGACTTGTAGTGTTCTAAGATGTAATTAACGTGCTGTGCACTCAGGTGCTCAATCCCACCAGAGAAATTTGAATTTACCCGAGTGACTTGTTTAGAGGAACCAGCCCTTCAATGCATCCCTCTTCCTTTTAAAAAAAAAATATTTTTTTGAAATATATTTTTATTTATTTTAAGAGAGGAAGGGAGAGGGGGAGAGAGAGAGACAGAAACATCAATGATGGGAGAGAACCATTGATCAGCTGTCCCCTACACACCCTCCCCTGGGAATAGAGCCCACAATCCAGGTTATGTGCCCTGACTGGGAATTGAACTGTGACCCCTGGTTCATGGGTTAACATTCCACCCCTGAGCCACTCTGGCTGAGATGCATACCTCTTCTTAACACAAAACACAATCTCTTCTTTTGATAATGGCATATTAATTTCTACTATTGCCAACTTGCAAACTGTGAAAAACCTAAGGGGCTGGTTAATAGGGGTTAAACTAAAACAAAATGCTTACCTATGAAGGCCTACCTTGGAACTAATGGGATTTTTAGAAGCACTGTTTCTCTCATATATGCTTTGCTTATTATATAATATAATTTTTGCCTGTACATGCGAATAGTCCATTTTTACAGCTTTTGAGCTGATAGGAAGCAACCTTGTATTTAGCTGCCTCCTGGAACAGAGGTGCTAATTATCTCTTTCACATACTCATGCTATAGGCCAGGAGCAGGAAAATCCCCCAGGTGGAGCCAGGCCAGCTTTTTGCCATCTGTTACTCAGGTGCTCCTGGGTGCCTCCCTCCCTCTTTGTTCTAATTATCTTCCCCATTGTTTTCATTTAGAATGGCATTTACATTTTTATTAAATTGCAAAATAACAATAAAGACCTAAACATACCCTTGGAGGAAAAAATAGTTGATCATGACAGTATTGTAAAATCTCTCTTCATCTTTAGGAAGTTTCTCAGGGTCCTTGTTTAGGTGCCTGTTTATAAATGCAGGCTTGCTTTGTAATTAGTTATAAAGCCATAAAAAGTCTCCTGGTTAAAGCTATTGACTGACTGCAGGCTTATTCCTTGATCCTTTCTAAGAAAAAAAAAAAAAAAAAAAAAAAAAAAAAACTTTAAAAAGTGCTTGCTGCTTCTATTAAAATGAGTTCATAAAGGGGTGGTATGAGGATCAAAACACTTATATTCTAGTCTTAGGTAATTTTTTAATGAGTTGAAAACATATTTGTACTCAAACACACATACACAAGTGCAATTGCTTTCACACACTTATGTATTTCTTCTGGGGAATTTGAATAATTCCCTAATATACTAGTGATTGGCATATTATAGTTGAATAATAATGTCTGAACAATACAACATGGATTAAACCAGCCCTTACTAGAGCAAGTTTTCTGTTTTCTGTTTCATGTTTCCACTCTTTCCCACCTCAAATAAGCCAGAATACATATTACCATGGAACAACATATCTACAGGATGGTAAATATTATGGTAAATTTCCTATCACTATAACTCACAAGTTTAAAGTATTAGTAACTTTCTTTGTTCACATTTGTTACAGGAAATTAGGCTGATCCTTTCCAGTCTGAAATCATTGAATTTTATTTCAGACAATAACCAATTTCTGCCTTTTAAAGGTTGGTTTGTTTTTGCCACTGGGTCTGGAACCCTTTATATTTTATGTTCAATTACATTTCCCCACTTGTTTGCTCATCTTTGCTCATATATAGACACACACATGTGGCAGCTATGGGTAGTTAAGATTTTGCCTCAGATCAACATATATTATGTATACATCCATGCACAATCAGGAAACAAGAGTCCTCTATAAATTTCTCTTATTTAAAACAATATATTAGAAATTATAAAATGCAGACTTTGTAACACCTATGATTCTATGTGCATTTTGTATCTTCTTAATTCTTTGCATTTACTACAGCTGGTAAGCCCTCAGCAACCTTCAAGGCTTGTTAAATCTGCCGAAGCCTTAGGAAATGAATAGATATACCCTGTTTCCCCAAAATTAAGACAGTGTCTTATATTAAATTTTGCTCCCAAAGATGCGCTAGGTCTTATTTTCAGGGGATGTCTTATTTTTCCATGAAGAAGAATACGGTACACATTTACAGTTAAATGAAAATAAAGGAAATTTATTACCTGTATACGGTACGGTAGTACGGTAGTTGTCAACACAAACCAGACAAACTGTGAATCCTACAGTATCAAGAATTTACTCATTTATTCAATGACAATCATGTCATCATCTTCTGGAACATCATCATAACAATTCAGTCCTGAATTTCCTGGTGAATTTCTTGTGACTCCATTTCTTTCAGAATCAGTGGACCAAATCTCTCATGTTTAGCAATAGCATTCTGAGACAGAGCCTGGGGTGGGCAGGGCTTATTTTTTGGGGGATGCCTTATATTTCACTCAGAAGGAAACCTGTAAGTAGGTCTTATTTTCGGAGGATGTCTTATTTTGGAAGAGGTATTGGTGAACCAGACTTTGTACTGATCACAGAAGACTGCAAATGTAATTGACCCTGACCTAAGGAAAAACAATGCCTAGGTTAAAATTGAATAGGTACAAATCAATTAGCCAAGTGGTTTTCTGAAGCAGTTTGAACCTCATGGTACTTTACCCACACCCCCTTTGCTTTTATATTAGCAATGTAACATGACAATGTTACTGTGACTCCAATTAGGAATGCTTTAAAGCTACACTGGAAATGCTGACACTCCTAGCTATATTTGGAATTTCTAAAAGTTCCTGGCCAGTGAAAAATTTTATACTCTATAAATTGTTATTTTCCAGAGTATGTGAATTATATTTTCATCTTTACTTGCCAATTGTATGTCTGTGAGGTATCAGAGGGGATTATCAGAGAGCCAGGGATAGCCAGGGTTAATTGGCTATCAACTTCCCTGAACTAAAAAATAAGTCCTAAGATCATTAAAACTATGTTTTTAGAGATGTGTTATCATTTTATATTTTTAAAAAAACATTGTTATAATTATTATTACCAATGTTGTCCTATAAAGGGAATATTTGAAATTTATATTTGGGGAATCTTGTTAAAGAACCTCTGTAGGAATGTCACTTGTGTGTGATTTAAAAATGAGCCCCAGAGGTTGGCCTTCCAGGAGACAATCTAACAGATGTTCCAATGATATCTTGTCAGCATTTTTCCCAAGTAAGTAAAATATGCTTAGAGCAAAAGTTATGAAGAGTTCAAAAGAGGCTTGTTTGAAGGGGAGAGGGAATGCATACCAAGAGTCTACTAGACTCCTTGCTGTAAATTATCCCTGAGTTGTGAAAATATCAGAGAGGAGGAGGATGCAAGAATGTATAATAGCCTTGAAAGTAGCTTATCTTGTCTCAGAGTTTGAACAGAGGAGCTTCTGAATAAGAGGAGCCAACAATCCTGGGGTTTAATTACCAGGGGCTTCTCATAAATTGTGAAAGGCCGTGGCAAAGAAAAGAAAAGGCATGTTTTCTGTCCTTACAACAGAAATATTTTAAAACATCTTGATATGAACACTCTCTTTGGCTAAAATAGAATAAAGGGACTGGATTTATCTTCCCATTTGGTTACTATTCTGAGAGTTAGGAAGCAGCACATGCATGGGTTGTGAGCTCAATCTTACTCCCCCTCTCTCTGAAATTGATAAAAACTTATTTAAAACAATTAAATAGATTATTTACAACAGAAACAAACCTAGGTATAAACTATTTGGCTATGTCATTATTACATAATCTTGTATACAAGTTATACGCAAGACTTATGAATATACATTTTAAAAGGTTTTATTGAGTTTGAGTTATGCTACATTGAAAGGGAAAAGCTATTCAGAGATTTATGATGTTCATATTTAGGATTTGCGATCAAGTCAAATAGAAGTTTAACTTACATAATTTCTTTAAAGCAAGCTAATGTTGGCAAATCAATATGGGAAATTTAGTTTTATTAAATAGAAAACATACATAAAAATTCTACAAGATTTACATTTAACCAAATACATGTATTTTCTAACATGCCAAAATTGTACATGCTTATATGTATATGTAACCAAAAATTCCTTGCCTCACTCAAGTTATTAGATAACTACTATAGTAATCTAATAAGCCTGCACTTTCTTAGTACCTGAAATAACCTAAAAGAGATATCTGTTTCCTAAATTCTAACCTAATAAAAGTAGTTATTTAGGTGATTTATTACTATAATTACACCTACAGCCACATTCAGTACATAGACTCCAAATGTAATTTTTCCTTTGATAATGACTATGGGAAATATATTTAAGTTGAATTAATAATACATTAAATAATTATGGATTGTTATTCAGTGTATCAGAATAACCTCTGTATCAAATTAATGATAAACAACAAACCACAAAGGCCATCTGTGTGACAGTTTAATAGGTAGGACTAAGCTTTCAAAAGTTATGTTTCTTTTGATCATATTTACAATTGAATAGGTACAACTTGGTTATTTTAATGAAGGTACCTGGCAAATAAAAGAATGAGCACAGTTGTATGTATTTAAGGACTCTACATAAAATTGACATCTCTATTGTGTACTCACGGTCCCATCCCAAGTCCTGATAGATGCCCTAGTCATGTCTTCACATGATCACATACGTGTATTTTTAAAAAATACATTTTACTGATTTTTTTTACCTAGAGGAAGGGAGAAAGTTAGAAACGTTGATGCGAGAAAATCATCGATCAGCTGCCTCCTGCCCACTCCTACTGGGAATGTGCCTGCAACCAAGGTACATGCCCTTCACTGGAATTGAACATGGGATCCTTCAGTCCTCAGGCTGACACTCTATCCACTGAGCCAAACCGGTTAGGGCACATATATGTATTTCTTATATTTAATCTGTAAAATATTATTTATTTTATCATTCAAATAAATACTCATTTCATACCTATATTTGCTTTTATAACTTTAGTCTTTTACTTATAGAGAACACCCCAAATTAGGATAGTATAACTTCTCCAGACCTGAATTTACCTCTGATTATGTATATAAATTGTGAGACAAACATTTCTATTTAACTGCATAACATATCTTCCTTCCTCATTACTTATTAATAGAACATGGATTTTATTTGGGGATGAAATATATTTCATTGCTGTTAAAATTATATATAACATATCTTTGGCTGAAAATCCCAAGCAAAATTTTTCTGTGTATCCTGAAAAGTCAAGGAATAAAAGCAACTTCTCTTTGTTGTTTCTTATTTCTGGCTAGAAGTCCAAGGCAGTGGATGGAGAAGTTTTCTCACCATGACACAGAAAGTTTAAAAAAACTCATACAAATCAAAGAAAGAGGGGATAAGGAACATCAAAGAGCCACTGCATCTTTACTGTTGAATTCCAGTCTTATCCAAGGAATGTCCATTGGTTAAGTCAGCTGGAATGCTATACCAATCTGCACAAACTATTATTTAACTTGTTGGATATTCTATTTTGATACTCTTGATTTGATGTGCAAAGATGTTAATAGCCCCCAATCAAGCAAGTTTATGTTAATTGAATGCAGAATATAATCATAGGGTAAATACAGAATTATGCTTCTGCTCCCTTATACTACCTTGAAGGGAAAATGTTTTGACGTTACAGGATAATGTAACTTACGGGCTTGCTTCTTTGCTTCTAAAGTATTGAATATGCAAAGAGTCAAGCTTATAACCAAATTTACTCTAATATCAGTTACATTATATGGAGAAGATACATTAAAAAGGACCATAATATTTTGTTCAAATATTTTGCCTTGGAATGCTTTAATACTGTTAAAAGTGTAAGAGTCCAGGGTGGATATTTTAAAATTCTCCATTATTGAAAATTTGGGAAACTAAAATTAATTCAAAGTAGTGAATATTAGTGCCATGTAAATCAGCTCTCTCTCTATATTTGTATTTGTATGGCTGCTCTGTGGCAAGTATTGGATTTAATTCTTAATAATTTTAGGCTGAGAAGGAAAATTCTTAAATCCAAATATCTCTTCTTTCACCACATTAACAAGTACTGACAACAAATGTTAACACATTTGGTAAACATTGACAAACTGAGCAAAGCACCATTTTTAATTAAGCTATCAACTTGGCATATGTGATAAAGACAACCAAATTCTGAAGAGAATGTGGGGTATAGCACTTATAAATTAAGTGATAGAATCAGTTTCAATAAATATGTTAACATTTAGTAATGAATAGCAACATGTGATATGGCTTTTTAATACCACTTCGTATATTTTTACAATTCTGGATGCTGGTTTCCAGTGGAGTATTAAAAAGAAAACTTTTCCACATCTTTCTTTGTCTTTACCAGAGATCCACTTAAGAGCAGTTGCATGACTAATTTACCATTCTTTCTGGTATTTTGCTCAGCAAGATTGATAAAGCCTCAGGCTCTAATTATCAATTTACTCAGGAATTTCACAAGATGAAGTGTTAACAGAACCAGTCTTGACAATGTTATCAATGGTTTCAGTTTTTTTTTTTTTTTTTTTTAAAATCTGAAAATGACACCAAATTGTGGTCAGAATCAGGCAAAGCTGTCAAATTAGGCTCTGTTTAGGCATATCTTATCCTTCATAATTCCGGCCGTGTTCAATGAGAATTTCAAATATTCTGTTTTTATTTAAATGTGTGTTTTTAAATGTTGTGTGATTGATGGTATGGGTTGGAAATATTCTAGAAGGTATTATTCCCACTTAAGTGGAATCACTCACAATGGCTGCTTCATACTTTCTCAGGGTGACACCTTCCAGCACAGCACGGGATAAAGAAATTGGGGAATTTAAAATTATTATAAAATGTTTTAAAAAACAGTATGAAGAAAATAAATGATCACAATATTATCCTTTTCTTTTTTTTTTGGCTGCAAAAAGCTTTATTGTTTCTATTTGATCCAATGTAGGGGATGCCTTCAGGGTGGTTAAAAGAATAGCTAGTAGTTTGGGGGCAAGGCTCAAAGACAGTGGCTAGTAGTTTGGGGGAGAGCCTTTCAAAGAGATACTCAGCCCAGCCTGGGGGGTTGGCCAGCCTGTGGAGGTGAGCCAGGTGTTGCCCATCTTCTTGATGGGTTTCACCTGCTCACCCAGGAAGTGGTTCTCTCGGAAGTCACGGAGATGAGGGTCTGTGTGGGTAGAACTAGGGCTTGCAGCTCCCAAAGGGCCTGCAGATTCCGTGGCAGCTTCCATGGTGTCCTGAGTTCTACCCACTCATCCTGGGAAGGCTTCAGCTCCTCGTTTTGCCACTTTAAGAGATGCTCAGTGCCCTCCTGCTTCTTCTCTGCCAACTCTCGGAAGAAGTGGCCCACACCTTTCAGAGCCTCATTGTCCAAGGGAAATGGGAGCCCAGAGAGGTAGGTGTATGAGGCCCACAGCCTCCACCTTGGGGGAAAAATTGGGACTAATTTGTGAGTTCATTGTTTTTCCGCCATAAAGAGTTAAGGTAGAAAAACAATAGTGTGTTGGCTGGTCTTGGAGGTGGTTCTGAAGGCTGGGACTGGATAAGACGCTGGGGAGTGGCCAGAGCTGGAAGAATGGGCGTCCCTGGGTCTGTTCCCTCCAAACACCATTGAAGCCAGAGACGGGTCTGGGACCGCCAAGGGCACCATCATCTATATTTTTCAAACAGGCCCACTATTTTATTTTTTAAAAAAATATAGTTTATTGATTTTTCACAGAGAGGAAGGGAGAGAGATAGAGAGCTAGAAATGTTGATGAGAGAAACATCGACCAGCTGCCTCTTGCACACCCCCTACCGGGGATGTGCCCGCAACTAATGTACATGCCCTTGACCAGAATCGAACCTGGGACCTTTCAGTCTGCAGACCGACGCTCTACCACTGAGCCAAACCGGCTTCGGACAGGCCCACTATTGATGGTAATTTATACTTTATCATTTTTGTGGGGTGTTTTCTCTATAAATATACCCATAGGTTAATTTTAAATTAGGAGATAATTAATAAATACTTCTTATTTTTGATATAGGCAAATGCCCTTCAAAAAGGTTTATACAAATTTGCATGCTCAGCAATGATACATGAGAATGTGCAGTTTTTACTTTGGTATTAAAAAGAAAGTAGGCAAGTTTACTGATTTACTTTTTAAAAGAAAATATCTTTATTGTTGGAAGTATTATAGATGTCTTTTTTTTTTTTTTTTTCAACATTGACTCCTTCTAGCCTGCTGCCACTCTTCACCCCAGGCTTCTACCACCCTATTGTCTGTGTCCATGGGTTATGCATGTGTGCATATAAGTTCTTTGGTTGATCTCTTCCCACACACCCACCCCCCCACACCTTCCCTCTGTGAGTCATCAGACTGTTCCATGTTTCTGTCTCTGGATCTATTTTATTCATCATTTTATTTTGTTCATTAGATTCCACAGATGAGGGAAATATGTAATACTTGTCTTTTTCCTGACTGGCTTGTTTTGCTTAGCATAATACACTCTCCAAGTTCCTCCTTGCTCTCTCAAAGGGTAAAAAGTCTTCATTTTTTTCTTCTTTTTTATTGCTGCATAATATTGTGTGGTATAAATGTAACACAGCTTTCTTATTCGCTCATCTACTAGTGGGTACTTGGACTATTTCTAGACTTTAGCTATTATTAGTTGTGCTGCTATGAACATAGGGATGCAGATAGTCTTTCTGATAGCTGTTTTGGATTTCCTAAGACATATTCCTAGAAGTAGGATCACTGGACATAGGGATGCAGATAGTCTTTCTGATAGCTGTTTTGGATTTCCTAAGACATATTCCTAGAAGTAGGATCACTGGGTCAAATGGCAGTTCCATTTTAAAATTTTTTAAAGAAACTCCATCCTGTTTTTCCTAGTGGCTGCACCAAACTGCATTCTCACCAGTAGTGTACTAGGGTTCCCTTTTCTCTACATCCTCGCCAGCACTTGTTGATTTGTTGATGGTAGCTATTCTGACAGGTGTGTGATACCTCTTTGTCATGTTAATTTGTATCTCTGATGACTAGTAACTTTGAGCATTAAAAAATTGATGTCTATTTGTTGTAATGAGGAAAGAATATATTATTGATCTTGTAAAAGTTGAATTATATTTTTACAATGATTTTAATATTATAATTACTCTAGGTTACTGTAAATGGTAAATGTAAATACTGTATATTTTAGGAATCCCATTTCTGAAAATTGATCCAAAGGATATGAAATCAATATCTTAGAGAGATACCTGCATGCCCATGTTCATTGCAGCATTATTCACAATAGACAATAAATGGAAATAATCTAGATATCCTTTAATGGACACATTCATAAAGAAATGTGTACACATTCATAAAGAAAATGTATACATGCAATAAAATATTCTTAAGGAAATATCAATATGTATAAACGTGGAGGTCATTATGCTAAATGAAATAAGCCAGAAAAAGAAATACTGCATGATCTCACTTATATATAGAAACTAACCTGCCCTAATCAGTTTGGCTCAGTAGATTATGGCGTCAGCCAGAGGACTCAAGAGTCCCTGTTTCAATACTGGTCAAGGGCATGTACCTTGGTTTCAGGTACAACCCCAGTTTCTCTCTCATATGATGTTTCTAACTCTCTATCCCCTCCTTTCCTCTCTGTAAAAAAATCAATAAAATATATATTTTAAAATATTATTTAAAAAAAGAAACTAACCTAGTCAGATTCTTTGAATCTGAGAGTAGAATGGTGGCTCCCATGGTATATTCTTAGTAGAAAAGGGAGGTGTTAGTAAAAGAGCACACAATTTCAGTTGGAGAGGAAAAACATTTCCCCCTTCTATGTTTTATTTTGCTGGCTAATAATTAAGTTAGGCATAAGAAAGGTTAGCAGGAGAAAAACAAATTTAATTTCTCATGTGCAAGAGGCCTACAGAATGAGACTCAAAGGCAGTCAGGCAGTTGAGGCTTATAAATCACTCTGAGCTGTAAATGCTTGGTGAACAACTGTTTATAAAGCCATGAGACAAGTCTTTCTGATATTAAAACAAACAAAGCAACAAGCAAACAAACAAAAACACACAGGTATCTATTGCACCAGGAAGAGATATGGCTAAACTCCTCTAGGATGTAAGGAGAGAAGTAAATGATTTTCCTGAGACTGCTGGGTCTTAACTGCCTTCAGCTCAAAGCAATCCACATGCCGAAATGGCACATTTGGGGATGGCATATTCTTCCCCTCACAGTTATACAACATGAATGAGATATATAACATGGTGACTTTAATTGTTTATACCATATGTGTAGTTGAAAATTGCTAGGAAGGTAAATCTTAAGTGTTCTCTCTCTCTCTCTCTCTCTCTCTCTCTCTCTCTCTCTCTCTCTCTCTAACACACAACACACACACACACACACACACACACACAGAAAATGGTAGCTATATGAAGTGAAGGGTATGTTAATTAGCTTGATTGTGATGATTATTTCACAGAGTATATATTTATCAAACCATCAAGCTCTGAACCATAAATATATACAATTGCTATTTGTCAATCACACCTCAAGAAAGCTAAAATGTGTAAAGATCATATAATGCAGGCATGAGCCTGTGTAAGGTATGGCCTAAGGTACAGAGATAGGAGAGGTTGAAGCTGATTTGTAATGCCAATTGGGAGATTGATTTGCCTTGCACTTGTGGCAAGTGCCTTATAGCCTGGGTCCAGAGCAGCTGTGGACAGAGCCAGGGCAATGGGAGAGAGAAGGAAACATAATGACTAGCTGATTCCCCCAACTAGACCTATTTGTAAGTCAATTTATGGGAAAAATAAGATGCAGAATTTAGCAAAGGAAAATGGCCAAGAAACTATACAAGGGTGGAGAAGAGGTAGGAATGAGGAAAGAGGAGCTGAGACTTTACTACAGAGGTTGATTTTATTTCATGGGCAAAAAGCTTTCTACTTGACTTCTTTTCTCTTAAACTTCTAGGGACAAATGTCTTGATGCATATGTAGGTGTCTTGTCAAAACTACTGCAGCAAGGAAACAATTTTTTTTTTTTGCATTTCAATTCAAGACAACTGTTAGCATTGCCAGAGGGGATGTAACAGACTTGACTTATCCACTAGCAGATGATCTCATGTTTTCAGGTGAGATGTCCCAACAATTACCTTTACAGAATGCAGAGAAAGGGAAGCTGAAAACAAAATAATGAATACTTTATATGCAATAATTCATCAGCCCAACTGAACCCTAAAAACTCAACTCTATGAAAAAATTTTTGTTCACTTTTTTTTTGGTGTGAACATGGGTACATGTAGAGGAATATAATCTATTTTTATAGTTGTATAGTTGATAGAATCAAATATAAGTTCAACAAACTAAGAGATAGTGATTTACATTTATCAGAACTCCTGCCCACTGCCCATCTTTACTGTCCTATGTTCCACGGAGTCTCACAGATGAATCTCCCTATGCATTTAATACTTAAAAAAATATACACATTTTTGTGTCAGGGATACAATTGTTGATAAAAAGGTTGATGTTTTGATACCTTCTTTATCCCCAAGTTTTCTTATTTCTCTATTTTAATAGCCGAGTCACAACAAACACATGATACTTTTTATGTCTATAAATATACTCATAAAATGATGTTAAATGAGGATATTTTGTTTGTTGGGGGGTATATTTGTTTGGCTTTATTTCATAAGTATTTGTCTCAAACTCAAAGAGGTTAAATTTTTAATGTAGTATTTCAGATTCTTGGTTATATTCCACAAAGGGACAAAAAGTGCATTTCAATTATTTTCAGAACATTAGGATAACTTATTCACTGTTTCAACTTGTGCTTATGTCAGGTTAAAAAAGGAAACTGGAATCTATAATTCTTGTAAAAAAATTGGAACATAGTTAAATATAAAGCAAACCTCCCTAGGTGAATGTAGGATGTGACAAACACTCTAACCTTGGCCTATATCTATCCTCTGGAGTCCTGTTATCTTTACATTTTTCTGAGTTAGTTTTTGGCTATGGGTCAAGATGACATGCAGGCCAACATATGAATAATTAACTTCCAAGAAATGGAGAGCTACACTCCAGTGTTTGAGTTTTAAGAAGCAGTCCCAAAATGCAGTTTCAAAGGTACTCTTTGAAATAACCATGCAATCATTTTTCAAAACTTGCCCTCTTTCAAAGATATCATTAAATATATTCAATCATAGTGTTATTATGTCTAACACTAGAGCATGCAATAACTGAAAGTCAAATATATATTCATCAATAATATCAAATGTTTGAGATCCTGAAGATGTATGAAATAATATTAACATTTTAATACATTTACTCACAGCCCACGAAACTTCACAAATATAATCTCATTTTTAGATATCTAGGAATGTGTTTCAGTATCTTGCCTTTACTGAAAATAAAGAATAGAGACATATCTGGGGAGAAATAGCAATCACTGTGCAATTCTAAGTCTTTAAAAACAACCAGACAGTCCTTAAGCATAGACAAATGCATAGCTACCTAGATACCTGCATACATTCATATACTTTTTGTTTAGCTTTTCAGAGAATGTAGATTTGTTGGCTCCACAGCACAGTGAGGCATAAATGTTGTTTTTATCCCAATCATTTTGGACCAAGCTAATTATGTTTAAACTCCTTGTTAGGACTGCCAGTGATGTGTGTGTTTATGGAAGAGAATACTTGACAGCATATGTTCAAACCTTAATGTGCCACAGTATACACACAAACTTTTCTTTCAGAGGCAGAGAAGATGTGAAGGGAAAGGGCAGTATGACATAATCAAGAGAGCATGGGCTCTGGACTTAGGAAACCTGTATTTGATGTTGTGCTGATTCCTACCAGCTGATTGGCCTGTAATGCCACATTTACCTCTCATATCTCCCTTTCAAGACTCTAATACACTTCAGAAGTAGCTTATGTAGCAGGCTTTGGCCCTCACTAGCTATATAGTAGGTGCTTGTTAATCCATCTTCCCATTTCTTTAAAATATCCCCCTTGTATTATTTGAGACCTGAAAGAACGATTTTATGCCAGAGGAGTTAGGGGAATGCATAAAATAGATTGGCTAGTTAAAGGGAACCTCTTTTTAGTGTTGATGATACTGATAGCTTATTCAGACAAAGAATGATTGCTCAGCGTATACCTTAGTAAACAACCAGGAAAACATCTGAAGTTGAAGAGAGAATATTGAAGTGGAAAGTATATACTCCTCTCAACAGACTATATCAAAACTCATGTCTAGCTGTAGCTGGTTTGGCTCTAATGTAGCACTGGCCTATGGAATAAAGGGTCCTGGGTTTGATTCCAGTCAAGGGCACATGCCTGGATTGCAGGCTTGATCCCTAGTAGGGGGATTGTGCAGAAGGCAGCCAAACAATGATTCTCTCTTATCACTGATGTTTCTATCTCTCTCTCCCTCTCAATTCCTCTCTGAAATCAATAAACATGTATTCAAAACACTCATGTCTATATAATAATAATTAGATACTAAAATTTCCTATGAATTTGAATAGTTGACCAGTATGAAGAAGACAATCACAGAACATTTGGTGCCTTGGATTATTTTTATTTAGTCCAAAAATTGTTTTGGTCATGTGGCTCTAGAGGAGGATGCCTGAGAGGGCTTGACTGCATGGATGATCAACTCCTGGGTGCCCCCTGAAAGTGTCAGGGCTGCCACCACTCAGCAGGGGTGCTGGCTAGTTCTAATTGTGCTCCTCTTGTCTTAAACCATCTCCTGAGCCTGAGGCTAATTTGTTAAGCCAAGTGATAGTGTCTCTCATCACTGACAAATATTTTATTTCTTCAGACTATTTGACAATATGATAAGCTTTTCCTATGTATAAAAGAGCCTGAGAAATAATTACATTTTATGATTGAACTGAGCTGTCCATTCCCAGTTATCTCAAGTTTCTTTTTTTTTTTTTTTTAGGAAGATGAACTTCCTTTGTCCTGGCAACCTAACTACATTTTCCAGATTATATTCGAACATATTGTCTACATTATGCACTTAGCTTAATGTTAGGGAGCATTATTGTATCTTCCCTCAGCTCTCTAAAAGCAATAGATATCATTTCCACATAAGCAAATATTAAAATGGATGGGAACTATGTTAAGCTAGGTTTTAGGCTTTTTGTTTATAACTTTCTATACTCAGAAATGCTTGTGTTAAAAAACACTGACTTATCTAATGATGCTGTCAGGTTCTCATTAATATATTGGGGAGAGTTGGGAGTGAAATTACAGAGAATAACATATGATGGAAATACTGCTTTAGAAAAAAAATATGGGGAGAAACAAAATTTGTGACCCTAACATTTTTGGGTGCACCTTTTCTTAAAATGAGAAACCTAGAAGATACAAAATGTTTCCGAGTGCTGATAGTCCTAAGTGGTTTCTGGAATCCTTAAAATTAATACGGAAGTCTATTATTTCCCCTATATTTTGTGCTCAATAGAACATTTTTACTGATTCTATCATTTTTGAATGGCCAGGTTTATATCCGACTTAGTTTCATTTCTTGCTCTTTATTTTTATTGTTGAGAATTTTTTAGATATCCCTCATTTTTCCTCTCTACCCAGCTCATGCCCCACCCTAGGCTTTCACCACACTATTGTAAGTCTGTGTTCATGATCTATGCATTTATGCATGCAAGTTCCTTGGTTAATCTCTTCCCCTCATCCCTCCTACTTCTGAGATCTGTCAGTCTGTTTCATGCTTCCATGTTTCTGGGCTTATTTTGTTCATCAGTTAATTTATTTGTTAGATTCCACATATAAGTGAGATCATGTGATAGTTTTCTTTCTCTAGCTGGCTTATAGATCCATTCATGCTGTCTCAAAGGGTAAGATTTTTTTTTATAGTGTCATATAATTCCATTGTATAATGTACCACAGCTTTTTTATCCACTCATTCACTGATGGGTACTTGGACTGTTTCCAGATCTCAGCTATTATAAATTGTGCTATTATGAACATAGGAATGCATATATTCTTTTTTTTAATTTTATTGATTAAGGTATCACATAATTGTCCTCATCTCCCCATTCCCATCCCAAACTCCTCCCCACAGATGGCCCCACCACCCTGTTGTCCATGGCCACTGGCTAGGCTCATTTGCATGCACACAAGTCCTTTGGTTGATCTCTCCCCTTAACCCCATCCTCCCCTACTTTCCCTCTGAGGTATGAAAGTCTGATCGCTGCTTCTCTTTCTCTGGATCTGTTTTTGTTCATCAGTTTATGTTGTTCATTATTTCCTCTAGATATGTGAGATCATGTGATCCAAGAAATACCCTTGTAAGAACCAAAACTGAGACAAGCCATAATGATTATGCTGAGAGGCAAATGAATCAGTCTGTAGTGAGTTCCTTTCTGGGCCAACAGTTCTTTTGAGTCCCAATTTAAATGTCAAACAGTTCCTTATGTGTACATGTCAGCCATGATATTTCAGATTTGGTTGGTGGACAAATGGTGGTTATGCAGGTCCAACTGTCTCTGGTTTGGTCTTGGGCATCCTTCAGCAACACACAGCTGCTGTCTGCTGGTATGGTGAGGCATCATCAGCATCTTCCATATCTGAACTGTTTCTCTTCTGTCTTTGTGGCTGGAGCACTTTTGTCTATTCATCTCTGTTACAGGAATCCAGATGGTCTCAGAGTTATTTTCTGAAAATATACAAACATATTCTCAACCAAAAGTTAAAGGGATATTTTCTATAAATTTGACTTGGGATCCTTTTTCATTTTTCCCCCCCAAATGATTTTCCTTTGGCTTGTTTTGACACCATGTGTATATTTTCTCAGAGGTAAATAATGTGGCTAATGGAAATAAATGGATATTCTAGAAAAACTGATTGTACTGTACAAAAAGCTGCTCCTAAAGTGTTAACAAAAATTCTTATTGGCAGAGCATCTTGTGGTAAAATTGCATAACATGTAATGAACCTAAAGCAGTCATAGTTTAGCGCAAATAATCAAAATGTAAAAGCTATCAAGACTACATTATAAAATTTCCAAAAGTCTCCTAGTATTTAAATCAAAAAAGGGGGTGACAGTGGAAGAATATCATGTAAGGAAAAATATTCTGTGAGTAACTTAAATCTAAAAAATGTGTACTTTGGAAAATTAACCTTCATTCGAAGCTAACAGCGAGGAATGCATATATTCTTTTGAAATAGTGTTTCAGGATTCTTAGGATATATTCTAAGATATGGGATTGCTGGATCAAATGCCAGTTTTATTTTTAGTTTTTAAGATTTTTTTAATGTTTTGCACAGTGACTGCACTGTTCTACATTCCCACCAACAGTGTACATCCTCACCAGCACTTGCTGTTGGTTGATTTATTGATTGATGGTAGTATACATTCTGGCAGATGTGAGGTGTTCTTTCATTGTGGTTTCCATGTGAATCACTCTGATAACTAGTGATGTTGACTATTTTTTCATGTCTATTGGCCATTTCAAAGTATTCTTTGGAGAAGTGTCTTTTCAGATCCTTTGCCTATTTTTAATTTGGTGTCTTGTCTTCCTTTTATTGAGTTGTATAACTTCTTTATATATTTTGGAAATCAACCCCTTATCAGATGTATCATTGGTGAATATGTTCTCCCATTCAGTGGGTTCCCTTTGCATTTGAGGATGGTTTCCTTTGCTGTGTAGGAGCTTTATGTTTAATGTAGTCCCATTTATTTACTTTTTTCCTTTGTCTCTCCTCCCCTAGGAGATGTATTGGCAACAATTCTGCTTCATGAGATGTCTGAGATTTTACTGTTTATATTTTCTTCCAGGATTTTTATGGTTTCCAGACTTACTTTGGAGTCTTATCCATTTTGAATTTATTCTTTTGTATGGTGTAAGTTAGTAGTCCAGTTTTATTTATTTTCATGTAACCATCCAATTTTCCCAGTGCCATTTACTGAAGACACTGTCTATAGCCATTGTATGCTCTTGCTCCCATTGCCAAATATTAATTGATCTAATAGGATGGGTAGATGTCTTGGGTTTCTGTTCTATTCTACTGGTCTAAACGCCTGTTCTTATGCCAGTACTAGGATGTTTTTATTGCAATGGCTTTGTATTATAGTTTTATTTCTTTAAAAAATTTAATTCCTTTGTTATTTTGCATATATATATATATATATACAATATATAGTTGAGAGTTTTGCCACTGCTCCCCCTTTTCAGCTCTTGGAGAAGTGTCTATTCTTAACCATCACATTTAAATTTTTCATTTTAGATATAGCTTCTTTCTAACACATTTATTATATATGGATAGACACTCATTGTAGGTGTCATCTTTGTGTTTTATTGCCAATTGTCATAAATTTTACATGATTTAATATGTTAAACTCTACTTTCTTGATTTTTGAAGTATTTGAAAATCAGCAATTGTTTCTGATGCAACCAACATTACTTAGGGATTCTCTTAATTATTTTACAAAATAATTAAGAGAATCCCTAAGTAATGTAATAATATGCAGATGTGCTATTCTGTATAGGAATGTTGAGGGTGTAAAGTAAGCAGAGATTTTGAATGAATAAAAAGGTTTTACAATTGCAATGGTATGATTGGTGATAATTTTGAGATTTTCTATGTGTTTTAAATTATTTAGAATAATTTTTACTTATTTCATTTTAGAGGCAATTGTGAATCATTTTTCTGTGCATACAAATGTGTTACTTATTTAATTATAAACATTATATTAAGCATATTAATTGATACACATTGAGTTAGATATAGTGTGGGGTTTGGACTGTGATTGCCTTGATCATAAAGTCAAGCCTTGTGAAAGAATTGAGCATTCTGTTTAATTTAAAAAACATTTTGATTTATGATATTCCAGTTTATAGAATAGAATGGCCCTTTAATAGGGGTGCAATAACCATTAAAAAGCATTTCAGCTATTGATTGCCTTTAATTTATAAATTTTGTCTCCTCAATATACAAAATTATTTAAAAAATTTGTTCCAATATTTGGAACATTTATATTTATATTTTTGGACTTTAGGGATACTGATAACATAATCAATAATATGTTTTGCAACAGATAGAACCTGAGTGAAGATATAAACAAGTTTCAGTATATATTCATTCTTTCACATTTCAAATTTTGTCATTTATAACTGGAGAAATCATAAGTTCTAAATTTTAAAATATTTGCTTAGCCTAAAGTTCTCAAATTTTCTGGAATTAACAAAGAAACAGCCTTATTTTTACTTATTCCAGTAATTATTTGTGGGCCTCATTCTTTTATAAATTGGGGGATAAAACTGGTCATAGTATACAAATCCTCACTGGGCATAGAAGAAAAAACGTTTTTAAAGAACAAATTTACAATTTGGGAATGCATAAATCTTGATCTTATAGGTGTTCAATTTACAACAAAGGTAATAGAAAATGGTTCACTCTGTAATTTTGTTGAGCTTAGTTTTGTCAAAAAGACAAACTTATGTTTGATTCCTGACAACTAAAGATAGTGGAACCAGGTCCTACTGTCCTTAAGTAATAATGTCCTTATGGTTTCTATGGAATTGTCTCTTTTATTAGGTAAAAACATTTTAGTTTTTTAAATTATTCTAAAGCATTGTCTTTTCTTTAAAATAATTTCATTTTTATCAAGTAATATGTATACAGGTTTAAGTGGTAAACAATACCACACATTTCATAACAAAACAGATTTGTTTTCTGCTCCCTTCTCCCCCAATATTGCAAAGACCAGCATCAGCTAATTTTATCCCAGACTCTCCTGGAAGTTTGTGAGCAGTTCATTCTTAATTTTCCAATATTAGACATTGTTTTTAGATCGAAAAGGAGAATTTAACCTTGCACTTGCACATCTCTACACAGCCTCTCCCAGATCTTTTTCCTTCACCCAACTCTCTTAGTGCTTTGCTACCACAGGATTTAATTTACAGTATTCTAACTATGTCAGCATATTTCCCATCTAAACCACATGGCTTTATGATTACTGGTTTTTAATTTATTTCACAACTCTTTGTAAGCCTGGAGCTATAAAAGATGTGCTTAGTTTTTGTTTGGCTTAGTTTGCAATAAGTATTTCATTCCTAACTTGAATCATTTCCTTTTTGTCCTATATCTTTCTCCTCTTTCTTCCAGTTGTATCCAATTACTCACTAAGCCGAATGAATTTCAGGAGACTAGGACTTTGTGTCATCAGAATCTACTAAATCCTTTTCCTTTTCCTCTTTTTTTGGATGTCCTTTAGTAATTTACTAAGGAAGCCTGCTCAGAAATGAAACATTCTGTGATGATACCTATCTAACAGGTGGTTATTCTACTTTCAACCTATGTATAGACCTCAGTAGAATCTATAGCCTAGCTATAGATTCTCAGGTGAAAATAATGTTCCCTTAGAATTCTGAGGTAGTTTCTCTATTGTCTCCAAGGTGTTTGTTGCAATTCCCATATTTAATACTTAATGATTTCTGATTTTCATACATTGCATGAAAACTGTTCCCTGCCCCTACCAATGCACTTCGAAAGTAAAGAGCAATTTCTTAGCCATTTTGTATTATTAGTAATTTCTTAGCCATTTAATATTATTGTCACTTGATTTATAATTATTGTTATTATTGTTATTAATTGTGTTTGACTCTTGTTGATGCCTTTGAGACTTCAGTGTTACATCTCCAGCTCTGGCAAATTTTCTTTGTTAATTATATGACTTCCCTTTATGCATTCTTTCTATATTTCAGTTAGCATTTGCTTTGCCACAGACTGCCTCAAACTTAGAAGCTACATTAGTGCTTCTTTGCTTTTTTCTCCCTCACCTCTTGCTGTGGCTATGACTTGATGTGGCTTCTCTGCTTTACATCTCAGTATGTGAGTCAGCTGGAGTGGCTGCTCCATGTGGTCCTCAGAGCAGTGGGCTAGCCAGGTGTGCTCTCCACATGGCAGGGCACATGTACAAGTAGCCTCAGAATTAACACACTGTCCTTCCCATCCTTATGACACTGCCAGTACTCCGCCCATTGCAAGTGTGGGCATGTAGAGGGCATTAAAGAATTGGAGTCAATCATGCAATCTGCCACACTGGAAACCCTTTTCATTGAATCTTCTGTCTCCTGCTTAATTACCTTTATATCCTCCTCCCTTTTTAAAAAATATATATATTTTATTGATTTTTAAGAGAAAAAGGGAGACAGATAGAGAGCTAGAAATGTCAATGAGAGAGAAACATGGACCAGCTGCCTCTTTCACACCCCCTACCGGGGATGTGCCTGCAACCAAGGTACATGCCCTTGACTGGAATCGAACCTGGGACCACTCAGTCCACGGACCGATGCTCTACCACTGAGCCAAACCGGCTTCTGCTCCTCCTCCCTTTTTATTCATTATGCTCCATTTGGAAGACTCTCTTCCATGGTCTCTTTTAGCCATTCAATTGATTCTTTTCATCATTTAAAAATAAGTTTTTATCCATTTCAGTGAGAAGCAGAGAGAGGGAGCAAGATAAAGAAACATAAATGATGAGAGAGAATCACCCACCACTGGGCCACACCAGCTGGGCATTTTTCATCATTTAAAAAAATTCTTAAGAATAATGTTTTGTTCTGTTTTAATTTTGAAGCACATTATTTTTATTTCATGAAATAAATTATTTTGTCTTTGTAAGAATGTTAATTGCAAATATTCTTGCCTATAATATAAATATATACTAGTATAGGGGTTTTTTTTTGTTTGTTTGTTTTTTTGTACTCTTTTGTTCCTGCACATGACATTTCTACAGACTTTTTTCCTTTTGGTGTAGTGGTTTTGCCTCTGTCTTTTATGTTAAAGGTCTTCTCACGTATCTGGTGATCCTTATTAATCCATATTTAAGACTAATGCATGAAAAAGTTCATAGAAACTCTACCTGTACCAGTAGGTATGGTGGCAAAATGATGGCCATCTGTCAGAGATGAATATTCAATACCAAGTTTGCAGGAAAAGGCCTGAGTAACTTGTCCTGTGTAACATGCAAGTTATAGCTGATTTACATTTTATTTCTGGAAATAGAAAGATATTGAATGGTATTTTTTTTTTCTACTGGGAATTTTTTTTTTTTTATCACTTTTACTCACTATAATTTAGGTAATTCTCCAGGGATACAGAATAGAAGCAAGAAAATCAAGGTGTTCAGATACCAATCCAAAAATTTAAACAGACTTTTCTTCCTCATTAAGCAAGCATTGATAGCAGAAACATAGAGAAAAAACAAGCCATTGACACTGACAACTTCCATATTCACCATTTCCATACTTCTTAATCTTAGTCCAATAGACATGATTGGGACTTTATTCCTTTCCCACCCTATTTTTTTTTGACAGCTTCATTCATATTTAATCTTTATGTTGATTTTTCCCCACTCTCATCTCTCTTCTATCTCCATTAAATGCTACTTATTCTTACCTATCAGGCAAATATAGAACAGTTTATATTTTAAACATCATTAGATTAGCTTCGAACTTTCCTCTTTATTAGTCATCATACAGTTCTGTGCTTAAACATTATTTGGCACAGTTATGAATGTTTTTCAGTGTTTTCAACTAAATTTCCCAGCTGATTTATTATTCAACAGTTTGTCATTTTTAAACAAACAGATGGAAGCCTGACGGTTGTCATGTCCAGTCTAATGAGAGACGGGAATTGTGGAGAGCACCCCAGCACACTTCCCTGTCTGCCACTACAGCCGTGCTGAGTTTACATTGTGGCAAGGGGTTGTAATTTCCCATGAACTTTGCCAATTTCTATGTTAAGGTTATAACCAAGGGTGTTTTATTTGTTTATGTTGCATGAATTAAATCAATTGATAATGACTCTTTCTTTTAGTATGATGAGTGCCTGTATGCAATGACTGGTTCTAGATTTACCTTCCGCATTCCTAAACATGGCTAATTTTAAATGAACAGGCTAACACAATTAATAAGTGCATTTTAGGAAACAGGTGACTTTTATTGGTTAATAGCTGTGTGTGTGTGTGTGTGTGTGTGTGTGTGTGCGTGTGTGTGTGTGTGTGCGCGCGTTTATAAAATAAATGAGGCTTTAAAACTACCACTCTCTATCCTTGATTTTCTCTGTATATTCCAGATTTCATATTGCAGTACAAATATCTTCTATTCCTCTGCTCTGGAGTGTCAATTCCATTCTTCTGCTTATTAATAGTGGGGGAAATGTGATATGATTATCATTATACTTGTAATGATTCCAATATATTGTCAAGTTAACATTTTTATTTTTGACATTTTAAAACATGTAAAAGTGGAAAAATAGTACAATTTACAGATACTGATTTTAACTGTTATTAACATTAGCCATATTTTCATAATCATATAGATAAATTCATAAATGGATATATTTTGGCTGCATTAATGAACAGCTCCATAGAGTTGATATTTAAGTCATAGTTGCAAAGACCTTTCCTATTCACAGATGATAAAGATTATAAAAATAAATTTACCACAAATAAATACATTCTATCAAGTTTTTAAAAACTGTTCTTAAAAGACTGATTTCAGCTTACTGGATTTTTTTATTCACTTATATTTATTTCTGTACTTCCAGTTAAATTCCATAGTATATTTACTTATGAACCAACATCCCTATATTTTAATTGAAGTAGTAGAGAAAAGCTGTTGTGATATCTCCAGTTTTCTTTTTAAAAGCAATTTTTCCTCCCTTTTGTGATTATTTTCAGCATAAACTTTATAATCAACTTGTCTAGCTTCAGAAAATAATAAATGTAACAGTAACCATTCACATGAGCCCTGCACAAAATAAGCTTGTTGAGATTGGTGTTAATTACTTAAAAACAATAACCTGAGGGAGAACTAGATTTTTCATGATGTTTTCTAGTCTTCTGTAAAAATGTTTAATGTCATCTCATTTGTTGAATATTGTTACCATTTAGGACTTTAATTTTTCTGTATAGAGATCCCTCTAAGTCTGGCAGACTTAAAAATATTTTTTTCCCTGGTAATTTTTTCTGCTGCCATTTATAAATTGGACTTCTCCTTTTATTATATTATCTGTGTTTTTATGTATGATAGCTTTTGACTTTGGTATGTTAACTTATTAGGCTGCTACTATTATATTGAGATATTTACTTTCCCCAAATAGTTTTCTATTTAAGTTGTGTGTGTTTATTTTTTAATCTTATTTATCAAATTATCTGCAAATAACATTATCTCTATCTCTTACTATCCACTATTCTATTTTTAGGTGTTTTTTTCTCTTTTCATATTGAATTGAATAATACCTCAAAAGTAATTAAAAGTTGGTAGAGATTATGAATTTACTTTATCATTGCTTTTGGGCTGGCTTTTAGGGGTTAAAACAATACTATTTCAAGTTTTGACATCACACTTTCCATTTTATTGAATTATTATCCCAGAAATAAATTTTAGAGACATTTTAGTGACTTAAGGAAATAAACATATGTCTAGATAGGATTTTTTCTATATTTCATAATAGAATTGATTTCCTAATTTTGAACCATTCACAACTATCCTAGAATAAATCTTACTTCATGGTGATGTGTTTATTTTTATATGCTGATACTGTGTTCTTTTCAACATATTAAGTTTCTGAATTGGTATTGCTCACAAATCCTTTTTCTTGCCATTTTTATCAAGATTAGATACTGTATTAGTTTCCTAGGCCTGCTATAACACATCACCACAAAGTTGGTAACTTAAAACAATAGACACTTATTTTCTCACAGTCCCGGAGACCAGAACTCCAAAATCAGGCTGTCAGAGCAACAATCCCTCAGACCCCCTAGGAGATTATCTGTTCTCCGTCTTTCCCAGCTCTGGTGACTATCAGCATTACTTCACTAGTGGCTGCCTCTCTTCACATCTTCTCCTGTATACGTGTCTAATCTTATATCTACTGCTTACCCAAACACTTGAATGGCATTCAAAGTCTACCTGGATGTTCTCCAATTATTTCATCTCAAAATGTAACTACGCCTGCAAACAAACAAACAAAAAACACCCTTTTTCCAAATAAGTTCTGAGTTCAGGTTCTAGGTTTGGGACATTGACATAACCTCTTTTGAACTCTATTCAGCCTACTGTACGTACCTCTATGATTCTTATTGTTTGGGTACAATAAAATTTTTAAAAGCAGAACTAAGCTTATTTGTATTTTTAAAAGTGTTTTTATTGATTTCAGAAAAAGTAAGGAAGAGATACAAACATCAGTGATGAGAGAAGCATTGAGCAGCTGTCTCCCTCATGCCACACACTGGGAATGGGGACTGCAACCCAGGCATGTGCCCTGACTGGGAATCGAACTGTGACATCCTTGTTCATGGGCCAGTGCTCAACCACTGAGCAACACTGCTGGGCAGCTTATCTGTTTTTTTAAGTTGTAGTAGAATTTCCTCATGAAAATATAGGAGCCTGGGCTTTTTGTGAATGTGAGTAGGGTGTAAGTTCTTAGATAAACTCAACTACTTTTTTCAAGAAAATAAGAATTTATAAAATTTCTTCACTGACTCACTTTTGGTGAATTCTGTTTTCCGCAAAAACTAGTCAGTTTAATTAGGCCTCTCCATTTCCTCTCTCCTTTACTCCCCCGGCTTTTTGTTCCTTTCTTGCTCCCTCCCATCCACTCTTTCTTCCTTCCTTGCTTTGGTCTTCCTAAATTTGTCTTTTGAAATTTTCAGGATATCAATACTTATTTCTTCTTCTTGCTTTTGTTATATTTCTAACTTCACCTCTTTAAATTGCACATTTTTCAAAGAGAACAGTGTACTTATTAAAAGTTTTGTTTTTAATTAAATATGTTATTTCTGCTCATGTCTTTATTTTTTTCTTCTAATTCAACTGATTTACTTTACTGTTTCTTTTCTAAAACTTGAGTTAGGTGTTCAATGAGATATTCAAAAGGAATATCTTATTAATTATGTTTCTGGGTTCCTCTATATAGTTATGTAATTTTTATCCACTTTTTTTTTTCACTGCGAGGAGTGTATACAATTTTGCTATGATTAGTGCATTTCTGTTGGCTTCTCTTTTTTATCCCTTATAGTTGTTTTACTTTATTTAGAATGCTGTTCATTGCTATGCAATTTGGTGTCCTACTTTGTTTCACATTATTCTTTGATGAGAATTCTAACCTGTCAGCTGTTTGTAACACCACTCTAATTTTGTTCACATTTGTCTTACATTCCATTGACTGTTCGTTTATTTTTAACCGTTCTGATTGTAAACAAAATATCTTTTACACAAGTAGAATTGAATGTCATTCTTTATGCAAATAAGAAAACAGTGTTTTTTAAACTAGGCTAGGTAAGCTTATTTGCATTTATCAGTACAATTTCAGTACAACTGATTTTAGTCTCAGTTTTTCAATAACTATTTTATGTTAATATACATGTCCTATTTTGTATACCCTGTATCATTAACTGTATTTTCTATTTTGTTTCAATATTAAATTTTAGACTTTTATTTGAATTTTTGCCTTAAGAAGGTCTGTATTCTCACGATTACCTTTATACCAAAACCTCTATATGTCATCCTATTCTCCCTTTATGTTATGTCTCCTCTCCTGCTCATCAGCTTTAAATGAGATTCTGGACTTCTGTGTGTTACCTATCATATAATTACTGAGCCATTTTTGTTTTCCTCTTACTTTCTCCTTCATCCACCTTTTAGTTCTATTCCTCTTTTGTTCTAATACATAGTGACACTTAGCCCCAACTTTAAGTTTTAAGTATTTAACAAAATGTATTCATTTTTTCCTGATTATGTTTCCCCCAAACATCTTTTATAGAATGAGGGCCATTTTCTAGTAGAATCTATAGGTTGTCTCTTGGTCACAATATACATTGACTGGTGGCATATTGAAAAGTGTATTTCTGTAGCTTTGGTGAATATATACTTGTCTGATATTTCCTTCAGTGGGTTTCTTCTGGTCACTCCACTGCTGTCATATCCTGGAAGATGCTGTCCAGAATTGTGATAATTTGTCATTTTCTTTCCTTTGAGTGGGACTTGGCTTTTTTTTTTTTTTTTTTTTGGAGATTTTTATATTGATATTTTGACTGGTCAAGGTAATTCTTCCCAGGCCTGTGGTAGCTTTTATTATGTAAATTTAAGCCACTACCTCACTCAAGGAAGGTCTTCTTGAGTTATTGCTTTAAACATTAATTTTGTTATATTGGCAGGCTTCATTATCTCTTTGTTCTGTGATCATTTTAAACCTATAACTTTGTCTCTTTTTGTGGCCCTTTTTCTGTATTCATTGTACATTACTGCACTCTTACATCTATTTGTTCTTAGGCATCTTCCATAGGCATCTTCCATTTTTCCTGTACTCTGTTACCTATATTTTACCTCTCCTATTGTGGGCTCACTTGTTGAAAATAAGACTGTAGCAATTATCTCAAGTCATTTTAACCAGTGCCAAGAGGACAAAAATATTTTACTTTAGCAATAATACTTCAGAACTATTAGCAGACTTATATCATCAAGGTATAACACAATGCAGATCCTAAGCTGGTTGTTGATATTCCTGTTTTAACTTCTTTCCTGTTAATTAAGACTTTCTCTATTTTTATATATTATGTTTTTAATGCTTTATCATCTAGAGGAAAATATATTTTGCATCCCACAAATACTGCTTTTTTTTTTAACAGTTGCTACATGCTTAGCTGGCACAGCAAAATACTATTTAATGAGCACTTAGGTATTTGTGTATGTATTATTGCAATTCAATTTTTTTCTTAATATAATTGCTTTGAGATTAAAAAAAAGAATTTGGCCTATTTATCTTCTGTTTTCCTATAGTGCTTCTAGTTATGTTTGATTCTATTTTTGTTCTCTTTATGTATATTTGTATCCATGGCTCAGCTATAGCAGGAAATATTATGGGGGGGAAATAGATGATAGGCTTAGTTTGGTTCTTGGTTCTATCACTACCTCTTTTGTTCTTGGGGAGAAGTTCAGTTTCTTTATAAATGGTCCTGTTTGTCTTCCTCTAAAATTTTAATATGTGTATTAATAGACCCATTATTTTTGTTACCCTACATCATCCAGAAGAGACAGCACCATCCAAGGTACTTCCTTCCCAAATGTATAGGCTCTTCGGGAGCCTATAAACTTTCTTACTCACTTTCCAAGCCTTTCAGCTTCCTAGTAATTATTTAACTTCCTAGTATCTATTTTTCTGAAACTCCAGAACTCAAATATGCTCTTAGAATCACCTACTAAAGTGTGGGAATAAACTATTGTGTATTAAGTCTATCTTTATGTTCAGTGTTAGGAATGAACTAGAGTTGGAAAGTTGAGAGTTACAATTGAGTTTTAAGGTCAGGAATGTGAGAAGATCTCTAAAATACATATATCTGATTTAAGGTTGAAAAAGAATTTATAAATTAAAGTAAGTAAAGTGGGAATCACAGGTTTTCAGAATCAACTAATGCAAATTGGAGTATATCTTAGGCAGGTAGAAGGTCAAATATTCAGTCAAACAAGGATGTAGGAATCCAAAAAAGACACAGGAAGGGACATCCAGGCAGCAGTTATTTATATATGAATCTGAGAACAACCATCTTTATTAAGGAAAGCATGTGAAAATCTACATGATTTTTTCTTCCTAACACAAGTTATATGCATTGGAGATAATGCAATTCATGTTGATTTCATGGTCTATTTCTCTATTACTTTGTTTCATTTCTGGAAGTGGCCAAAGGGTATATAGTTGGAATAGTCAATAGAATTCAATGGGGGAATGGATAAAGAGAAAAGAGTTCCTGGCAAATTGTGATTTTTTTTTGCAAGAAAATGTTTTAGTTTTGTTTTTTCTCCCAGACACCCTCAAACTAAAATTATATATACCTGCTGCTAAATATATGCAGTAGCATTAAGGATATGTATTATTTTCTGATATTTGCATAGATGCAAACATTATGTTTAGAGCTTTGAACTCAATCTCAACTGTAGTATTTCAATGTAGTATTCATCAAAAAATATTAGTATTGCCTGGTCAGTGTGACTAAGTGATTATCAACCCATGAGCCAGGAGGTCAGGGTTCAATTCCTGGTCATGGCACGTACCCAAGTTGTGGCCTTGATCCACAGTAAGTATTGTTCAGAAGGCAGCAGATCAATGATTTTCTTTTATCATTGATCTCTCTCCCTTTCCCTTCCTCTCTGAAATCAATAAATACACATTTAAAAATATATTATTTTCAAATGTAATAGTTTTGCTGTTTTACACATTTAAAGTGTGTTAGTTTTCTGTTATCTACTCTTTATGATCTACTTTTGTAATAAGTAAATATTAAAAATGATTAATTTACAGCTTTATGATAGTTTATAATGTGACCTCTAAAGGAAACTTAATGACTTCATTTAGGGATTATGTTTATGCTTAGGTCCATTTTGCAGCTGGTGAGAAATAAGAAACATTAGTTATAATACATCCATACTTTATGTTGAGTAAAATGTCTCTTGACAGTTGTGGTAGCAATATGTTGTTATTTTTTCTTTGCTGATTTATAGATATTATAGACTTGGGAAAAAACTATGAACTATGACAATTTCTTCTTTTAAAATTTTTCTTGGATTATTTTTTATTTAAAAATAATGTCTATATTACATAGTTATTGGGATGCATAATATATGCTCAATTTCCTTCTTAATTTTCTATTTTTTCTTCCTCATACTCTGCACAGCATGCCACTGAGTTGTTTAAATATTATCTACCCTTTTGCCCCTAACTGTGGGCTTCTAGATTAGAAAAGATCTATCATTTAGTATTACACTGAGGCATATGCTGCTAATAATAATTTAAAAAAGAATATTATTTTTAACCTTAAATTAGTTATGAGACATCTTTTGCCGATTAGTCATTTACTGAGGTTATTACTTTTGACCTACAAATTATACCCCAGAGGACATGACCCAGCCTATTTTAAACCATCCCCTGCTAATATGCTAAAACCATACTTATATAAATCAGTGCATAGTTTATCATTGCTGGAATTTAAAGGAATAAAACTTTATGATTTCACATGCACAACAAAATATGCTGCTCTTCCATGTTATTATCTTATTAACATTATGCATTTCTCTTTTTTAAATCTTCATGCTTATTATTCTTTGATATCCTAGATTAATTCCAGTTACAAGCATCTTCTCACAACGTTAATACCAACACTTTAGGTTGTAAACTCTATATAGTAATTCCATTTAAAAAATGTAAATGAGCTGAAACCGGTTTGGCTCAGTGGTAGAGCGTTGGTCTGCGGACTGAAAGGTCCCAGGTTAGATTCCGGTCAGGGGCATGTACATTGGTTAAGGGCACATCCCCGGTAGGGGGTGTGCAAGAGGCAGCTGGTCGATGTTTCTCTCTCATTGACATTTCTAGCTCTCTATCTCTCTCCTTTCCTCTCTGTAAAAAAATCAATGAAATATATTTTTTAAAAAAGTAAATCACCTTGCGTTCCAATTTTAACCCTCAATATATTTTCTATCATATTACTTTTTTTTTATTTGCAAAGTGTTTAGATTTCCCAGATGCTATTTATTAGTGTTCAGTCTCAGTAAAATGTACCCACTTCCTCTTTGTAGTCTTATGGTTCTGCTACAATATATGAGCTACATTTAGCATACTCTGAATGATTTACCCAGGTAAATCTGTCTTTTCAAGAAAAAAAAAATAATTGCAAAATTCACCAGCTGATGTACAGTTATTTATTCTTTCTACTAACTAGAGGCCTGGTGCACAAATTCATGCACAGGTGGAGTCCCTCTGGGTGGCATGCAGGGATCTGTTGGAACCCTACAGTCCACCTTTTGCTCCTGCTCATCCCTGGCTCGCTGTGCCTGCCATAGGCTCCTGCCCCATCAGTCCCAATAGGTAGAAGCTTGCGCTGCCACAGCAGTGCTCACCAGCAATGAGCCCTGCATGTGGCGCCCTCCCAAGGGGAGTAGCCTGTGGGATCTGGCTGAAACTGCCTTTCCAACAACTCCCAAGAAGTCCTGGATTGCGAGAGGGTGCAGGTCACACTGCGGGACCCCACCTGTGCACGATCGGGCTGGGGAGGGACATGGGTGTGTCCTGCCCATCTTGCTCAGTCCCGATCAATAGGCCAGGCCCCAGCAGCAAGCTAACCTACTGGTCATAGCATCTGCCCTCTGGTGGTCAGTGCAGTTCAGAGTGAGTGGCTGAACAGCCTTAGCATATCATTAGCATATTATTCTTTGGTTGTTTGGTTGTTCTGCCTTTCAGTCTATTTGCATATTATCCTTTTATTATATATTAATAGGATTGTGAGACTCTACAACAAAGTTTTTTTTATTATAATGCTCTGGAAACTAAATAAAGTTAGTAATATCAGACAAAAATCTCTTACCAATATTTACTTTGTTGTCTTTCTGAGTTAGTTAGCAAGGAATCAGATAAAGTTTAATATGGAGACCTTAAAGATTAATTATATTTTCTTTTCAATAGTTTTAACTAGAGTATACTTTCTTACTGTCTAAGTATCCCTAAGCAACATCTTAACTTGTTCTAATTGTGTAATGCCATCAAACTATATCATAGTGATTCAATGAAAGAAGAATGAATTTCCAGTTCCAGATCCATATACTGAGAAAATTTACTTAAATCATGTAAGCTGTTTTCAGTGTTCTCACTTGTAAAACTGGGATAAAATTTCCCTTCTCATAGTGACAATGTTAGAAGATGCAAATAAAGATAAAATTTACCAAGAAAGAGTTTCCTAAAACTAAATCATTTACCTCGTTTAACTGAATGTGATGATCATCATGCTTCCCAGACATTACATTAATTTTGGTTTTGATATAACACTTTGACCAATAATGCGTATTTTATAGGCAAGGAATCTAGTGCAATCCTATCTAATAAAGAGGGAATATGCTAATTGACACTGTCACAAAAGATGGTGGTACCCACAGCCGATAAGGAGGGGTATGCTAATTGACTGTTGCCCTCAAAGATGGCAGCAGCTGCCCAGGACCGGCCCAAGGCATAGGCAAGCCTCAGATGGGGGCTGCCCAGCCACCCAGGGTCACCCAAGGCTCAGGTAACTAGGACCGGCTGAGGCTTGCACTGCTGGCAGTGGCAGCAGCAGGGGTGTGATGGGGAGTCGCCTTACCTGGATCACCAGGTCACCTACTGCCCCTGAGGGCTCCCAGACTGTGAGAGGGGGCAGGCCGGGCTGAGAGACTACCAACTCCTGTGCATGAATTTTCATGCACCGAGCCTCTAGTGTTATATAATAGAAGGCATAGGGTCATAATATTGTCATGAGAATTAAAAGGAGATCTTTCAGCAAATGCCAAGATCACAATCACAATTCAGTAAATGTTGGTTAGGAGTTTTATTATAATAGCTATGTTTTATCTATACTAGTTTTTTTCTTTGAAAAATTTTTACTTGAGTTTATTGAGGTGACATTATCATATCATCTGCATTTTGTGCATGCATCACTCCAAGTCAAGTCTCCTTCCATCACCATTTATCCCCTCTCTACCCTCTTCTACCTCCCCCCAGCCTCCTTCATCTAGTAACGACCATACTTTTGAATATGTCTCTTAATTTTTTGTTTTGTGTGTGTGTGTGTGTGTGTGTGTGTGATTAACTCCATACTAATTTTTGTTAGATATTATATTCAGAAGAATTAGGATTATCCCAAAGTATAGAGTCACTAGTTGAATATGAATTCTTCTATTCATTAGCTGCTCAAAAGATTGGAATCATGGCAGATATTTAACCTTAAAACATGTTTCCACACGAAAACTAAATTAAAGTGATATCCAGTAATGTGTCAGATATCAGATAAGAGAGAGAAGGAAAAAATACCTTAAAAAAACAGAGGAAAGCAGTAACTGTGTATTTATTATTTAAATTTAAGATGATACTATGATACTTTAAATATAGATGAAAACCTATTGGTTTATATTTTTTGGTAGTGAGCCAATATACACTCTTAATCTATCTTAGAAGCAGACACTTGGATGTATTTCCTATAGTGGGTTCACTTGATGTATCACACTTTATTTTTATTTTATATTTTTTTATGAGTTTTCTGTTTTTGTTTTTATAAATGGGGACATAATTTTTTTTCTTTTACATTTTTTAATTAAATTATTATCTGTATACATATTATAACATTGCCCCTCCCCCTCCCATACATACCCTCCCTCCCTGGAGTTTTGTGTCCATTGGTTGTACTTATATGCATGTATACAAGTCCTTCGGTTAATCTATCATCTCCCCCAGATCTCCCTACCCTCCCTGCTGTAATTTGACAGTCTGCCTGTTGCTTTATTGTCTCTATATCTATCTTTTGGTTCATCAGTTTATAATGTTCTTTATTATCCATAAATGAGTGAGGTCATGTCCTGTTTCTCTTTCATTGACTGGCTTATTTCACTCAGCATGATGTTCTCCAATTCCATCCAGGTTGCTGTAAATGATGAGAATTTCTTCTTTTTTATGGCAGCATAGTATTCCATTGTGTAGATGTACCATGTTTTTTTGATCCAATCATATCACACTTTAACTATTAATCATTCTGCAGTGGTTTTATTTTTCATTTTCCTAATGAGTAAAAATCATGAGTTCCTTCTAAATATTTCCTAGTCATTTGGATATCTTCTTTTCAGGATGCCTCTTTGAGTCCTTTCACCATTAAAAGTGCCTTATATATTTTGTGTATTAACCTCTTATCAGAGGTGTGGTTGGAAAATATCTTTCCTTTTGTTGGTTGCCTTTTGGTTTTGTGGATGGTTGTTTTGGCTGTGCAGAAGCCCATGGTTTGATATAGTACCATTCATTTATTTTTCCTTGACTATCTTAGTTTTTGAGGTTAAATCCATAAAATCCTCTTTAAGACCATGGTCTATAAATCTGCACATATGTTTCCTTCAATGAATCTTATTTTTAATTTTATTCGAGGTCTTATATTTAGGTCTTGGACCTATTTTGAGTTAATTTTTGTGTATGTTAACACTTAGCAGTCTAGTTTCATTCTTTAACATGTAACTTATTTCTAACACTATTTATTGAAGAAGCTTTCTTTGTCCATTTTATGATTTTGGCTCCGTTTTCAGAAATTGTTTGTCCATATATATATATATATATATATGAATTTATTTCTGGGCTGTCAATTTTGGTCATTTGTCTGTGTGTCTATTTATCTGCCAATACCATGCTGTTTTGATCATTGTTATTTTGCATAATAATATAAAGTTAGGGTGTGTGATACCTTTGATTTTGCAAAAAAAATTTTTATTTTTTTTTATTTTGGCTATTTTAGGTCTATTGTAGTTCTATACAGATCTGATGATTTTTTTGTTCTATACCTTAAATTTTTTTTTCCATTGAGATTTTGATGGGGATTACTTAAATTTATATATTGCTTTGGGTAATATGACCATTCTAACTATGTTGATTTTTCTAGTTTATGAAAATAGAATATTTTTCTATGGTGTTTTCTCCAATTTCTTTTAGTAATATTGTACTTTTCAGAGTTTAGATCCTTCACATCTTTTAAGTTTATTCATAAGTATTTTCTTCTTGTTTTGCAATTACAAAAAAAACTGAAAAATATTTTTCTGAAATTTCATTAATATGTGGGAACACCATAGATTTTTTGGACATTAATTTTGTATTCAGCAAATTTATTGTATTTGTTTATTGGTGTTAATAGTTGTTTTAGTGGTATCCTTAGGGTTTTCTATATATATAGAATCATGTCATCTATAAAAAGTGACAAATTTATTTTTTAATGTTCATTATGGCTGCCTCTTATTTATTTCTCTTGCCAGATTGCTCTGATTAGGAATTCCAGTACTAAGTTGAATAACAGTAGTAAGAATAGGAACCTTGTCATGTTCCTTATCTTACAGAAAACCTTTCAGTTTTTCACCATTGAGTATATTAGCTGAGGATTTGTCATATATGGCCTTTAATATGTTGAGTTACTTTCCTTTTATAATGATCTTATTTAGTACTTTAATCATTAATGGATGTTGTACCTTGTCAAATAGTTTTACTGCATGTATATAATTATATTATCTTTTTTTAATGTTTGTCTTTATTGTCTTTAATGTTTGTCTTTATTGTTTTTATTACAGATTCTCCATCTTCCTCTCATTAACTCCTACCACCCCACCCCAAACCCCCACCAGGCCTTCTGCACTATTGTCTGTGCTCATGGGTCATGCCTATGTTATTTGGTTAATCTCTCCCCACCCTTTCCTCTGAGATTCATCAGTCTGTTCCTTGCTTCCATGTTTCTGAATCTATTTTGTTCATTAGTTTAATTTGTTCATTGAATTCCACATATACGTGAGATCATGTGATACTTGATCTTTATCTAGAGGCCCGGTGCATGATTTTGTGCACATTGGAAGGAAAATTGACTAGAAGAAATATTTTTGTCCTGGTTGGCCACTTACTAGGGATATTACTTTGTCTCATATCCATCCAATTTTTTTATTTGCTTAATTGTAATCGGTGATATTTATAAAATTATTTCTACTGTACCAGAGATTCAAACATTTCATTCTGAATGAATAAGACATTGGCTTCTGAACTACTATTATGGGAATATTTTTACTCATCCCTCATGCCCTATTCAACACCTTTGAGAACTGCTAGTAACCATTAGTGTATTCTTTGTCCATGGAGTCTGTCACTATTAACATTCACTTCTAAAGAGAAATACAGAAAATCTTTCCTTTGACATTTCCTTACACTGTTACAGTTCACATCACCTGGTATTGCTATTAAAAAATAAATAAATATCTGCCATCAATATCTTAGCATGGTGCTTTCCCAGACAGAAAATGTATTTGGTACCCTAGAAATAAAGTCCATTATTGGATTTTAAGTAGTTTTCACCTCTGCCCATCTCAGACTTTTTCACATACCTTACAAAAATAAATTTGCATTCTTAATGTTATAGGGTTTTGATTATGCTGTACTTTAATCTACACATTCACTTATAGAAATAATAGAGGCCCAGTGCACGAATTTTTGCATGGGAGTGGTCTGATTGGCCAGCCTCAATAGGGGTGAATTGGAGCTGGGTCTGTCAGGTGGAGGAGACAGTGAGAGGTTGGCCAACTGGCCTGCCCTAATTGGGGCCTGATCAGGACCAGGACAGCTGGGGGGAGGGGCCATGGGCAATGGCCAGTGGGCCCCGCCCCCTAATGGGGGAAGGGCCTGATTAGGGGCCAGTGGACTTGGGTAGTGGCCATAGATGGTTGGCTAGCTGGCCCTATCCCTGATCAGTGTAAGGGTCTGATTGAGGTCAAAGCTGGCTTGGGGAGGGGTTATGGCTGATCAGGGTGGTTGGGGGCCCATCAGGGGTGGGGCAGCCAGGAGAAGGGGCTGCAGGAGATTGGCCTGCCAGCCCTGCCACCTGATCAGGCTGGTTCATTGGCCACAATGGGCATCATAGCGACTGATCATATTGGACATTATGGTGTTATGATTGTTGGCTTTATATATAAGTACTAGAGGCCCAGTGTACAAATTAATTCATGGGTGTGGTCCAGCCAGCCTGTAGGGGCTGACCAGGGCAGGCCAACCTGGAGTCGCCCACATAAGCCAGCCAGCCCAGCCACCAATAGGGGTGGGGAGGCTCAGTGGGGGCATGGCCAGCTGTGGGGAGGGGCCATGTGAGGTTGAGGGGAGTTTATTGGGGCCCCAATCAGGCCTTTTGGCTGTTGCAGTGCAAATCATAGTAACTGGTCATTCCGGTCATGTTGGTCATTCTGTTGTTCTGGTTGGTTGGCTTTTATATATATATTAGAGGTCTGATGTGTGAAGATTTGTCCAAGAATGGGCCTCTCTTCCTCTGGCTGCTTTCACCACCTTTACTCTTGCCCAAAGCCACCTTTTCATACTTCCCAGAGGCCCAGAGTGGCTGGGGTGGTCCTGCCCCACCCCCAGCTACCTGGTGCTTGCATATGCAAATTAACCTGCCATCTTTGTTGGGTTAATTTGCATACTCCTGATTGGCTGGTGGGCATCACAAAAGTAAGGTCAGTTTGCATCTTACTCTTTTATTAGTGTATACAGAGATATTATACTTTTATAGATAGAGGATAAAATCTTTCTATATGTTAAAAGTCATTTTTCTATGTTGTCAGTAAAGTTTTTTGAAAACTTGTTGTAAAACAAATATAAACATGACTTTTTTTTTTAATTTAGAATTTATCAATGAGCTCATGAGTAAAAAAAAAGCAGCATTAGTTAGCCTAACATCTTTCCCATCCACAGAGGTAAACTCTGTCGTTTTTGCTTTTTATTGGGTTTACCTCCAACATTTCAGAACCATTTCTTTGATTAGTAAAATAAAGAAAACTTGTTGAGTCCCCACCATGAAAGATAAAGATTTATTTGATTTAATTACTTCTTCTCTTCCTTCATCTGATATTGTGAAAAGAAAACAGCCTTATATTGTTGTTTTTTACGTATCATGATATCATAGGCCTTTTATGGTATAGATTTTTGTAATCTGAAACATGAGTTTACAAAATAACATGAAAGAGTTAGAGTCATCATACCTATGAGAAGTCCACATCATATGTCTATGTCTATGTCTATGTCTATGTCATCTATCTGTTTGTCTATCTCTCTACCTACTAGTATATCCTAGAAACGATTATTAAACCAACAATGAAATCCTGGAAAAATGGAAAACCATTTATTTGTTTTGTGGTGACATGGCATACGAAAGACACTGGCATAGTTATCTTATGTTTGGAACTAAAAGTAAATATCAGACTTTGAATTAAACCACAATGTTCACTTTCTAAGTACCAAGTGTCAACTCTCACCCAGCAGCCAAGCCCTCAGGAGGCCTGAGTTCCACTTCACTGCACCTTCCTGTTAATCTCCCAGTTTAGCTTTTTTTCCTACAGAGTTGATCCAGCAACTTGCTACATACAATTTTCGTTTTTCTCAAATTTGTTGAATTTTCTATTCAGCTGATAACACCCAAGCCCTGAACATAATTTTCTTCTCTTCACTGTTGTTGATTTATTCCTTTTTTGGGCTTACACAATTTTATTTCAGCAAGGTTAAAGATAAAATGAAGGCTCATATATGTAATTGCACAGTCACCTTGAATAAATGTCAACCAACTCACATTTAAATGAGATTTATACTTACATGATAAGATGATAGATATCAGGCTTGCTTACAGTTGGTTGCAGTTGTTGTAATTGTTTATTGCTCTGAATTGAGGCTAAATATGATTGTGACTAAAGTTCCAAAGCCAGGCAATCTGGGCATGTTAATACAGTAAAAAAATATTGCATAAAATTTATTTTACTACTTCTAATATAAAACTATTGAAAATTAATTTTTAGCATTTATTTGTGTGTTATGTATGTCTTTCCAGGGGTCTAAGAACATTTTTTCATCATTGAACTTTTTAATATTGTGGCTTCTATTAAGTGTAGAATGTTGGATCTTTAAGACTTTGAGATCTGCTATTGATATGAGAAAATATATGTAGGTAAGGCAAATTATTTTAAGAACTGTCTCATAGTGCCCCGATGCCTTTTATTAGCCAACTTATATAACATTGGAAGTGCATTCATGAATATATAACTTAATCTTCCCATTGAGATGTTAAACCAAGGTCCCAACCATAAGTCTTTATTATGTCCTTCAGTATAATTCTTGAGAGTATATAAGATAGCCAGAAAATCTTGGCCAATTTCCAACTCCAATATTTTACCTGGCAAGTAACATAACTTACTTTGATAGGAATATTTTTTAGATTTCACCATGTCCACTTATCCTGGTTTGTTATAATTTGTAAGTCAGAGGCTAACTACCTTTGTTTATCATATGTAATTGGTGACCCTTGTTTACTATACTTGGAAAAAAGGAAATAAGAAGATTGCAATTATTTAATCTATATTTGAGAATAATAGTCAGTTCCAAACTTTGGTATTTTATCTTCTCTAGTTTTAAACACTAATATCTGATATATATATATATATATATATATATATATATATATCAGATATTAGTGTTTAATTTATATATATATATAAATTAAACAAATCCAAAAATAGAATCGGGCGCTGGCCAGGTGTTGCTTAGTTGGTTGGAGCATCATGTCCTGTACTGAAGGGTCAAAGGTTCAATTCCTGGTCAGGGCACCCAGGGTTTGGTTTTATTCCCCGTGGAGATATGTACAGGAGGAACCTGAGCAAAGTTTCTCTTTTTCTCTACCTTCCTCTTTCTCTCTAAAAAACAAACAAACAATGGAATAATTAGAAGAAGATTTAGTCTTAATGTTTATATGACCAAATAAAGGGGGAAAAATGGGAGTATTTTAGCACAAATTGATACTTTATGAGATAGTCATCAGCCTATAAGATTCCTTCTCTGGAATAAAATGAGTTATTACAGCTGAAATAAAGAAACACAAGCATACAAATAAGCAAATATAACCTACAAAAGTTTGAAAATGGTTAGCAAGTAAAATTTTGTTTCTTTGAACACTGAGACTTCTGGAAAGATGGACAAATCATTGGTATGTTGTTTACATTATTCATTAATGGATATAATTAGCTTGCACACTGCAGAGAGTTTTCTTTCATTTCTGCTAAATGTCAGAAGTGATGTGGCTCAATAGTTCATATGCTCATTTTTTTAAATACAAGTCTTAATTAAAGATGGTTAGGGCAGAAGATTGTTATTCTGGCACTGACACAGACATCATAGGATTTTTTTACTGACCCTGTCTGCAAAAAGTGAAACATAATTCCTGAGGGTCCATTTTGCTCACAGAAAATGAAAGCTGTGAGACTCCTGCAGGGTCTGCATAGCAAGCATACACATGTGGTGGTTATTTTTAATCTTGATGCTTTGATTCACTCAGAAAATATAAGACTGTTTCTGTGAATTATGCTTGTGAAACTGTAGTGAGGTAACTTGCCTGAAGTGTCTTTTTAAATGCAGAATCAGGAATTGCTTTCATACAGAAAAGAATCAATTTTCCAACGGCAAGTGGTTATTGAAGAAAGGACGCATTCTATAACTCACTGAGTATTCCGGGGAGGAAATGCTGAATTCTGGTGAGGACAGTGCAAAGGGAGACACAGATAAGGGAGAGAGTATTGATCTTGCTTAGGGCTTACTTAGTCTTTGAATCAGAATGACCAGAATTTGTAGCACACTGGTTTGAATCTCAGCTCTGAGGCTTACTATGTTAGCTGATCACGAGGCTGGGTTCTGTTTATCCTCTGCTCCTTCATCTCTAAAATGAGCCTCGCTGTGAATGCGCTATGAACGTTAGGTATGTACAACTGCTTTTATTGTGTATGTACAACTGATGGACACAGAGCAAAATCCAGCTTAAAAGGAATACACTGAATAGCTTAGTCCTGTCCACTCCCCACAGTGAGTTTTCTTTCCTTTCTATACCGTGTGCCCCACAGCAGGACAGAAGGAATACTCTATGGACTTCTGTTGTTCAAATCCTCTCAAGCTGCTTCTATGGGGACACAGACATCTAAGAATTAACTCCGACAGTGGGGAACTGTCAGGAGGTAATATAGTCTCTCTATCTCGGACAGCAATTCATCTCAAGTCTGTGGGCCCTACAACAATTGCTTTTTCTCTCTCTCCTTTAGTTTAAACTAGAGCTGTGGACAGAAAACCGCAGCTTGCAAGCCTCATGTGGCTCTTTGGCCCCTTGAGTGTGGCTTTTCTACAAAATACCATGGCCTGGGCGAGTCTATTTTGAAGAAGTGGCGTTAGAAGAAGTTTAAGTTTAAAAAATTTGGCCCTCAAAAGAAATTTTAGTCGTTGTACTGTTGGCATTTGGCTCTGTTGACTAATGAGTTTGCTGACCCCTGGACTAGAGGATCGCTGTTAAAGTGAACTTCAGCTCCAGCTTCAGGTGGCTTAATTCTGGGGATGGAGAAAATTAAATGCCCTCTGGGTATCTGTCACTACTTGATTGTGTTCAAGGTGCTTCCTTCTCTAAAATGTTATGGAATGATGACTTCAGTACCAAGAAGGAGAATCACGTTGATTCAACGCAGAAAGAAAAGTTTGGCAAACATCTGTTTGGCAAACATCTTTTTATATCTTGGCTAAGGGGCAAAGTTTAACAGAGTAGAGAGGATGGCTCACATGTAATATGCACAATGAAAATTTAGAGTAATCATTCTACTAAAAGTTTGTCAAAATGCATTTTATTTCCAAGAATTGGTTATTTTTTTTTCAGAAGGCAATTTGTAAAATATAACTGCTGTGCAAAAAATAGATAAATCCACAGCAAATGCTAAGTTATAAAGACATTTAAAATAAAACACTTGGAGTTGGCAAGTATAGCATGCTGACTCTTTAGAAGTAGCAATTACATTTGCTGTATCATGTCTGACTGCACAAACAATTTATGGGACTTTTTCATTGAAATTAAAAAGCATAGTATTCGAGTCAGGAATCATTTCCAAACGGATGCACATCTATCAGCGTTCACCTCCAAGGGTTTTGCTTTTGATTTGGGGGGAGTGTGGCTTATCTGTTTTACAGAATCAAATTGTAAATCTGTCCCTTCTTTTCTGTGTGGCTTGAAGAAAAATTGCTTGATAGTACTGAATGCAAGAGTAAAATAAGAAAGTTGACTAATTTTGTAGGATTTAAAATAGAGATTAGAAATAATACACATATAACAAATATTGCCAGGCCTGTCTCACCTGGAGATACATATAATTGAAAATGACACCCTGCAATACAGCCCTCTCCTGTGTAACCGCAAGGCTTTGGTCCCTAATTACTGTGAGATGATTGCTAGGCTTTCAGGGATGATCTGCATGTACATAATTTTCCCCCAAGTTGTTGTGCTTCACATTTCCAATGGAAATCAGCTTCAGTCAACCAAAGTTAGGGGAAAACCTTACTAATTCCACTTGCTGACAAAGGAACTCTGCTTTCCTGTCATCCCTGCTGAATGCTGAGTTTCAGGTTCAGAGAAATACTGAGTAGAAATTAGAGATTTCCCATAACCTACAAATGCATAGCAGCCTACCCATTATCAAACCCCCCCACCACTCTCTGTTACAACTGAGGAATCTACATCAACACCATCACCCAAGGTCTGTAGTTTTCATTACTGCTCCTTCTAGGGGTTGTACATCTTATGGGAATGGACAAATTTCTAATGGCATGTGTCACCATTATAACATCCCACAGAAGAGTTTCACTGTCCTAAATAAACTCTGTGCTCTGCCTATTCATCCCTCTCTCCCTTAACCCTCTGGCAACCTCTGATCTCTTTATTGACTTCATAGTTTTGCCTTTTACTAAATTTCATAGAATTGGACTTACACAGTATATAGCCTTTTCTGTTTTGCCTTCTTTCACTTTGTAATATATATGTAAGTTTCTTCTTTCTATATCTTGACAGCTCCCTTGTTTTCAGCACTAATATTCTAGTGTCTGAATGTACTTCCATTTACTTAACTGTTCTCCTAAAGAAGGAAGAGTTGGTTGCTTCCTAATTTTTGTCAGTTATTAATAAAGCTGCTCTACATACCTGTGGGCAAGACTTTTGTGGACATGTTTTCAACTCCTTTGTGTATTCTATATTGCATGATTGCCAGATAGTATGGTGAAGAATAAGTTTTATTTTGTGAAACACAGCCAAATGAACTAACAAGAAAACAATCAAGCCAATCTATTTCCCAAGGTGGCTGTACCATTTTGCATGTCAACACTCACCGGGAGTTCCTGTTTCTCCATATCCTTGCATATAATATTTATTCTCAGTTATGTACTAGGCGTTATGATCAGTCTACATAAGTAATGCCATTTATATTTATTTAATCTAGGAGCACAGACACAATTTTACAGATGAATAAAGCAATATGTAGATATTTTAAATTGGAAATAAGTAGTAAAGGCAAATTTTTGTGTCTCTGAATTCAAGTTATGTATATTTAAACACCTAGGATTACCACACACACAAAGATCCATTTCTTCTTTTTCTTCACCATTTAAAAAATATTATTTTCTACTCTTCTGTATCTCTCCACCTTTTTCACTACTAATTTTATTATTATTTTTTTAAATATAATTTTTTTGATTTTAGAGAGGAAGGGAGAAGGTGAGAGAGATAGAAACATCCATTATGAGACAGAATTCACTGATCAGCTGCCTCCTGCAGTATTGGGGATTGAGCCTGCACCCCATGCACATGCCCCTCCTACTGAGAATCAAACTGTAACCCCCTGGTTCATAGGCTGATGCACAAGCACAGAGCCACCATCGCTGGGCTAATTTTATTAATGTTTTCATAAAAGGTAGGGCTTTGTTGAATGTTGGGTTTTCAATTCACTAAAGATGTTCCGTACATCCAAAGTGATCACTGAAGGCTGGCACTATGCCCACTGGAAAGGCCTATGGGATAGGGTGCAGTAATGTCCTTCATATGTAGTAGAAAAGGCACACTGGCTTGCTCATGGGGGAATGAGACGAGGGGTGGCCAAGAGATCACTGCGGCTGCCTCCTTGCCTCACACCTGGGAGGAGTTAATTACTGAGCAGCAGTGGTTTCAGTCCTCAGCAGACAGCCTCCACAGAGCAATGCTGCCAGGGCAGCTTCCAAAGTGGAGCTAAACTGATCCAGCCATTGTCTGGCACAAGGAGCCTGAGCTTTCTGCCCTGGGAAATGTTACATTGTATTTTCTGGGATTTCTTCCAGCAGTATCCCCTTAGAGAGAGAATGGCCTCATCACGTTATGTCTGACTGACTGGACCAAGACCGCAGGTTTTGCCTTTCTGGAAATCAACCTGCAGCAAATCAGCTTTGATTATCAATTGAATGTACAATGCTGTTTATTCTTCCTCCTAGCATTTCGTGGGCTCAGGAACTCTGGAGTACAATCCAGTAAGATAGCACATTATGCAATGTCATCTAGCTTCCAGCTTCCAAACCTGACTGAAGGCTTTTTAAAAACACAAATGAAGATGCACTCATCTTGTTCATTCAAAAAGTGAACCTATTCCAACGTGCTTAACTATCCATCCTAGGACAACCAACAAGTATTAAAATAAAGAAATTGTATGTTACATTTCTAAGAGCAATTTCTAACAGCTTTATATTGTTTCATGTGATAATTTTAGGGGGACTTGGGATAATAAACAGCATTGTTGGAAATGTCCATTAAAGAGTAAAAACCAAAGCAAACAAACAAACAAACAAAAAAACAAACCACACCCAGTATAATTCTATTCTATATAATAAAAGCCTGATATGCTAAGTGTCCATTCATTCGCTTGTTCCGCCAGTCACTATTACACACATTGACCACCAAGGGGCGAACTCTCCAACTGGTAGGTTAGCTTGCTGCTGGGGGGTCTGGCTGATAGGGACTGGGTGAGATGGGCCAGACACACCCTGGACCCCTCCCACAACCTCTCCCTGGCCAGCCAGACAGTCTCCTACAGTCTCTCCCTGGCTGGCTGGCCCCAATTGGCCCTGTTTGGGACTGGGCAGGACAGCTCCAATTGGTACTGGGTGAGACAGGATGGACACACCATGGAGCCCTCCCGCAGTCCCTCCTCAGCCTGGTCTGCACCCTCTCACAGTCCAGGACCCATTGGGGAATGCCAGAGAGCCTGTTTTGGCCCAATCCCTACAGGCCAGGCCAAGGGACCCCACCTGTGCATGAATCCATGCAACAGGCCTTTAGTACATTAATAAAGAATAATTTTAACAGCATAGTAATTACTTAATATCAAACTGTGCTAAGTTCTTTAAACACATTTTATAAATTAATCTTCACAATATTAGGTAGGATATATGATTTCTCTTTTTGTTCTAAGTACAGAAACTTGAGATTTGATTTAACGATAGACTTCAGTTCCTGGCACACTCTCATGATTGACCTGTGCCCACAAATCTCCCCTTTTCACTCAGCATACATTTTTAATGTTCTCTTCCTTGATTCCCAATCTGAAGTCCCATTTTATCCATTCTGCATAGGCAGATTCACACTTTACATTGTTGATATGTGTCCTGGATAATCACATATTTACATATTTTTGCTAAATACACAGAGCTGTGTTGTTAATTTATGGAAGTGTGCTATTGTGTTACAGAAAGCAACACTATGGTTTAAAGTTCTAACTTGGTGCTGAGTGTGTATCTATTCTTTGTTTCAAACCACTAAACAGTACTGTTATCTGTCGCATTTTACTGAACCATTCCACTAGTGATAGGCACCTGTGTTACTCTACTTCCCATGATCAAAGCTGCAGAATGGTGAGTAGACTGTAAATCACCACCCTTAGGTCATCTATAGCTTAATATTAGCAAGTTTGTGCTATTTAAAATAAGATACATCCTTTATATCTGAGCAAGACATTCCCTGACTCACATATGCAGACTTTTCTAAAGACAATTTTTAGGCCAGTTTTAGGTGCACAGCAAAACAGAGAAGGCAGCAGAGAATTACCCATATATCCCTGTCTCTAACATGCATAGTGTCCTCCATTTATCAACATCCTCCAGATTAGTACTTTCTTTTTGTTACAATTGATGTGCCTCCACAGACAAATTCAAAGCAGAGTCTCTTCAAAGTTATTGTTCCTTCACCATGTTGTTATAAATACTACACATTATCTTTAATTACATGCTACGTACAATTATTTTTATAAGTATATTATGTGGTTAGGGTTAGGGTTAGGGTTAGGGTTAGGTTTATTTTAAAAATATATTCTATTGATTTTTCACAGAGAGGAAGGAAGAGAGGGATAGAGAGCTAGAAACATCGATGAGAGAGAAGCATCGACCAGCTGCCTCCTGCACACCCCCCACTGGGGATATGCAAACAACCAATGTACATGCCCTTAACGGGAATCTAACCCGGGATCCCGCAGTCCGCAATTATTTTTATAAGTATATGCACACATATCAGACTGTGTGCATTTCTGTGTGAATTTATATGGGAATGCATATTTGAGATATCTTAAGGACGCACCCACATAATTTTCTCAGTACCTCCAAGGTGTCATCTTTCTAACCTTGGGATTTATACTTTAGGTCCTGGGTACCAAAATAGTGCCAAAAGCAAAGTTTCTTATTGGTTGTTTTTCATGTGTAATAATTCAAGTTCTGAACATACCATTTTTTTTGGTTGTTTTGTACAACTTTCTAATGGCCAATAGCAAGCTGATTAACTGAAACAAGTTTTGTAGCTTATCTCTGATTTTAGAGAACTAGAGAAATTTGATATTTGCTCATATCTTATATGTTACATTTATGTTACATGATATGTAGTGACTTTGCTTACATAGCTAGATATACAACCTTGCTTCCTGAATATGAATACACTACTTCTAGGCTTTTAAGTCTCTGTAAGTCTAATAACACATAATTTATAGATGCCATTGGTAAAAAATTATTCCAGATTTAAAAATACAGAAAAGTTGTACTCATTACCTCTTAATCTCAATTTTAAATTTATTAACCTTTATACATTCCTAGTAAAGACTTAACTATAACATTTTCCAGATGTTTACCACTAGAAATAGGATACAATGAAGATACCCAGTTATTTCCTTTGAGATGTATTATTACACCCTTTTGGCTCCTGCCCTCATCCGTATATCTGAGAAATTCATACTATAGGATAGCCATGCTTCTCTACTTATATTCTGATCACTGCCTATTACATGTAAGTTTAATTGATAAAAAAAAAGAAAGGTAGTTGACAACATGTTATTTAATCACCAGATTAGGACAAGCAAAATTCCAAAAATGATCGCCTGATTCTCAAAGTCCCAAAAAGAACCATTGCAAAACCTTATTTTTTGGCTGAGGGAGACAGTAATGGAATTGACAAATAATATCTGGCTCATCAGTCCTGACTGATAACTGTGATCACTCCATTGGTAGAGAATGTTCTTGATCTCCATCAACATGGGCTACTTCACTGGTTTGCCTAGTAAGTCTGTCTTCTGCTGTTGTCTTATTGTTGTTTTTTTCATGGCCTCTCCCAGTGACTCAGGACTCTCCTCTCTTCCTAGGGACTCCAACATCCCAGAAAGGAAATTGGAGATGTTTTTACTGATCTAACAAAAACAGAAACAAAAAATTGCAGTACACTTGGCCTGTGTCTGTAGCTTAGTAATCACTCTGTTTGTAGCATGTATGACTTGTGGTGTGACACGACAGTCCCCCAGGTTTAATTATTTTTATTTTTTTAAAAATATATTCTATTGATTTTTCACAGAGAGGAAGGGAGAGAGGGATAGAGAGCTAGAAACATCGATGAGAGAGAAACATCGACCAGCTGCCTCCTGCACACCCCCCACTGGGGATATGCAAACATCCAATGTACATGCCCTTAACCGGAATCGAACCCGGGATCCCTCAGTCCGCAGACTGACGCTCTGTCCACTGAGCCAAACTGGTTAAAGTTTCGGCCCAGCTTTAATTCTTTAGAGTAGGACTTCACTTAAAATTCTGTTACCAGACAACTGATAGAAAGTGACTGTTGTCAGCATAAAAAAGCAACACACTCTTCATCTGGTATTTAATCTGGGAAAATACTGAGCAGTTATCATTGGCTCTGAAGTTTGTTCAGTGAGGTTATCCATAATCTAGAGGTTTAAAAATCCCCTTGAAATAAATTAGAACTTCCCCACACCAAATGTTCATGCCAAAGCACTCTGTGAGGCATTAATTAAAAGCAGTGGGCTTTTACAAAGTAAGAATCTTTTTCTAACAAAAAGGGCCTGTATGAAACAACATGGATCACCCAAGTGTGAAGTGATAAATAGGACTATGTACCCAGCCAGAGATCTTGGCAATTAGAGAAAACATTTTTTGCTTCATCTTTTTGCAAGTTTGGAATCAATTAGCATGTTCAATGGATAGTACAGCCCTGGCTTTTTCTTACAACCTGTAATACTGTAGACTCAATTATTTTTCCGGGTTGCTTCCATTATGCAAAGAAGAGCCAGTATTGTCTGGTTTGAAACTAAATGTATTTTAATGAGAACTGGAGCTTCTAATCCCTCTCTTTCTGGAAGACTTATACAGTGGCAGAAATGTCATACCAAGGAAGATGAAATAGGTAAACAGTAAACTGTTTTGCCTAAATGTATAGTGTATATGAAATGTGTGCTCAATATACTAATAGTAATATCAACCTTACCTTTGATCTATTTTACTTATCCTGAATCAGGATTATCATTTGAGCACATTAGCAAAATCAGGCAGATTTCTCCAACATAATGGATATTCACTAGGATTTAAGTAAGTCAGTAAGACAAAAAGTATTCCAAGGAGGTAATGAGTTCAGTTGGTGACCCCCCCCACCGCCCGCCAATCTTTCTCTGCTACATAACAATCCAGTGAAGATAATTGTCAGGGCAGAGACCTTTGGATTTCAAATACACTGATTTGCTGTGGACAGGATCAATATATGGCCTGTCACTTTTTTATCATTTTGAGGTCCAAATTCCTCCCAATGGCTGTGAATTATTTAGCAGAAATTGACAGAAAAAACATAAGTGAATGCTATATATATATATATATATATATATATATATATATATAGTGTGTATATATATATACACACAATATATATAACAGGCTGCTCAGAGCAATAGTCTTATCATTATTAAATTACCATCCTTGTACACAAAGGATAGGAAACCTTAGTATGATCTCTTTGTTTCTGTGCCTTACTCATTTTCCATGTAGGATTCCACATTTTCAAAAAGAGCTGGTAGTGTTCTGGAAGTTGATTTGTGAAGCAGTTGTTTGGAACTTGGAATATATTTTCCTGTAGAAACAATATTTAAAATGATAGTTAGGTTCTCCGGACAGTTTATAACATCCTTACTTAATCTGTAATAAACTTTAGTTCTAGAACCTAACATAGCTGTATAAAATGGGCTTGATTTGTCAGAGCTTCCGTGGGATATAGTTTTATCAAAGGTGGAGTAAATTATATTTCTCCCAGCTCGTTCCCTGTGTACACCAACTTCTCAGTAGCTGGTTTTTGAGAGTGAATAAGCAAGCAGTCTCAGTGGTTGTTGTTTGAACTAGTTTGTCTAGGCTTCCTCTGGGAGATACTGAAAGGAGGGGAAATTGTAAAACTCTAAGTATGGAAGCTTAGTAAAAAATATTCCAGTGCAAATTTGCCACACAAAGCACCAAATGGCAAACAAAACGAAACAACAAAGCATGTTCTAGATAGACTGTGGAGAGAAGACTAGAAGACCCTTTGTTGGACCTCAGCTGGGAATGTGCACGCCAGGAGATACCAATATTAGCTGCTCTGCAGATGTCTAAGAATGATCGTGAGAACATCCCGAGTATTGATTCTGGAAATTTTTATACTTCGGAAGGTCTAAGTTATGTTACATAACATATTAATGCTGGAAAATAGCAAAATTTCATTTCTCACATTACACACTCCTCACATTTGGGTGGCAAGAATATGGATGGGACTTTCCTGAACAGTATACTCACTCAGAAATCTAGGGTAATAGCATAGCCAACATCACAATATCATACCAGATAAAAAAGAAATCTCAGGAGGATCCCTCTCCAGCAAAAGAAAAAAGAAAAAAGAAAAAAGAAAAAAGAAAAAAAAAAAGAAAAAAAAAGCCTTAGCCTGGAAGTGGCACATGTCTCAGCTCAGCCAGAGCTAATCACATCATCTCCACCCAATCACAAGAGAACCAGGAGTGCAATCCTACTATGTATCTGAAGCAGCATGAAGTATGTGTGTAGGAAGAAAGTCAGGGATCTTTGTTGAAGCTTTTAAGACTGCCATACATAGATGGTTAACCAGCTATACTCAAGCAGTGTCAGTAATCTCTTGCAAACTCCTACTACTAGTTTCGCAGATCTCAGATAAGGGCTAGGACTGGAAACTCAAATACCTAAATACTAATTATTGAGGTTTGATGGTGAATGTGTTAGTATATGTCAGTGGTCGGCAAACTCATTAGTCAACAGAGCCAAATATCAACAATATGACAACTGAAATGTCTTTTGAGGGACAATTTTTTTAAACTACTTCTAACGCCACTTCTTCAAAATAGAATCGCCCAGGCTGTGGTAATTTGTGGAAGAGCCACACTCAAGGGGCTAAAGAGCCACACGTGGCTCTGGAGCTGCAGTTTGCCGACCACGGGTATAAGCTATTTCCATAAATTTATAGGAATTTATAGGGTGGGACAAAAGTAGGTTAACAGTGGTTTTTGTGGAAAATAAAGCAAATCATTAATCATAATACAAGAAGAAACTGTTTCTCATACTCAAATGGTAAGCCTACTTTTGCTCTACGCTGCATGTGTCACACAAAACCAAAGGATTTTTATCTTAAGAAAAATATGCTTGAACTGAAGGATTTTACTTGAAGTCTTTCCTCTTGTCAATTTGATTGGAGAGCCAGTTCTGTGATTTTGCTTTTGTCCCTGAATAGCACAAGAGGCCTCCTGTCCTGTATCAGATCTTCTTCAGGTGCCCTCAATCCATTTCCTTTATCCCACTAAATCAAGTATGCAGTGTGAAATGAGTAGCTCAAGATTTATTACAGTTAGTGGGTTCAAAAGCTCCCATCTCTCTGATTCTTACGCCTTCTAGGTTTTGAAGAGTAATTCATCATGCCCAGAGTACTTAGCATTTATTAGTTACATAATTTTAATTTTTAAAAAATATTATAGGTGTATTTTGTGTTAATTATAAAAGAAAAAATATTTCAGTCTAAAAATTCTATGCTGAGTTGTTTATATTTTCCATAGTTTCAATTCTAGTTTTATCAGTGGAGGACTAGTTTTCTAATCCTAAAAAATAAAATAAAATAGTATTTGGATTAGATTTTAGAGAATTTCAAATCCATTTTATTTGTGTGTGTGTGTGTGTGTGTGTGTGTGTGTGTTAAAATCACAATGATTTAACAGTGGGAAAGATAAAAATCCATTAATAAATTATACACTATTGTTTTATTGGTTTTCTTTTTTTTCAGTTATATGTATAATAGTATTTTTAAACAAACCAAATATTCCTAAAAAATAGAGTTTGTTTTTTCATATACCTTACAATTTAAGATTGTCTTATCATAGCAACCTGATATTTTTGACAAGATGAATAAGTTTGCCATGCAGGTTTGTTCATTAAGTATTTTGGATATAATAGAGAGGAGAGAAAAGGAAAACTTAAAATTTTTTCCCTTCTATCTCATCTAGTAACATTGTTTTTTATTAATTTACTCATTCTTCTATTGAGTACCTACTATGTAATTGTCATATAAGATATGTGCTGCAGATGGCCCCTTTGTTTGTACGTTCAACAATAAAAATAAATTAATATAAGAAAATTAAAGAGGCATATATGTTAAAACACACACACACACACACACACACACACACACACACACTCTTTGTTGGTACATTTCAGCGTGGTGAACAGGGAATGAAAGATGAATGGTAGAATAAAGGGGGGAAAAAAACTGGAAAAGAGAATGTGTCTGTATATTTGACTTGATTGGTTACACTTAGGAAATTAGTAATTTATTTGCTTAGAAGCATTATGTTTTACTAGAGGCCCAGTGCATGAATTCGTGCATGGGTGGGGTCCAGCTGGCCTGGCCCTAATCAGGGCAGATGGGGGCAATTGTGGGATATTTGGGCTGGGCCTGTCGGGAGGAAGAGATGGCAGGAGGTTGGCTGGCCAGCCTGCCCCGATTAGGGCCAGATCAGGCTGGGGGAGGGGTCATGGGTGATTGGCTGGTGACTCTGCTCCTGATTGGGGTAGGGGAGCAACTGGGGGTTGGGCTGGCTATATGGAGGGGCTATGGAAGGTGGGCCAGCTGGCGCCACCCAAAAAAGTGGTTGGGATCCAATCAGGAGTCAGCAGCTAGGGAAGGGACCAGATGACTTTGGTCAGCCAACCCCATCCTGATTGGTATTTGTGGGTGTGATTGGGGGTGGAGCTGGCTGGGAGGAGGAGCTCAGGCCCATTGGAATGTTGGGGGCTATTTGGGTGTGGGGCTAGCTGGTGGGAGGGGCTTCAGGCCAATTGGGGTAGGAGAAGACAATCAGGGGTGGAACCAGGAGCCAGATGGGGGGAGGGGTTTCATGATGGTGACTGGCTGGCCCCACCCCCTGATTGGGCCAGTTTTCTGGCCATTGTCATAATGACCAGTGGTTCAGCTTTATATATAATATATGATTCTTTAAAAACAGGTTGAGAGAGAAAAGAGAATTTTCAAGTAAAACCTTGCACTTAACAACCTGATGTAAAAATGCTTCATCCACATAGAACTGAACATTTTCAATGTGTATCTATCAGAGAGCACTGTTGGTTGATCTAACCCAGTATTGGCCAGGGCTCTTCTCTAGAGAAGTGATAAAATTTAATACTTTAAATCTTTCTCACTTCTATTTATTTTATTTTTCTCTTGGGTTCATCCAGCAGACTAAAGAGTTTCCATGCTGAGCTCCAGTCATTCATTTTTCAAGTATTACAACCCAAAAGTAAAAGCCATATACATATATATATATATATATATATATATATATATACACACACACACACATACACACACATACATACAACTAGGTTAGGTCGCAAATTAGAAGACTATTTCATAACATATTTATTCTAGCATATAAACTTTCTGCATTATATATCAGAAAATTGGAAAATATTCATTTTACCATTGGGAGCATTAGAAATCAAAACAAAATCAGTTCCCATCTATCCTTTTAGTCATTACCATCCATCCTCACTTCAATCACTAGGCCTGTTCAAATTTGAAAGGCAATAAAGGGAACAGTCAAAAAATGAAACATACACAAATAAAAGGAATAAATAAAATTATTCTTTTTATTTATTTTCTTAAAACACAAACACAGCACAGTAAATGATAATAAAGTAATAGATTGCACTTACACCTAACAGTTTCACAGAAAGAGCATCCATTGACTAAGTAATTAATTGTGAGTTTCCTGCTCAGCCAATGTGCTTATAGTGTGCCTGGCCTTCCCTTTACTCCTTTCCTGTTATTAATACTAGAGGCCCAGTGCGCAGGAGTTGTGCACTGTTGGGGGTTGTGGCTTGTGGGGATTGGCCCTCTGTGGGAATGTCACTCATCCAGGTTAGCTGAGTGGCTGTGGACCCGCCCTCTGAGCGGCTGCTCCTGCTGTGGGAGCACCACTCATCCCAGTCAGCTGAGCAGCTCTCCCTCTGTGGTCTGTGGGAGCGCACTGACCACCAGGGCCCAGCTCCTGTGTTGAGCATCTGCCTTTGGTGGTCAGAGTAGGTCATAGCGAGTGTTCAAGTGCTTGTCCTGGTCATTCTGCCATTCGGTCACTGGGCTTTTATTATATAGACTAGAGGCTTGATGCTTGAAATTTGTGCACTGGGGGGGGGATGTCCCTCAACCCAGCCTGCTCCTCACAGTCAGGGAGCCCTCAGTGGATGTCCTACTGACAGCTCAGATCCACTCCCGGTGGGGAGGGGGCCTAAGCTGCAGTCCGGTCTCCCTTTGCCGGAGGCAACCAGCTGATCAGGGAAAGGCACTGCTGCCATCACCCTCTTGCTGCTGCTGCCTCTGGCCTCCCTCAGCAGGAGGGGACCTGATGATCAGGGGAAGGCGATGACCCCACCATGCCTCTGCTGCTGCTACTACCAACCACAAGCCTCCACCTTTGCAGCCACGGTAGCTTGCCTGATCCTCGCCAGCCCTCATTGCCTGAGCCTCAGGCCCTCGCAGCAGCAGCAGCAGCAGCAGCAGCAGCAGCAGCAGCTATTGATGGCTTGCCTGAGCCATGGGCTAGCCCTGGGCAAGTCCCTGTGCCTGCTGCACACACAGCCTGCTGATCGGTCATTAATGTGATGGTGTCCCAACCAATTTGCATATTACCCTATTACATAAGATTATCTTGCTAGTTATTTTTAAAAAAATATATTTTATTGATTTTTTTACAGGGAGGAAGAGAGAGGGACAGAGACAGAAACATCAATGAGAGAGAATCATCAATCAGCTGCCTCTTGCACACCCCACACTGGGGATGTGCCCGCAACCAAGGTACATGCCCGTGACCGGAATTGAACCTGGGACCTTTCAGTCCACAGGCCGACACTCTATCCACTGAGCCAAACCGGTTTTGGCTATCTTGCTAGTTATGATGGTAACAGTTATGTTTGAAATGAGAGCATAATTCCATGTTAAGAGATGAAGTTATTTTTAAAAAATGTTCAGTTAACCTAAAATGTAACAATTGCAGAACTATTAACTAAAATGATGTAAATGATAACAACTCTCAATTTGGGACACAAAGGCTGATCGTTTTGTTTACTAAATGTTACAATATTTTGATTGTGTTTTCAATTTTTCTCAAACTGAAGAATAAAACTGAATAGTAATCAAGCAGATATGTCAGAAACTGATCTTTGATCATTTATATACATTATCATTTTTGCAAATAGTTCTCTCATAGTAATTGTTGAGTAATTTACATATACACTAGAGGCCAGGTGCATGGATTCGTACACTGGTGGGGCCCCTTAGCCTGGCCTGTGCCCTCCCAGAATCCAAGACCCCTCAGGGGATGTCGGAGAGCCAGTTTTGGCCTTGTCCCTGCAGCCCAGGATTTGTGCACCAGGCTTCTAGTATGCATGTAATCTCTTCTTGCCCTTTACCTAGCCCCAGTCCCTCTGGGATTCATCAGTCTGTTCCATGTTTCCATGCCTGTGTGTTGAGTGTCTGCCCCCTTGTGGTCATTGCACGTCATAGCATGTCATAGCTACTGGCTGTTCAGCTGGTTGGACAATCACTTAGGTTTTTATATATTTATAGATATATCGGTCTCGTTTTGAAAATAACTGGTTCAAAGTATAAAATACTAAGGTGGCTGATCTTAAAACCCCCAATACTGGGACATTTCAGTTCTAAGGATACCACTATATGATGTATTGCCAGAACCCATAATGTCTCTCTGTGTGGGTATAATTATTAATAGGAAAGCAGTTTTCCTGTATTTTAGGTGGTCTACCTTTTCTGTCATTGAACAGCTACAAAATTATTAAACACTATGAGTGTACATTTCTTTATTTGTAATATGAGCATTTAGCTGAGTGTTTTCAAAATCTAAAACATTCAATAATTTTAAGAGAAATGTGATCTTTTTAGGCCTCAATTACTACATATTTTAAAGAAAGGATGGATTGCATGATCTCTGAGATCTTAGGAAGTTCTCCTGTGTCTGTGTGTATGTGATTGCCATTGTGGTTTTGTGTATCCATGTGTCTATTCCTACTAGAAAATAGACTTCAAGAATAAGTTACAGGATATCTTATAAATAAGTAATTTTAAAATCCTAAAGAGAAAATAGAGGGACAATAAAATAAAGCCAAATTAGAAGATGTTTACACAATAAAATAAGTTTATTAACTTTTAGATATTAAGATATACATGGAGTCATCAAAGGTATTAACAGTAAAAACAAACAAGCAAACAAAAAAAAAACCAATTAAAACACACACACACACACACACAAAAACAAAAAAACAAACAAAAAAAACCCAACAACAACAAAAAACCCAGATGGTGATTTTTGGAAGCAAGGTTTCTCAGTGGTGGCTTGGGAAGTTACAGGTAAGCAAGGAGAGAAGACTAGAATGGTCTATGTTTAAACTCAGGTTTAGCTTAAAATAGATACAGTGGATACTTATAGAAATACAGATATATCTCTATTCATTAGTGCACACATCTATTTTTTTGCTCAGTCAGTTGAGAGGGCCTGGGAGCAGCAAGATTGCAGTGGCAATGGAGCCCTCATGATATCTGGAACTTGTTTTTTTAGACCATTCTCCAATAAAAGCAACTAGAATTCCTTGGAGAAATGGCTGGTTCCATGGCCCATCCAGAAAACACATAAGATGAGGAAGTTCTCAAAATAGACAAAATCCATCACACATGGGATATGTCAGAGACCTCAGGAACAACATGTAAACATGCAAGAGCTCTTGATGGCCAAAGTTGGAATAACTTGAGCAACATAAGTAAGTAGTATTACAAACCATGTTATAAAATAAATATCCTTGAGACCACACTGACATGAGTAAGTGACTAGATAAATAAATATATGGGCAGAAAAGACAAACTTCTCAATGTACAAGAATTACAAATATATGTTTTAGATGCTCCATCTTCAAGAGGAGGAAATAATTTCTCATTCCTTAAGTATGGGCTATACATAGTGACTTTCTTCCAAAGAGTACTGCATGAGAAGAGGGGCAGTGAATTTACATTTGGCAAACCTCAAGGAAACTGCCTCAGTCAAATGATCAAGGTAAACATCAATAACACTGTCTTTTCAATAGTGTTGACCCTTAATAAGTGATAAAACTGGAACTTTACCTCTGTGGTCTTCCTCCCCCAAACCAATAATCCCAATTGGACCCTGGGAAAGACATTTTAAAATCCCAGTTGAGAAACTACCAATTACCTGACCAATATTCCAACTGAATAAAGAGCAAAGTTTGAGCAACTCTCATATCCAAAAGGAGCCTAAGGAGATAACATAATAGAATGTGGGTGGCATGATGAAACAGTAAGAGAAAGAGGACACTATGTATAAACTAAAAAAAATCTGAACAAAGAATGAACTTGTTTAAGCTAGTGTGTCAGTACTGTTTCAGTAGTTGTGACAAAAGTGCCATTGGAATACGAGATGCTGATGATGAGGGAAACTGGGTATGGTGTATGTGGAGCTCCCTGTAAGCTGTCTCCAATTTTTCTGTGAATATAAGAGTATTCTAAAATTAAAGTCTTATTAAATAATTCAATATTTTAAATGTGACTACCCAATCAAGATTTATAATTTATTCAACATTTTTGATATATTATCAGGTTGTTTTTTTTTGTGTGGATGTTTTCTTTACACTCTTTTACAAGGCACCGTTTTTTCGGTCTAGTTTCTCTGAGGTTTCAAAGACAGGACATTAGAACAATTTCACATGTTGCCTTATATGAATGGGAGTGGCTGACTATTAGAGGCTTTTGTAGGTTTATTGATAATATGTTTCTCTCAGGAAGGTAAAAATAAGGCACATTGTCACTTAGGATTGCAGAGACATTGGGGAAATCTGGTTTAATAGGAGATACTTGTGGATTTTGAAGACTTTCTGTAAGGATATAACACATTCTATTTCTAACTTCATTTATGACTGTCTTCTCTATCATTCCATTTGGGTTGTATTTTATTAACTTGATTTTTATGCCTAATAGGAGTGACATTGTTGCAAATTAGCAACTGCAAGGCCTAGATTGTAAAATTGATTATAATAGTGATGGTTTAGAATTAAGTAAAAATAATATATTCTGAGGATTGGTTATCTTTTTATATAGACACTTTAAAAATGTTTTTTTATTGATTTCAGAGAAAGGAAAGGAGAGGGAGAGATAGAAACATCAATGATGAGGGAGAATAATCTATCAGTTGCTGCCTGCATGCCCCCTATTGGGTAAATTGAGCCAGCAACCCAGATATGTGCACTGACTGGGAATCAACCCGTGACCACCTGGTTTATGGGGTCGATGCCCACCCACTGAGCTGGGCTAGTTTTGTTTTGAAATGAAAAAAGAATAGTAAGTTTAGTGGCTTGTCTAAAGTTGTAGGAGTACAGTTGGTTTGCTAGAATATTTTATATATCCCCTCTCTTTTTCCATTTCAGTTGACAGCTCTTCACCTTCTTTCCCTCTTCTCTGACAGCCCTGGTGACATGCATTGGTATCTCACCCCGTTCACTTTCTTTAACCACTCCCTCAGGGAAACTAAAATGTCAGATTTGACTCTGAAAAAAAAAAAAAAAAGATTCTTCATTGGTAGTTTATTTCTCCTTCATCTCCTTCATACCATTCTTTACTATATTGTTTGGATGCACATATGCCATTATATTAACAAAATTATAAGAAGCACAATTATTATTTTTCCATTCCCCTTTTTTATAGTACATTGAGGGATCTCTAAGAATTAGCATTCAGAAATTTAACTGATTAGGTAGCTTATTATCTCTGATTTTCTCTCAAAACACGATAGCTTGTAAATTTCCAGTGGCTATGTTCTAGTTGATGGGGGAGATGATGAGGTTTACTAGTAATACCTCCACAGAAATTCCTTTCATGCTCTACCCAATATATTAGTTAAGTTCAGACTCAGCATAGGTTGTATTACTGTAAAAACCTGGTGTACTATAATTTATAATGGAAAAATGTACTCCTGTTTTGTTTTTTTTTAACTTCAAATTTTTAGTATGTGTGATTTATGAGGATATGGGTCTTTGATAAATAATGTTCAGTTCCCCATGAATATCTAATCAGCTTCCAACAAGGAGTCTCTGTGATTATACCTATTCAATAGATTTTAGGATTTAAACCATTTCTTCCTGTAAACAGAATCTCAAAACCGCTTTAATATTATTTTAAAATCCTATTAAACACCTCCCTCCAGGTAGACAATAGGATCTCAATGGAGCATAGAACAAATAGAGCCATCAGTTAGCCTAGAGATAGGGAAGTCCAAGAATAGTCATTGAGGGATAGCAAATGGAAATGGGTCTGAGAGGGTAATGTTGCTGAAAATTAAGACCAGAAATGAAAATCAAATAAAAAAATAAGTCAGTTTCTAGGCATTATTAGAGACATGGGTGGAATCTCATGGAGAATCCAGTAGACAAATATGGCTAATAAGAGATTAAACATATAGGGAAGGGGCCATAATTTATAGGAATATGAGAATGCGTATCAGAGCTTTAGAGATAATGCTCCAGCTCAAGTCACACAAGGCAGGACGTCACAGTGTCAGTAACATCTTTTTTTTCTGATATTGAAGTGGAAGTGGACGTGGTCTCTGACACACATAAGCAAACGAACTGTTCATTCTGCAATAGATATTGGGAACCACTAGTATCCAGAAGTGAAATGAGGTAGAAGACATATTTAGTTGCAGTTAGAAAAGGAATTTAATGATCCAAGCATAGACATTAGAAACTAAGCCCAAACTGGAAATCTGAAACCTATCCTTACTAAAGAAAATACCACGTTGTGTTCTATAAAGTTTTAGATTTTAATAATTGGCTCCTCAATAAATGTGACAAAGTTATTAAGGCTCATGTGAAATTACTCCAAACTGTTACATAAAACACAAGAAACCTTACATAATTGAAAAGAAAACTTCTGGGAATTTTGTTTGTTAGGAAATTGGGCTCATAAATCGCTAATACCTTTTCTAGATATTGCCCATAGTAAAAATATATTAAAACAAGAAAGGTGTAGGAGGCTTAATTATACACATGTACAACTACCTTACATCATAAAAGTCTTATACTGCTATGGAATGATATGAATAGATTAATGAAAGAACTTACTCCTATATGCATAACCCATGAACAGACAATAGTTTTGTGAAGGCTTGGGGAAGGGGCAGGAGTGGGTTGGTGGGCGCCAATGGTGGAAAGGGGGAAGGGCACATCTCTGATATTTTTAGCAATAAAGACAAATTTAAAAATCTAATTACCTGTCTCATGCATCCCAGTTGACAGGTTGGGGATGTTATTAATGCATTCCCATATATCTGAAATGTTCCATTCAAGCAGAGCACTTTCTGTAGTGTCAATGTATGAAACAGGAAAAGTGGACTGGTTGACTTAGCTGGTGAGGGATAGCCAGCATAATTTTGACCACATTACCTTTTATCAGCCTTCACAGTGGCGCCAGGTAATGGGAATTCTAGGTTTCTCTGGAATGTAAAATAAATCCACTGCTGTAAACCACATAACCTTCAATGACAAATACTACCCTCTTGGGTCACATTAGTTTTTTGTGTTTTGTTTTGAATTTTTTTTGCAAGTCATTTAGAAGCATCGGGGAATTACTTATCTTTGACTACTTCAATAATTTTAGTGAGAAAATAAAGTCAGGTGTTTTAAAAATAGTAAGATTATAGTTACATAAAAATAAATCAGTATCCCATTATTATTTTCCCATTATATTTTCAAGATATATTACTGTTAATAGGTTCTTATGAATGCTTCCAAAAATATTTTATGCCCTTGCATATGCACATGCACATGATCCTCTTTATACATATGATAATGTAAATAACATATCAGACACCTGATATGTTAAACATACACTTGTACCTTAAATATATATTAAATCTATACTTGTATCTTATTAAAGGCTGCATAGGATTTCAATGTTTGACTATGACATTATTTTACCAATCATTATTTTTATTTTTTAACATATTTTTATTGATTTCAGAGAGAAAGGGAGAAGGAGCTGGAGGTAGAAAACCAATGATGAGAGAGAATCATTTTTCAGCTGCCACCTGCATGCCCCCTATTAGTGAGCGAACCCCCAACCTCAGCATGTGCCCTTGACCAAATCAAACCTGGAACCCTTCAGTCTGCAGGCCATCACTCTATCCACTGAGTCAAACCGGCTAAAGCTTACCAATCATTATTAATCATTACATATTTTAACTTAGGCTAAATTTTATTGAAAACTATTATTTAATGACCATCTTTGTAGATAAGTTTATAAATGTGTGTACATGTTTGTGTAGATGGAGCTCTAGAGATGGAGTTGTTGCAGACTTGCTGACAAAGAGCTATGGGGAAACTCATGTCAGCAATGATTTGAAAGCTGCTGTCCCCTGCTTCCTCCACTGGGTGGTAAGTCATTAATATGATTTTATCTTTATCAGAGATTTGAAAATGCTGTATTTTTTTTAAATTTTATTCTGCATTTCTTAATAGCAGGCAGACTGAAAATATTTTCATGTATTTCACAGCCATTTCATTATTTTTATAAACTGCTCATATCAGTCGCCAATTTTGGGTTTAACGTTAAGGAAATTGCCCTCTTTTAAATGGCTTGAAAAAAATATCCAAAGTTTGCTATTTTAATTTTTATTAATGAATTTACACTTGATATTATTTTTTTATGGATTTGATGTAAAAGCTAATTGTGAGTAGTTATTAATGTTAGAAACTCTCCTTTCTACATTATCTAGGTACCTGCATTGCATTAAATGCACCTTTGAACAGAATTTCCCTTTGTTTCCATAAATATAATAAATATCTTGAGTAATTAGTTTCTTCTCATTTCAATAATGAGACATATATACTATTTTCCTTTTTGATTCATGATTGCTGGAATTTCAGAGTTAAGTTAAAAAAGTTGTATTTGCTGTCATTTTCAGTATATTTCCATCCTTTATTTTGCAATCCACTTTTTTACTTTAGATCCCTATTTTATTGGGCAATCTGAAAATAATGCTATTTTTATATGTGTGTATACATATATGTGTGTAGATTTAGCTGAGTATATAGGTGTGTGTGTGCGTGTGCGTGTGTGTGTGGAGGGAGGGAGGGGCAGGGAAAAAATCTGTTCCAAGCAGTTGTGAAATTCTTAACCTTGACAGAAATGTCAAAATTTGGTCTTTCTGGCTATATATTTTTCCATAATAAACTTCCACAGAATGTAGTGGCATAAAATAACATGCTATCTTTTATAAATTTTGAGATTGATGGGCTGGACTAGGAGGTTCTCATTAAGTTACACTTAGATGGCAGCTAAGGTGGGCGTCATCAGAAAGCCTTCTTCACCTTCTTACACTTAGATGGACTAGGGGAGAAGGGTTAGTCATTTCTCTCTCTCTCTCCACATGACCCTGTCATGTGGCTCACTTGACCTCTTCCTCAGCCTCACAGTCTCAGGAAAATTGGGTTTCTTACATGGTGGCTCAGAATTTCAAGAGATTCAAGAAAAGATATATTGATCTTGAATCTCCCTGAAAGAATTACAAAAAATTTATACTATCTGTAATTTCAAATGCCATCCATTAAGGGTATATTTCTTTGGATAAAATTACTTATATAATATATTGATTCATAAATATATGTATCATGCAATACAGCTGATACTTAAACATATATTCATGTATCCTGTGCTATATTGTACTATAATTCTGTGCATTTCCTATACTCTATATGAAGGTGTTTTATTACTCTTCATCTCTTCCTCACAATTCTATAGGTTGCTATTATAATTCCCTTTAGTACATAGTTGACAATAGGCACAGAGTAATTTGTTTTAAGTCAGATTGCTAAGAGTTAGTGTTATAACTGAAATTTTAATCTAGTGACATAAGAATTTTTATCCTGGGTATTGCTAGGATGGTGTGATTATCTATAGGAGGGGGTTCAACAGGAATTGTATGTAAATGCTCATAGATCCACACAATCATAGAAAATACAGATGCAACTAAAATTCCTCTCTATGCAAGGGAATAAAATTACTCTTAACACAGAATATATAATTTCATGATAAATATTGTATAGGTACCCTTCCTTCGAATTTCTCTTTTATGAAGTTAGCTAATGCAGGTGAAGATAATTTATCTTAACCCCCAAATTACACTTTAAAAAATATGTGTTTTTATTGATTTCAGAGAGGAAGGGAGAAGAAGTGAGAGATAGAAAGATCAAGGATGAGAGAGAATCATTGATTGGTCACCTCTTGCATGCTCCACACTGGGGATTGAGCCTGCAACCTGGGCATGTGCCCTGACTGGGAATCAAACTGTGACCTCCTGGTTCATAGTTCAATGCTCAGTCACTGAGCCACACCAACCAGGCTAAATGTTTTCTGAAAGTAAAGAATAGAATGTGTGTGGTGTGATTTTTCTCCCCCTCATGCAATGTTTTTACCCCCATGAAATGTTTGATGGTTTCTTGGAAAGTGAAGAGATCTTTAAAGACTGCTTTTCAGCTATAAGTATAATAATATTATCACTAACGCAGTCTTTTTTCTTGATTTATACATGTATTTTTTTTATCAAAATTTGATAATAGAGCTATGAGGCAGGTAGAACACATATAAGGATCCACATTTTTTTAAAACACACACACACACACACACACACACACACACACACACACACACACACACTTGCCGAAACCTGGTTGGCTCAGTGGATAGAGTGTCAGCCTGCAAACTGAGAAGTCCTAGGTTTGATCCAGGTCAAGAACATGTACCTTGGTTGCCGGCACATCCCCCAGTAGCGGGTGTGCAACAGACAGCTGATTGATGATTCTCTCTCATTGATGTTTCCAACTCTCTATCCCTCTCTATGACTCTCTGTAAAAAAATCAATACAATGTATTTAAAAAACAAACACATTTGAAATACAAATGATGAGGTCCAGAGAATTTATATCATATGTATAAGTCACGTAGCCAGTATGTAACTGAGCTAGGATTGGAATCTGGATGTTCAGACTTCTAACCCATGGGTTCTCCTACCATATCATCAATCTCTTCAGGCTTGACCCTCATCTATGATTTCATAAAATCTTCACAAGCACCCTACAGAGTAGGTGTTTTTAGCCCCAAATTTTAGATGGCAAGGTTGCTGTTAAGATAGAGTAAAATAGCTTGCCTAGTCCATAGCTAACAAGTGTTTGCCTACATCTATTATAAATTATTTCCTTCATGCCAGTGAACCATTCTCAGTATGTGATGTGGACATTAATTTTAGTAGTGTTTTAGCAGTTTACTAAATTATTATTGCTCTTAGGTTAAAGGATTGAGCATATATGGAGTTGTTTATGCACTGTCTATAAATAACCCTAAAACCCCATCTCATTCTCTGCAATTAAAACAAAATTGCTTCCATACCAACTGCTACCAAATAGAAAATATCAATGTGTTATGGAGTCATTTGCTCTTTCCCAGATTTTAGGTGCTCACATTTTTATTCTGATTGAAATTCTCTCATTGATTTTTCAAATTTTGTGAAGTGAAAAGCCTAAGACAGAGTGAGAATTCACCACTGGGAGCCATGACTTTAAGATGATTTGTGACTGTTCTTCAAATAGAACAGAGAAGATTAGGACTTATTTCCTGTAAGGATGATGCTGCTTTTCATCTTTTTAAAATCTTACCAGAATAGAAGCTATATTCATTCTTCACAAGCCAAAATACCTTTCTCAGATATATGGGTATTAATGTAATTTAAAAAAAAATCATATTTCTGAGAACTGATTTCAGCAAGAATTAGAAATAGGCTGCATTTGTGACTAAGTGTCTATGTTAACTCTAGTTACTCTGTTTAAGACACTGAAATAGAGCATCCTAGTTGCATTCTTTGTGGTTTTAGATTGAAATAGCAGAGAGATTGAAATAACTGTATCCCTCTTAAGTTATAGAATCTAGCTCTTTGGAAATAATATAGGAAAGTTTTCTTTTTCATCTACTCCTCTTGAGAATAAATATATTATTTTGATTGCACAAAAATAGATATCCTAATTTTGATAACAACACATTAATTCTCCAACATGAAATCAAATGAAATTTGTTTAGGGCTTTCAGTAAAATATTAATCAGCAGGACTTTAAAGGCTTAAGATTATTGACGTAAAGAGAAATAACAAGGACACCTACATTCAATCAATCATTTTATCAAATGTGGACCTTTAAATATTTAAATTTAAAATACCTACTTAAAAAATCTGAGTTTTTTGGGGTTTAGGAAAATGCAGTGTGATAAAAAGCAAATGCTTATAAACTCTAGTTTATAACATAACCTTTATCAAGTGTCTATATTTTACACACATGCGGTAGTTTGACTAAGCAAATTGTTTTACTTAAATGTGCAGAATTTTTTCTTTCATGAAATTCTTTCACAAACTTGAGCTTTATAAAAATACCACATGCTAAACTTTCCTACATAAAGGCAATTTAAAGATATTTGTTTATTTTGTCTGTGAACAAGTATCCTTTAGAAATAACTTTGACCAATTGGTGTATTGAATTACCATATTGAATAGGGAATTCCAAGACTAATCTGTTCTAAATCTTAATTCCATTTATCTTTTAACATAATATCAACAATATTTTTACTTTTAAAGCTTGGAATATTATTTTAATAGGCAGCTTGATCAGTTAGATAAAACTAGGGAAAAAGATCAAAGGACCAGAAGAAAAGGAGATGGTAAGAAGAAAATATATTATTTTTTTATTTCTCACAAAAAAAAGATTGAGTCAGAATATGGGTGTTCGAGTTTCCATTTATTACTATTATATTAAGCACACAGTTTGAGTGTTTTCTATTTGAGATAGTCTCAGCTTGAGAAGTTTAATTACCTTTCTTAAAATGAAAATTCAAAATATAAGTTTATTAAAGTGAAATATAAATATAAATTACAGTTATACACTGGTAGTATGGAATTTTATAAGTCCATGTTTGCATTTTTGGAAACTCATTTTCTTCAAAATCCAAAGAGTTCAAATCTCTTCTAACTCTTTCCACAGTTCCTAACAGGAAGAGTTCTCATATATTTAATAGTTGGTAAATAGAGCAGTATAGTCTAAGGCTGTCCTGGAATCCCATTCATTACTTGTAATGAATATAAATAAGACAATGAATTATTATTTGTTACCTCATTATCTCTTCAGAGAACCATTTTATCTAGATGATTATTTTTTAAGACTATGAAAGGTTCTATATTCTTGATGCTTCTGTTGTATGTGCTATCATTTCATATGGTTAAAACATAATAACACATATTTTGGCATGTGCTTTTTTATGGTAATTCAAGCATATTCACTCCACAGTTCCCTATCAACACAAATGTCTGGCTTCTCCGTATATAAAAGGGAGTATTTCTGGAGTTTTATGGGAAGTGGCTCTAGTTCCCTTTAGCCCAATCAGGATAAGAAATAGTTCAGAGTAACCAGAGATGGACACTAATACATTGTGTCTATAAGCATCATTGAAAGATTGAAGATTTAACAGCTACATAAAAACTCAGTGACAATGCATGAAAAGCTTCAAAGGACCTCATCTTCTGGAAAACAAACTCTAAGTCACTGTGCCATAGCAGGTGTCACGTCATTCCATAATCGGTATTGTCAGCAGTGCCAAGATGAAGCTCCTTCAAGTAGATCTGTGGTCACAAGGACTGAATTTAGGTGGGCCTATTAGTTGTATATAGTTTTTCCAGACTTTAGCAGCTTAATAAACACACATTTATTATCTTATAATCCTATAGGAAAGAATATAGGTCCTATTGAGCTATAATCAAGGTGTCAGCCAGGCTATAGACCTTCCTGGAGACTCAAGCTGAGGATATTGCCTTTTGAAGCCTCTAGAACACATGTGTCAAACACAAGGCCCGCGGGCCAAATCCGTCCCGCCAGGCCTTGCAATGTGGCCCGCACCGCGCTGTCATCACTGCACTCCGCTGCGTTTCCATCACAATGACAGTTTATGACTGTTCAGTAAACCATTCGGCCCGCGATTTAGGCTGGATTTTAGATTTTGGCCCCTTCTCTGATTGAGTTCGACACCCCTACTCTAGAACAATGGTTTCCCAACCTTTCTAATACTTCGACCCTTTAATACAGTTCCTCATGTTGTGAGGACCCCAACCATAAAATTATTTTTGTTGCTACTTCATAACTATAATTTTCCTACTGTTATGAATCGTAAGGTAAATATCTGTGTTTTCTGATGGTCTTAGCAACTTTGCTATGGGGGTAGAGCCTAAGACCATTGAAAAACACAGATATTTACCCAAAGATTCATTAACAAAAATAATCTTATGGTTGGGGGTCATCACAACATGAGGAACTGCATTAATGGGTCATGGCCTTAGAAAGTTTGAGAACCAATGCTCTAGAAGCTCCCTGAGTTTCTTTTCTTTTTCTTTTTTTCCTTTATTTTAAAAATTTTATTGAGATAAATGTGCTTTATTATATTATATAACTCTATATGTATACACTATGGAGTGCTCAGCACCAAAGGTCTAGTTTTTATGCATCACATACAATTTTTTTTACCTTAATCCATTTTGCTTTTTCTCACCCCCTCCCATTCTGGTAATCATCAATCTGTTGTTTCTATTCACTTGTTTTTGTTTTTGTTTCTTATATTCCCCATGTAAGTGAAATCATATGGCATTAACTTTAAAAATTGACTGTATTAATATATAATTTACATACCATAAAATACATTCAAAGAGTTCATAGAGTTTTGATGAATGTATATGCCTGTGTAACCAACACTACAATCAACATGTAGTAAATTTCCATAACCTGAAAAATACGTCTGTGCCCACTGGCAATTAATCATACCTCCTAATCCCAGGAATGCATATCTACTGACCTAATTCCTATCAGTATAGATTATTCTTGCTTTTTCTAGAATTTTATTTAAGTGAAGCCATTCAGTATGTGGACTCTTAATTTGACTAGTTTCTTTTAGGTAGCATGTTTTTGGATCTATCCATATTATTGAACGTCTAAATACTTGTGGTATATAGAATTCTAAAATGGGCCTCAAGATCTCTGCCCTCTGGTGTACATATAACTTCTCCAAGTTATGCAATCAAGCCCTGATCTAGGAGGGACTGTGAAGGCATTTTGCAGACAGAATTAAAGTACTAAATCAATTCACCTTAAGGCAGTGAGGTAATGCTATGTAAGCCTACATTTAATTTAAAGTCAATTTTCCAATTGATTGTTGCCAGTATATAAAAATACCATGATTTTTACCTATCCAACTTGTAGCCTTTGTCCTTACTAAAGAACTTATTAGATCAAGGAATTTTTATTGTATTGCATTTTAAAATTAAATGCATTGGGAGGTGACCTTGATTAATAAGATTATATACTTTTATATAATCTGCATTTGTTAACTTCCTGGTCAAAGCCAGAAGTGATGTTGAATCCTTCTCATCTAGCATCACTTAGAACTCTTCTCTGTATTCCTCTCCCACATCTTGGGATCCCTGTGATTATGTTGGGCCCACCAGGAGAATCCAGGATAATGTCTCTATTTTAAGGTCAACTGATTTTCAACCCTTAACCCCCCACTTTTTTTTTTTTTTAAGTAAGATAACATATTACAGGTTACAGAGATTAGGGTGTGAGCATCTTTGGGGACTGTTATTCAGCCTATCTCCTTTATCATTAACCATCTGGCTTATACAGCAGATAGTTCTTAAACTCTTCAAACGGTGGTCTAAAACCAGTTTGTTCACATCTTTTTATGCTATTTTTTATATATTTCTGGTCATTAAATATATACTAGATGATTCTAAGACCAGTCATTCTCCATATTTCTTCCTGTCTCTATAATATGACTGTGACTTCATGAGAAGTTTATAAATAAAGGGTAATAAAACTGCGTTTACTTTTCTCTTGTGAGTGCAAGCTCTGATTATAGTATTTTCCCCCCTCCATAAATGTTTGCTTCAGTTTGTCTCTCACATTTTTTAATCCTTCCTTTTGACAGCAAATTACTGGCTTTCATTGGTTCCTTCGCCTACCTTTACCATGCTTTGATTTTCTTTGTTATGTAACACCATTAGCACTTCTAGAATGACTGCCTTCACTGGTAGAAAGAATATGAGAAATCTACACTTATAGAACAAAGGTGACAAAATTTGGGCTGTGTTGTCTACTGTTATTTTCCCCTGTTTGATAGTAAACTTAATGCTGATGCACACTGATCTAGCCTTTTGGGAACCCAAAGCTACACATCCTGTTTGTTTGTTTTGGGGATCCTCACCCAAGTATATTTTCCATTGATTTTGTTATAGAGAGTGGAAATGAGGGGGAGAAATAGAAACATTGATGTGAGAGAGGATTGGTTGCCTCTCAGGAGAGCCTTGATCAGAGCTGGGATAGTGTCTGCTGCAACCAAGGTATGTGTCCCTGAGCAGAATGGAACCTGGGATGCTTCAGTCCACTGGCTGATGCTCTATCCACTGAGCAAACCAGCTAGGGCCATCCTGTTTGTAAACAGTAAATATATATGCTTTTGTAAATAACTATATTATTTAAGGGTCTCAGCTTTGAATCTAGACTGCATTGGCTTGGACATTAGCTCTAATGTTTATTTAGTTACATAGCCTTTGGAAAATTACTTAACTTCTTCTTGTGTCAGTTTTCTCATATGTGAAGTAGCCTCTTAAAAGGATGAAATGAATTGACATTTGTAGCTATATTATGTGCTAAGTAAGTTATTATTTAACAAGAGTTTATAATGTACCAAGTAAGCTACATATAATTTACCAAAGATAATCAACATGTTTCTACATATTTTTTTCCACACACATAATCAACTTTTACTTCACCTTTAATCTTTAATTTTTAAATAAGTATTTCCTTACCTCTGGTTCTAGGTAGTTAGCACTTTGGCATCGGGTGAGTAAACACTGTGAAACAAGCATCCATAAATATCAAAGACCATACTTAGACAGAGACCCAAGGGAAGTAAATTTTTACAGTTGCCATTTATAAAGAAAAGTAAGTTATTGATAAGAAAGCACAAAAATGTTCTATCAACAAAAATATTTGTTTTCCTGATGAAAATATTAACAGACACTTCCCCTAACATCATATAGATGAATACCTATGTCTGGCACTCTGATCTTCATTAAAGGTTTGTTTTTAAAAATAGGTCCAAGTGACTCTTTCTAGAATATCAAAACAACTTATTAGTCAATGAAAAAAAAAACTGGTTAAGTTTTTTGTGGGTGTCTTATAGGCAATTGAATATATTATATTTATTTTCCTCTTTTAAATACACAGAAGGGTTTCTGTAGAGAGAGGCAGGGGACTGGGGGATACAAAGGGAAGGAGAGGAAAATAGAGGCCGAGATAAAGAGATGGGGCTGGGCAAACTTATGTTTCTCTTCTTAGACTCTCAGCTCCCCTGAGCATTGAATCATGCACCAGGGAGAGGAATATAGTCTCCTTAATTCAATGTTCATGCCACCAGGTGAAGACCAAAAATGATATACACTTTTTATGAACAAGATGATTCACTTGCTATTACAATAAGTAGCATGAAAGTTTTAAGAAAGCTAGAAAAATGTAGGCATCAGAATAGAATTTTGTTATGTTCAATATATTATATTTAATATATATTTTGGCCAGAAATAAAAATCAACTAAATATTATATTCAGGGAGACTGAATATAGGAACTGGATTTTAGAAAACAGTAAGGGGTAAAGCCCAGGGTTCAATATGAGACCTCCAAGAATCATCTAAGGAGGATGAAGTTAGGAAAAAATGTTACGGATAACACAACTATGGGAGTTGCATAATTCACAACATGCATTTGATCTAGAAATTAACCTGATTGCACAACTTAAGTCATGTCAGCGTCACAACCTGGAATGTGGACCACAATGTCTGCAGTGAATACGATGTTAGGCTTTCAGTTCTCTTCATAAGAACTCATCATTGAAACGACAACAAATAGATGATTGATAGACAGATAAGCAGATAGAGATGTGATATATGTATTATCTAAGTTGAAAAGGTAGGTTGGTAGGCTGTTATGATTCCTTTGACCAAGTTTATGGATTGTAATTGTAATTTTATATATATATATATATATATATATATATATATTTCTTTTCATTGATTTTAGAAAAAGGGAGAGGGAGATACATAGAGAAAAACATTGATCAGCTGGACCTAGATTTGTCAATATTATTTCAGATTTTATCTGAAGACTTCATTAATTGGGTGTATTTTCTTCCAAAGAACAAGAGTATAATAATTCTTGACTTAATTGGAATCTTGAGACTGTAGAGAAATTTAGTTGAAAAAATCCAATACAATAAAAAATTGATTACTAAAAGGTCATCCAGGAATATTACATCCCTTCTTCTCTGAGTAATCAGAACTAACATTGGCAGAGTTTTTGGCAAACAAAAGCAGAACATGATTCATATTCTATAAGTCAAAAGCCAGATGAAACAATAAACCAAGGACAAAGAGATAAGCTTAAATGCAAGTCAAAATAATCATCTTCCATAAATAGTGTCTCTTGTGATGAAAGCTGAGAAGCCAAGGGCAAGAATAATTTTGAGATCCAATTTTCTCACAGTATCATGGCTTAAAGTAATGCAGTCCAGTGGGATAACATAACTATACATTGTCTTGAATTAATTACAAACTGGATTCATCTATAAAAATAGAGAATTAAAGATCAGTTTTTCAACCTGATATCTGGTTGTCTGCAGAGTTCTACACAATATCAGATTTAATTTAGAGCTACACATCCGAAAGAAGGGCAGAAAAGATGAAAATTTCAAGTAGTAAAAACAATGATAATTTAATAAATACTATTATAATCAGTCATTTTTAATAGCCATTCAAGGGATGCATTTATAAAAAGCCATGATCTCTATTTGATAAATATGCACCTCACATGTTATATTGCCCTTTATTTTTATAGCCCCTTAGGGATAAGTGACTTTAAGCTTCTCTTTTAAAAACTGTCACATTAATTTACATTTTAGTTTTGAATGTTACATATTTTTTAAAATATCATGTAAAGAAGTATACTAAAACCATTTCACTGATTTTTCTGTAATTTTTAAGTGCAAACGCTAAAATCAAGTGTGTTAATTAGGTAGGAAGCGGAAAAATTACCATGCTGATTTAGCAAGTGAGCATCACAAGGGATTGGAGGTAACTAACAAAGGATCCTTATCTTTTTTTATTCTGGCTGTGGAAGGAAAGCAGTGCAGGTGCTCTGAACTATCAGCTGCATGCAATTTGGGGAACAAAACATGATAGGTACATTTGGCTTCCCAGAAAGCAGAGATTACAGATGACAACCTCCCCTTGCATGTAAACATGCAACAGAATAATGATGTTAGAAGTTTCATAGCAGTTTTCTATCTAGAAATTGTGATGATTCAGACAAAATTTAACAAAGGATTTACAATTTCAGACAAACCATATTTACAAGAAGCAATGCTTGAAGGTCAGGACCAATGGTGAGTTACCAAACTAGTGTTAGGAGATTACAACTATTTATAAGTATGTCCTGTATCATAGGATTTGTTAATTTTGGCTAATTTTGATTAGAGAACTCCTCCCTTAAAATATATATTTAAGCATCACACCAAACCATTTTTTTTTATTCTTCCTTAATGAGAGTTGGCAACTTTCAAGCATGCTCATTACAAAAGCAGCCACATATTCAGTGATGTTTGGCAGAAGAATATAAAAAGCTTTAAGAATATAAAAAGCTTTAAGAATATAAAAAGCTTTAGCACTTCCTGTGGCATACTCAAAATCATCATTGACACAAAAGTCAATACTAACAGAAGTCATTGCCTGCTTCACATAACCGACACATGTGTGATGATGAAATGGCAGGGGGGAAATGTTTCAACAACTGTGACTAACACAGTTATCCATATGGACAACATTCTGAGGTGAATGTGTAACCCAAGTACTCAGACTAGGAAAACGAGGCAAGAAACATTAAAAAGGAGGCCAAAAATTACAATATTTTATATCACATAAAAACTGTATTACTAATGTCATTTCCTTAGATATATTAGATTTTTAAAAAAATAAATGGTGCTTCATTGTATTGCAATTCATAAAGCCCCCTTTTATAGAAAATACTACTAGAATTTATAATAATGGTTTTGACATTTTAGCATTACATTTTATGTAAAATTTTTAAGACATCCTGAGCTTCATAGAATTTTTATCTCTGTATTTCTGTCATTGTTTGACATAATGCTTTGCATATGGAGTGTGCTTATAAAAAATTGCTTGCTTGCTAGATTTAATTTAAATTAAAAGTTCAGGAACTCAATTTGTATAGGCACCATGCATGGTAGAACTTTAGACCCTTCAACATAGGAAGGCCAATATAAATATTGACTTTGGTCTGACTTTTTAGCTTTAGAAATTGTTCAGTGCCAACAGGAAACACTGATAAAAGTCCCACTTGAGGAATTACACTTGTTTTTTTCTAAAGCTTTTAATAGATTTTATGGCTACAATGATCTATATTTATCTATCTACCATCTATCTACCACCTATCTATCTGTCAACTTACCTATATTTCAAATGGAAAGATATATTTACCATATACCTACTGTATTTGCTTTAGTATACACATACTTTTAAAAAAATTGTAAGTCAATTGATTCATTTACAATTATAAACAATCCTTACTATAGACATGAACAGAATTAGATTCTTATAAGGGAATTTGAGAAAGTCTAATCTATGTTCACATTTTATGAGGGACTTTAAATCATTAAAATCAGAAAAGCAAAAAAGAACCAAATTCAGTCTGTCCAAACTAAACATCACTCTATTTCATTCATAGATTTCTCCTTTTTATGAAGAATGGAATTGCTTTCAAAATATCTCTGTAAAAAGACTCAACTCTACTGTCTTTGAGGATGAATGTACTAATTCCAACTAAACTAAGAAATCCTCTGGATCAGTCAGCCTTTATCATATTTTTAATTTTAATATCTAGCTCAAAATGGCTACTAAAATATGCTTATCACCATGTATCCCATCTCTTTGCATTTATTTAGCAAATATTCTATATTATTTAGAAATGGAGCAAAATATAGAGCATTTCGGTGTGCAGAAACTCCAGATTAGTAGTTTTGAGGTGTGTTCTAGGAAGCGCTAATCTAGCAAAATGATTGCATTAAAAATATTCCACAGTTTCACCTGGAGAAGTAACACACGTTAATTTGTATGTTTTTGCATCGCTTCCCCATTTGGTTTAGAGCCATTTTCTGCACAGTACTCACACATCTTTTGGAGAAGACTAGGAGTGATGTTTCAAGTGGGGCATCTTCTTAAGTGAGGCCCTGGTAATGTAACAAAAGAGGTTGAAGATGTTCCAAAGAGACCTATGTGAGCACAATGGTAATAATGCCATGATTTTGACTAAGTTTTATTGCTCCACTGTGAGGAATTTGGAAATTGAATGTAACATTTAAAAGTCCTCTCCTCACTCTGAAAATATATAACATTTCTTCTCTGTAACACAGTTTTAACTATTACCTCTCATATTCACTGGATACACATGCCTACATGTTTGAGTATTCCTGACCTCCCTAAGTTGTAATCATATTGAGGATATCTGCTCATTCTTTGGTTATTAAGTGATTGTAAAGCAGTCTTTTAAAGAGATTATTGATGTCCTATATAATTGATATGCAAAAATTACAGATAGGTAATATATGCAATTTGATGATTTTGGACATATGCATAAATCCATGAAACCATCTTCACAATCAAAGTAATAGATATATCCATCACATCCAAAATTTTCCTTATGCTGCCTTGTTTTTTTTTTAATGGTAAGAATACTTATAATACTTTTTAAAGATGTGATGCTTTAAATTTTTAATACTTTATACAAGATGGTGAAATATATTACCCATATTTCACACATGCAAGAAGTTTAGGCTGGCACCTACCCAGGGTAAGGATTGGTGTGTGGAGAACATTTGAATTAACATGAGAAATTATGGTTTCAGAGCGTGTCATTTAAGAGCTGTGTAATCTGGGATAAGCCAATGCATTTCTATATAAAAATATATATTAAAAAAGTACCCTGTATATTTCTTTGATTTATTATAAGGTTTAAATGGGAGCATGGATGGGATGATTCTATTAAGGACTCCATTATTATGATTTTATTTAATTCCAACAAGTATTTGAGGATTGTTTGAATGATCATCTTCCTTCCAATGGACTAAATTGCTTTTCATCCTGCCAGCTTGATTGAATGTCTTTGAAGCTGAATGATCCAACTTTTAATATAGGGATTTACCTTTTGACTTTATTACATTTTAATACAGATACAAATTTAATTCCTCTTCTTTTTTTTTTTTTGCCACATTTTACATTTCCCCTTTAGAAACATTCAGTAAGTGAAATTACTTTAAAAACCTTTTCTCTATGTATTTGGCTTTGGAACCCACACACCTATCACGGTGGTTCTTAGTAGGTTGGCAATGCAGCCAACTCACCCAAAGGTGCTGAAAAGAGGCTGTAGTGGCCCTTCCACAGAGTTTGATTCAGTAGGTCTCAGGTGAGGCCCAAGAATCTTTAATTCTAACAGATTGCCATGAGACGCTACGGTTTTCTTCCTGAGTCAGTCTGTAATTGACTTCTCTGACCTTTGTTTTCCATCCTGTCAGTCCATACCCTATCTATTGCTGTCACATCATTAAAAAAAAGTATTCTTCTCCCAATTATATTTACATAGTTATGTTTTACCCTATTATGATGTGAAATGTAAAAGTAATTTAAAACCATGATGCAATAAAAGAATAATCGTGAAGAAATCAGCCTATCCTCCAGATCCCAGTAACTTAGCTAGCCTTTCTCTCTTGTAGCCAAAAGTCAGTATATCCTCAAATTTTATCTACATGCCATTTGTCAGGACCCATTCTTATTTTCAAGAAGTGATACAATAATTGGAGTTCAAGACCCATTTTTCACATTTGTCATGGTGGGGAAGCAATAGCTAGGCTACTTCAAAACAAGTCAGGTGGATGGATTACATGTTAGGGATACTGTGACCTGGAATAGGACTGGGTTTTGAAGATAATGAGGAAAAAACAGTCCTGGTCAGCAACTCCAGCTGAAAGTTGTACTTCTGATGGATGTACTTTATAGATGAGTTCCTTATTTTACTTTAAAATATATAAAGTGTACTAGGGAAATTAAGATGATATTAGTAAAGCACATTAAAGATAATGTTGATTATGAATCTGAACATCAGAAGTAAATCTGAATATAAATTTTATAATTTAGGAAAGGATACATTAGCCCAGAAGAAGTGTTGGTCACAAAAACAATAATGAACTAACACAAACAAATCACTAGTTGTCTTTGTTCTTATAAACTCAGAAAAGCTGTGTTTTTATGTGGCTGTAAAAAAGGAATGTATCGCACAAGAAAATGGCATAATTAGCAGTTAATTCAAAGTAACTAAAGTGTATTAGCCCTAGTCAAACAATTTTATTTTTCTTGCTGTCTTTAGTAGTCACACATATGTGAGCCTTTAAAAAGCCAGTCTGGTTGGTTTGGTGCATACTCTTTTATCACTTTTTCTCTTTGCCGGCACTCACACTTACTCTTAAATGGTTCACATCTGTTCTTTGAAATGTAGTGATATCTGAAGGCCTCTGTGCCTCCTTGTTTATTTGAAAGGGACAATGGAAGCTGTATTGTATGAGACTTAAGGAAAAAAGACTTGATTTCTGAGACTTCTGGGTAATTTGCAGATTTCCCTTATAAGTGGGCATCAACTCCTCACAAAATGTTAATCATTTATTTTTTTAAATTTTTTAAATTTATTTTATTGAGTTTTTACAGAGAGGAAGAGAGAGGGATAGAAAGCTAGAAACATCGATGAAAGAGAAACATCAATCAGCTGCCTCTTGCACACCCCCTACTAGGGATGTGCCCGCAACCAAGGTATATGCCCTTGACCGGAATCGAAACTGGGACCTTTCAGTCCTCAAGCCAATGCTCTATCCACTGAGCCAAACCGGTTTCGGCCAAAATGTTAATCATTTAGAATCTATTTATTTGTTATGATTATGCCAGGTTAGCTGATAAAATTTGATGAACAGTCCCTGATATTTTTCCAAGTTAATACTTAATCATTTTGCTTCCTATCCAAAAATAAACCTGGTTCATGAGGATAAACATATATTCCACTTCCAGGGCAGTGCCAGGTCATACTTGTGGTTCTAATGCATTCATTAAAAAAAAAAAAAAAAAAAAAAATATATATATATATATATATATATTAAATTGATTTATATAATAATTTATATAATAATAATAATTGATTTCAGAGAGGTAGGAAGAGGGAGAAATATATATTATAATAGAGAATCATTAATCACCCGTCTCCTGCATGCCCCAAACTGGAGCCTGGAACCTGGGCATTTGCCCTGACCAGGAATTTAACCATTACCTCCTGTTCATAGGTCAATGCTTGTTCACTGAGCCAAGCCCACCTGGCCTGATGTATTTTTTGAGATTCCTTCTTATACTCTCAAAATTGCACATAGTTGTATACCAATAATATGGCCACCCTAAATATGAAGCATAACTGTGGAATCAGTAAAGTGAGAGAGTAGCTGCTGTGGGAAAAGATCTTAGTAAAGGGGCCACTAAGTTAAATTTATAAGAATCAAATTAAAGGTTTTAAAATTGATCAATGCTTTAAAAGAGGTATGACATATAGCATGTTCTGTATAGGCTATGTTTCTATATTTTATGTATCTTCTGGTCCATTTTAAGTTATTTGGTATAGTGAAAGTTGGAACACTATTTAATCTGTTACGTTGTTACTCCTAGAGAGATGCTCTTTTACCTGCATCGAGTGTACTTTTTTCCCCATTGAACTCCTTAATATCACTAGTCTTGCTGACTGAGGTTATTCAACATATACTTTAGCCCAGCTGAGTGGCTCAGTGGCTAAACATAGACCTATGAATCAGGAGGTCATGATTCAGTTCTCAGTCAGGCTCATGCCCACGATGTAGGCTCAATCCTCACTAGGGGGCATGCAGGAGGCAGCTGATCAGTGATTCTCTCTCATTATTGATGTTCCTCTTTCCTTCTCCCTTTCTCTCTGAAATTAATAAAAATATATTACACACACACACACACACACACACACACATACTTTAGTGATTTTTATCTTTTCCTTTGCTTCTACATAGAAGGACCCATGACATCTTTTATTTTATTTGAATCAATTAGAGAGCCAGGTGTTTGATAGTGGTGAAATTATTAGCCTTGAAAGTGAATAGAGAACTGTTTACCTAGCATTATGAACAATTTCTCGTGTTAGTTGCAGTACTGGATTTCCTACTGAGAGGTTTACCAAACAGAAGTCTCTATGTCAATATTCTCTATACATGCTTTAGTTGATAAGGTTACATCAATAATTTTTTTTATCTAAGAATACTGTGGATATAAAAAGATCTGGTGCTGTGCGATGTAAGAATAGAAAACAGCACTACGAATAAGCAAAGGGATTTACCTTCTGACCACAGACTTGTTTCTGATGTTCCTGCTGTGTTTCTTTTCTTTCAAAAATGAGATTAGGGTTTCTCTAAGCTGCATCATAAGTAATAAATGACAGTTTATAAACTACCAGGGATACAAAAATTTTGTGTCTGCTTTTCAGTTAATGATATCAAAAGATATTCTCCTTAAGCAACCTGTAGTTCCCTACATATAAGTAATATGTTTATATGGTTTCAGAAAATCATTCAGTGAGAACTATAGCTGATTCAAATGTGAAATAGTGACATTTTCCAGAGTTATTCATAGCACCAAAAAGGGTATATTATAGTTACAGGGCTTTCAGCCAATACTCATTAAATCTTACTGTGTAGACTATGGTATTCTTAGACCTACCAATATTATAGATGTCATTAGCTATCTGTTCCGCAAATTGCAAATAATGACAAATACCTTTTAGAGTTTAGACCGTACATGCTATCAGAATAGACATTCCCAAGTGTTTCTAAGAGATGTCTGTTCTGCAGGTAGAGCAATCAATATGAAATGCAGACATATTTTAAGATCACCCATAGTTGCTGAGTTTCTAAGGCTTCCAGGGTGACTTAGGTAATTTTTAAGGAAATCTGCTGTAGAAATTCTTAAATGTGGTCAGTTTTTAATTTGCAAATATACCTAGTTGAATGTGTGTTTGTGGTTCATGTGTGTGTACACACATATTTTGGTTAGGACAAAGCAATTAATGTTTAAAAAAATATATAAAGCCATATAATTTGGACTCTTAAAATGTATTTTTTGTCATTGTTTATACAGAACTATTAACAAAAAGTCTTTTCATCAAAAAAGAGTTATAGAACTAATACATTTTTGTATGCTCTTATTTATTGCTTCATGATATGATTTCTAAGATATTTTGACTATATAAAACTACCATTACTACCTAGAATATCCAATTATAAGTCATAATCAAAACACAGAAAGTAATCAAAGGTATTAAGTAGATTTAATTTTTATGTGTCAAGAAGAAAATGTATATGTAACAGGAAACCCTATATTTAAGAGATGTAAGTAGATAGTGGACCCTATTAAAATAATTTTCAGAAGTTAACTGAAATTTAAAAATTGCAAAGGAGAAAAACTGAAAGGGAGAGAGAGGAGGAAAAGAGGAAGAGCTCTGAATGATCTGCAATAAATGGGACACAGAAAACATCCCCTCCCTCAATTCTTCTAATCCAGTCAAAGTAAGCACATCACTCTAACTCCTCCCCTGTGACATTTCTGTAGAGTCAAACAGAGAAAACACACTCACAAAAAAACAAAACAAAACCAAAAAACACACCAAAAACAGCTGGAAAACACCTTTGAGAAGAGGATGACTATGTTTTATTTTTTTAAATGCTAAATTCTGTATTCTGGTCTTCTCAGGGTTTTATTAAATATTTTCTTCAATTAATTTTCTGAGCCAAGGATCTTTTGAAAAGAGAATCAGACGCTTTTATCTCATTGAAATGGAGATTTGGAAGACATGATCATTTAAATTACTTAAATTTAGGAAAATCTAACAACCAGTGTTGCAAAAGTGAATTGACAGTCAAATGTTCTTAGGAATTTTAAACTGGTTCTTGCAACTTTTTGGAAGTTGAAGTATCTTCTGGTACATAAGCAAAGACAAACAAACAGAATTGTAGAATGTGCCATAAAAATGCTAAGACTACACAGCATATTTTGATTCCCACTTCCTTTTTTTTCAACATGAAGTACATTCCACTTTAGTTAGGAAGGTCTTATGTTTTCTGATAATACATGTTTAGTGCATCATGCTCATCTATCCTGATTATTAGAGTTATGGTCTAACCAGAATATTTTAATTATTTCTAAGTTCAATTCTAAGGAGTAGAGAGTTCAATTGAATTTTTAAGTCAATAAAATACTTGTGATATATATATATATATATATATATGTATATATCACATATATATATCACATATATATATACATATATCACATTTAAAAAATGTATATTTTATTGATTTTGTACAGAGAGGAAGGGAGAGTTAGAGAGTTAGAAACATCGATGAGAGAGTCATCGATTAGCCGCCTCTTGCACACCCCCTACTGGGGATATGCCCGCAACCAAGGTACATGCCCTTTACCTGAATCGAACCCAGGATCCTTCAGTCCCCAAGCCGACGGTCTATCCATTGAACCAAACCGGTTTGGCACTTGTGATATTTTTATCAGGTAAAATTCAAAGACTCTGAAATGCACAAAATTTAAATGTACAATTAATAATTTACAGAAATTTATATACCCATGTTATTCATCGTACTCAAAGCAATTAAGATATGTAGGTTATCACTTTCTGATCAACCCCCTCCTCAGCAGCCAGAACTTCTGTTCTGATTTTATCAGTATTGATTAGCCTTTTATTGAAATTTATATAAATGCATATTAAAGTTTGTATTATGGGTGTCTGACTTCTTGCATCCAAAATGAAAGTTTGAACTATATCTATGCTTTGTGTGTAACAATTATTTATTCCTTATTATTGAAGATTGTTTGATATTGTGAACGTACCTTGATTTGTTCACCAATTGATGGATACTTACATTAGTTTTATTTATTAGAAATAAAATTTCTTTATTCTTGGAAATATCTTTTGCACAGATATGTATTTTCCTTTTTATGTTACTTATCTAGAAATAAAATCGCTTTGTCACAGAGTATGTTAGTTTTAATTTTATAGAGAAACTTAATGATACTTTTTATTTTATTTGCATTTTTAATTTTTAATTTATTTTTATTGATTAAGGTATTACATATGTGTCCTTATTCTCCCCCCTTGATTCCTCCCAGGCATATGCCCTCACCCCCCTGATGTCTGTGTCCATTGGTTATGCTTATATGCATGCATACAAGTCCTTTGGTTGATCTCGCCCTCTTACCCCCACCCTCCCTTGCCTTCCCTTTAAGGTTTGAAGGTCTGATCAATGGTTTTCTGTCTCTGGATCTGTTTTTGTTTATTAGTTTATGTTGTTCATTATATTCCATAAATGAGTGAAATCACGTGATACTTATCTTTCTCTGACTTATTTTGCTTAGCATTAATGCTGCTTTTTAAAAAGTGGTTGTAGCATTTAAAAATTTTGCCTTCAATTTTGAGACTTCTTATTACTTCGCATCCTCCGCCCCATGTTTAGTATTATTATTATAAGGTTTAGCTATTCTGGTGGTGTGTGGTAGTGTCTCATCTCATTCTCAATTTAATTAGTAGTCCCCCAATTATTATCAATGCCATTGACAATCTATTCATAGACCTAAAAAGTGTATGTGTATGTGCCTGTGTATTTATTTCTGAAATGTATTAGCCATATATGTTCTTTTATAATTTTTTCATTAAAAATATTTTTTTTGCCTATCCTACATTTTCTTTATTTTCACAACATGTCTATTTCTTTAAAAATCATTTTATTTTTTATATGGATTATGTGAATTACTTGAATATTTAATCCACTTGGGTAGAATTGCCATCTCTATATTGTTTTGTAGTCCATGAACTTAGTATGTTTCTCTAATTATTATCTTTTTAAAAAAATCATAGTATTTAATGGTGTTTACTATAGAAGTCTTACATATTTTTGTTAAATTTATTTCTAAATATTATATGTTTATGCATTTTCCAAATGGATTTTAAAATTTGTTTATTATATATAGATAAAAATAACCTTTTAAAAACTATGTACTCTATTGGGATCTATAAAAGAAACCTTTTATTTCCTAATTAACAATAAGGTGACACAAAACCAATAAACACAGATTATGGGTATTACTCATAAATCTATTGACCAATGAGGTCCAAATTATAGGTTTTAAAGTACTGTTTGTGCCATTTATTTGAATGTTGCTTGCTCTGGTGCTTTTTAAAAATTATAATTGGCCTGGATTTTCTTTGTTTTCTCTATATTAAGTACATCAGAAACTATTAAAATGGCTAAACTGGTATGTACTAGTGAAAATAAAATAATTGAAATAACTCTAAGCAAATCAACAATGTTTTAGTTGCAGAGGCATTGCAACTTGTCTCTTTCAAAGACAATAATTCTTAGAGTATGATATCGATATAAAATTAATCATTTGAGTATCCTTTGACTCACAAGTTTTAAAATTAGCAGAAAGGATCTACCTTTTAGAACTCGCTTATCAATGGGGAAAAAGGATTACGAAAACAGATTTTTATTCAGGTAGCTCTTTCGAATATTATGTAGGCGTTCTCTCAGAACTGTATTGGTTAGCATGATCTTTAGATGCATTGCTATTGTTCACTGTAGGCATAATTTACTTTTTCATCTAGAACAGCAATTCAAATTTAAATAAAATATGGGAACTACCATTTTTCTTTTAGAATTCACGTTCTGTGGGCCACATTTTTTCTTTACTGAAAAATGGGAATGTTTTAAATTTTATTAGAATTGGCCAAGATAATAGTTGGAATATAGTAAATAGGTAATTTTCAATTTAATTCATAGCTGTTATTATAAAAACTTGTCTATAGGAGATGCGGTGTATGCTGTCAAAATTCAGTATAGTAGAACATGATTATGTATGTTTAGTATTTTGAATATTGTACCATCTAATAACAAGGAAGAATGAGAAAGACCATTCATAGGAATGATAAAACAGATTGGTCCAGCAGATAATTTGCAGGGAGAAAAAAGAATGTCTGAAGGTCATTTATATTATTGGCTGAATTAACCTGTATTTCTTCTTTGAAAATCCAGCATTTCTCACATCACTGCTAATAGTGGACCAGCAGACTGCCTGCCATGCAAAATTTTCCCTCTTAGTTGCACTTTCATAATATCTTCAAAGTGCCCTTTGAGAAGTGAAAGAAGCATTATGTCTTTAGATTATTTCTCGCTTGCTTAATTTACAATCTGCAGGACCAGTACAATGATTGTTAACAAAATCAATACTTGATATAGAGGCATTGGCCATCCCTTCAAAGAGGTAAATTTTCTTGTCCTCTTGTGTTGCGTGATTCCATGCAATATTCTCTTCACAAGTGGAAATCCACCCAATATTGGTGATCATCTTGTCACAAAAAGCTTCCTGTCTTTGTTGGACTATAATTGGCTTAAAAATGATAATCATAAAATTTATTTTCTTTAACTTTGGAAACACATTGAAATGTTGGGGGGAGAGAAGTATATAAACTGTAGTTTTTATCATTTTGAACACTTTATATTTAGGGTTACTGAAGCTCAGACAAATACCATCAAAAGGATGTTTGTCACAATACTTACAGCTCACCATAATGCGTATGCCAGTGTATGATTATTCTATCTGAGGGATGTCATATCTATATATCTATATCTATATCTATATCTATATCTATATCTATATCTATATCTATATCTATATCTATATCATCTATATCTAATCTATATCATCTATATCTATATCTATATCATTTTTATATCTATCTATATCTAATATGCAAATAGAGTGAAAGGTGGAACAACCAAACAACTAGTTGCTATGACATGCACTGACCGCCAGGTGGTGCCTGTGGAACATAGCAGGTGCTGGTCTCAGTTGGATGGTGGAGCAGGTGAGTGGGGGCACCAGACCAAGGTAGAGCGCAGGTCACTGTCAGGTGAGCCTCTGGTGGTTACTGAAGAGCCTTTGCTCTGGAGTGCTGCAGTCCTGCCAGGCACTCTCACCTGCTACCGGTGCCAGTCCTGCTCACACCCTCTGCTGGCACTAGAGCTGCCAGCTCCTGGTGCTGGTGCCAAGGCGGTTGCAAGCAGCTGCTGCTCTCCCTGATCATCCCTCAGGGCTTCTCCACCTCCCCTGCTCCTGAGGAGTGATTGGGGCCAACAGCCACCTCTTGCACCTGCTGTTAGCATTGGTCCCAATCACTCTGCACAGTCAGCAGGATTGAGTGGGACCATCAGCTTGTAGGGGCAGAAGTGGGGCTGCTGGCAGACAGGGGCCTGGAGTTTGTGGTGGGAGGGACCAGGCAGGGGCATGGAGGATGGGCCAAGACCCACCCCCTGTGGCCACCACAACCTTGTGGCCCACAGTTCCTTTCAAGGTGTACGAATTCGTGCACTGGGCCCTTAGGTAATGTATAAGTATGTAGATAGAATAAATGAAAAATTTGACACATATTATTTTATTATGGAATAATTAATAATTAGAACTATTTACCAGACATTTGCAAAAGAGATTTAAATATATTATTATTCTGAAAAGGAAGTTACTATTAACTTCTGACAATTTTGTTTTGTTTTGTTTTTTAATAAAATGAGACAGTTAGGTAACCCAGTTTGCACAGCTGACAGATGCTAAAGTCAAAATTTGACCCCCAATGTCCACTGTTAACTGCATTCTATTAGAAGTTTCTTCCTGGTAGAATTAATTCTGATGCATTACGCGTTGAATACTAAAAACGAAGAAAAATATACTAATTTAATTGTTATTTGTGTTTGGCAAACCTATGTTTTATTCTAGAATTTGATGATTTTTAAATGCATTAAACTATTTCCAAATATTTTTATATATTTTTGTGTTCCCCTGATAAATTTAAGAAAACAGGCTTATTCATATAATTTTTAACTTTTCAATTTGGTTTACCTAAGTATTATACTTTTGATTTGTTTACATCCATTTTTGGTTAAATTGCTCAGGAAGCCTTTTGTTCTAACACATCTTTACACCTACTCATATGTCTCCTTTTTCTGAATCATGTGTTTAAATCGTTCACAGATGAAGCAGTATTATTATTAATTCATGGTTTTACCCTTTAAAACAGGAAATTGACTATACAGCTCATTCTTGCCTGTATCCACATAGACTAATATTTTGTTACTTCATTATCTGCAAATATTTTTTTCTACAAGAAACTTTAGTAGATAATTTCAATAATTATTGATTGCTTTAGTGTTCTACTTTTGAATAGATAAGTTTATCAGATACAATTATTTCCTCACTTGTTTATTTCACTGACTTCTTACAGATCCCCATCATCTCTCCACACCAAAACATAAATTATTAAAACTAGACAACTCTCATTTCCTCATCTTCTGTTGAATTAATCCCAATCAATTCAGTAATGGAGAAATTCAGACATTTTGAAGGTATAACACATTTCCTTGTTTTTTAATTGTCACCATAAAATTTCTATTTTTGCCTGTGAAAATTTATATTTTACAGCATTGTTTATGCTGTTTATATGCATTTTTCATTTTTAGAATTTATGTTACGAAGTGCTTAAATAAATTATAAGTATTTCCACTTGATAACATTAAATAGTGATAATGTAAAAAATTTAAATTATTGACTGGTACAATGCCAAACATTTCAATTTTTTATCACTGTCATTCAGGTTAAATACCCTTAAAGAATAAAACAACTTTTCTTCAGAACTGAACAGTCTGTTTGGGAAATAACCATATATCTAGGTATTCTATAGTTTATAGTATTTTCCTCTATTTTGTTTAGTTAGTGTTTATTAGCCATTCCATGCGATTATAAAACAACTTTGAAAGATGCTTTTTTTCTATTCTTCCGTAATTGTCCCATTGCATTTCTGATCAACAGAATTTTAAATTTATTTAGTCTGTTCACTATTCACCTACTGAAATAGCAAATTGTTCAGGTGTTATTTCCTTTACATCTTTTCTATGACATTTATATATTGTTAGAGAACACTCTATGTTTCCTTATTTGCAAATTTCCTGTGGAGGCTTCCTTGAAGTTAAAAATGTACCGTCACTGAAAAACAAATACACAACTAAGGTAAAACTGTGTGTGATTAAATGCACTGCCTTGGACGCAAATAAAACGTGACTTTAATTCTCAGTCTTCTAGTACTCACAATGTGATCTTGGGAAGTTACTTATTTGTATTGCAGTACACTTATCCTCCAAAATAAACACAGTAACACCAACTGGATTACAGGGTGATTATAAAAATAAATTGAATAACACCTAAGAAATATTTAGGACAACACCATATATATAGTAAACATCAATAGCTATTATGATATAATGCAATTTCATAAAACTGAAATTATTTTAAAAATGAGTGAATGAATGTATATATGAATAAATGAAATTTGTTGTTCCTTTGCTCAGTATATACCTTTCTATTATAAATAGATACTTAATTTTTTTATTATTCTTTTAATTCAGGCTAATTAAATCAGCAAAAATCTCACCAGGCCATTCATTTGATGTCCATCCTACTCTAGAAACAGCTAGATGAGGTAAAAAACTAGGAAGGATCAAGGAAAACCTTAAAGTATAATTTCTTTTCCCTTTCTCTGCTATTTTTTTCTTTTCCTCTTTTATTCCTTTCTTTCCTTACTTCTCTTTCTTATTTCTCTCTCTTCCTATCTCCCTTCCCGAAGCCTGTCTTTTCTTTTTTTCTTTCATCCTTTCTTAATACAAATTATTTTCTTGTTTGTTCATTTGCTGCTTAGTTTTATATCCCATTCAATTGATTGCCTTTTTATTTTATTGACAGTTTCTTTGGCATGTAAAATATTTTTAGTTTTATTTTTTGGTTCCATTCATTTATTGTTGCTTTTACTTTTCTTGTCTTTGGACTCAAATTTATAACATCCTCTCTAAGATTCATATGTGGGATATAAAATTGAAAGCAACAAATTATCAAACAAGACAAACAAAAATTGCTAGACACAGACAATGGTGTGGTGGTTACCAGAGGAAAAGGGGACTAGGAAGTACTGAGGGGTAGAGGGGCTCCAATGTATGGTGATAGAAGGAGATTTGACTTTGATTGGTGGACACACAATGAAATACACAGTTACATAATTTATTAACCAATGTCACACTAATTAATATAAACAAAACATATAAATATGTTAAGTCACTCAACCCAGGCTCAAAGCTCTCCAGTGACTTCCTATTGCATCTCAATGTGTAATCCACAATCTTAACTAGCACTTTAAAGAAACAACACAGACATAATCTGGCCTCTGAAACCACTTTCTCTTCAGTCAAAGTGGGTTGATTGCTCTTTCTTGACCCACAGTAAGGAATATCCTGTCATGCACCTTTGTAGTCATTGTTCTCTCCACTTGGGAGGTTCTAGGTATTCTCAAAGTCTTAACCTCCCTGCATTTATATCTCCACCCAAGACAGCCATGGCATACCTTACTGCCCAGCCTATCTACGACAGTATATCTTTCTAAGTCACTTACTATGACCCTACGATTTTAGTATCTTCAAAGCACTTACCACTATAAAACACTAAGTGTGTTTATTTTCTCATCCACTAGATGCAAGCAAGCTATGTGAATTCGGGGGCTTATTTTGTTCAGTACCAAATCTTAGTGTCTGGAAAGCATTGGGACCTAAATTATTATTTTTTTCCCCCCTCTAGTGTAAGAATGAATGGGCAAATGAAAGAATGGAGAGCTAAGTGTTTTTTAAACACAAATAACTGGACAGCACTCTCCAATATATCTTTCCTTAATGGTGAAAGTGTTCTATATTTGTGCTGTCTCCATAGTAGCCACTAGAAAAATGAAACTATTAAGGGCTTAATATATGGCAAGTGATACGGAGGAATGCATTTTTTATTTTCTTTAATTAAATTTGAACAGCCACATTTCTATCATATTGGACAGCACAGCGCAGGACAGTAGCAGAGGCAGGGAAATTACTAGGCCTACTAGCATAGCATATTGACCCAAATATTCACTGTGCAATTAGCTTTTTAATGCCCATCGAAATGTTTGTATTATTTGAAATGAATGCCCTGGTGTTACTACATTATCAAAAATTTTAATTTCCATTCCAGAGATGTCATTTTCACTTACACTTATAGTTCAATTATGTGATATTGGAACTTACAAGCACATGAGTAAACATTTTTTAAGTACTGAGAATAAAATGAAAATAGAAATGAGATAAATTTTGATTTTAATAATTTACAAAAATTTAGTAAACAATTATTTCTAGTGTTAGCAAAGGTTTGAATGTATTTAAATAATTAAAAATTAAAGAATTGCCCATTTGATTTCATGTCTAATAAAATAATCAGAAAACTATTAAATGTGTTTGGTGTACAAGTATTTTCAAGGACTCTCTTACTGTTATCAATGTAAATTGGGGATATTTTTAACACCCAAGAATAATGGATTTACAGGAACTAGAAATATACTATATCCTATTGTTGAAGTTCATATTTGGGAGTAAGCCACTTGTCTTAAAAATTATAACAGAGTATAATATAGTATGTGTATACAATAATGTGTGTATAATTTATAACTGCTTAAGCCATCAATAATTATTTTTTATTTATAGGTTTCTGGAGAGCATACTAACAATAACTGCATATTGATAAAGTTAATGAATAAGGTTTATTATTTCTTTTTTAAGTAAAAACTAATAGTTCATTAGTCCTTGGCCTTTTAAGTAATGTAACTTCTTCCATATTGTATAACTGCATTTTCTTTGGTACTCCTTTGGCTAATGCAAATATATATATATATATATATATATATAGATAGATAGATAGATAGATATAGATATAGATAGATATAGATATACGTATATTAATATTATACTTTCCATTCTCTTCCTAGGTTCTAATAATATATTCAGACTCTTTCCCTAATTTGCCAATTTCTCCTTGAGCCTCTGTTCTCTGACACCTGCATTTCAGCTCAAAACCCATAAACAGTAATGGTGGTCATACCTCAGCTAAGTTGGTCTTGTTTGCAAGAAAAAGAATGTACTTAAACTAAAGTGCAAATATACTGATTGCAGAGTTTTTTTAAAAATGTTCAAAGATGAGGATACCTGGGCTTGGTTAAATGCACACCATGTGATTCAGAAGAATGTGGTTCTCCTTTCTTCTTTCTGTATGCAGTGAAAAGGTTCCCAGATTCAGTCCTTTGCGTTTGGTGACGTGTCCCACACTGAATCACTCAGTGCAACGTAAGTGGTTAAATTATATGGAATCTACTTTAACTTCGGAGTAAATACACTTTTCTGGATCCACATAGACTTCAAATTAAAATTGGAGTCAGTTAGAGAAGAGGAAAGTCAATCCTACAAAGAAAATCAACAATGCCAACTATAAAATTGGATTGTTGCTTTCTGTGTTCCTTACTGCTATGAAAAAATAACTCGGACATAATCTGCTGGAAAAAGGAATGCTTATTCTTTTTAAAAATATATAATTTTATTGACTTCAGAGAGAAGGGAGAGGGAGAGAGAAATGGAAACACCAAGGATGAGAGAAAATCATTGATTGGCTGCATCCAGATAAAACCCAAAACCCAGCCAGGTGTCCTGACCTGGAATGGTACTCTGACCTCCTGGTTCATAGGACCTTCAACCACTGGGCCATGCTCCTCAGCCAGGAGTGTTTTTTTGTTTATTGTAATGCATAGAAGCAGAGCACTTCTCTATCTGTAACCACCAGATTTACTCATTTATCTCTGATACTTTTTCATGTCTACAAATGTTTAGCTCTTTGATCAGGGCCATTATTTACCTCTTCAACATAAGTATTTATGTGTTTCATCTGTGTGGTTTAGAAGTGATGAATGAGCTGTTGTGTAGCCTTAAGTTTCAGACAATAGCAGGTTATTTGTCATGTTAGCCAAGATTTTGTAACCTGACATCATTGTTCTTTATTATTAGGTTTTTAAAAAAAAAATAGTTTCGGGTCTTATTTTATAGTAACCTGGTTGCTTATCAGCATTTATTCAGAGTTTAATCATGATACATCCTCTAATACCCATTAATATAATAAATAATAGATATAACAAGCACCATTCAAAATTACTTTGTTAATATAACAAAACGATGCATTAAAACTCAATTTATGACTTAAATTTATGTATAATTTTAAAAATTTTATAATTTGCATTTTACTTTACTAGACTATGTAAGAAAATAAAATATTTTATAAGGCAATCTGAGCTATTATAGAAATCACTAGAGGCCCAATGCAGGAAAATTCGTGCAAGAATAGGCCTTCCTTCCCCTGACTGCCTGCACTGGCTTCCCCTTGGGCACTCAGGACCCGGGTTTCCCTTCAGCCACCAGCCAGCACCTGGGACCCGGGCTGCTTCCCTCAGTCTGCCTGTAGGCACCTGGGACCTGGGCTTTTCTCTGGCCCCAGCTTTTTCCGGAAGGACGTTTGGAATGATGCCCAGAAGAATGTCCAGTCTAATTAGCATATTCCTCTTTTATTATTACAGATGAGTATCTTCTATATAAGAGAAAAAGAGCATTCTGAAACAAAACAGGAGTGACATCCCTACATACTTTACCATTGCAAACAAAATAATTGGAAAAATTGTGATTTTTTTTCCACCTGTGAATTTTGAAAGCTGTGAATGTAAATTATAGCTTAGTGGCTTCTGAAATGATATAATGATTTATAGAGTTCAGGACTGACAAGGGGCTATAGATGTGGCTACAGTTCAACTCTGGCTCAGGGCTTTGAAGTGGTGATATATAGTTATTCTTACAGTAAAATGCTTCCCCTTTTATTTTATAGAGCCTGATGATGGATGGTTCTGTGGGAGTTTTGAAGTGAAACGTAGTAGCCCCAAAGACTGAGATAACTTCTAGTGTTTAAGTAGCAATTTTCCACTGATCACCCTATATATTGGCTTTTTGTATGTTTTCATTAAGCCATGAGCAGCAAATGGAATTTTCCTGCAAAGATTGATTAAACTTTTACAAAAAGTAAACTTATCTATCAATATTACATGGCCATATTTGTAATAATGTGGCATAAAAATGTGGAGCTTTTACATGAAAAACAAAATAGAAAGATATTATATTGCTGGCATTGTGAAAGAGAATGATATTGCCTGTAAGTCCTTAGCTGGGTTACCTTCAACACATAACTTTAAATAATTTAACCTCTCTTAGCCTTTCCCCCTGTATAAAATACAGGCAAAAGTACCAGCTTTATTTGTCATCATATGTTTATTTTAAAATAAAAATGAGATAATACGTGCAAAATCATCTATGTATTGATGCTATTTCAATATTTTCTGTCTTTTCGCTTTATTCCATATTAAATTATTTGACCCTTATGTGCTATTTTTCTATAAGTTTCTATGCTTGAGCCTCTTTCTTTCACCTGTTATTTTTTTTATACCTCAGTGAGTGATTTTACTCACTTCCCATTAATATAGATTTCAATTCACATTTATGATTTTCCAGCACCAATTTCACTTTAAGCTCCAGGACTCACATTAGTAATCCTTGCTCTTTTCTATCAATAATTAGCTATCTATGGTAGCAGGTTCAGTTGCTATTATATATACATGTCCTGTCCATTTTAACATTCTTATGTCATACTTTTTGTTCTTTATTAACTATAGTTTAAAATTGGAGATACTCATAATATATTACTCCTTTTTTTTTTTTTACATTTTATCAAGATATTATATTTTCCTTGTTAACTATTATGTCAAGATACATTTTATACAGACAAAAAGGATATGCTTTGTCCTTTATTTTAGTATTGTGATTGATATGCTAGCATTCTCCATGTATGAACATTAAGGTATGTTTTAGTATCATTTGATGTCATAAACTTTATCTGCTTTAATCTATTGCAATTGTTATTGAATCACAAATTGGCCCTAATAGAGCCTCTTAATCAACAGGGCCTCTTCTAGCTCCCACTTTAATCAAGTAGTTTTCTTTGATATCTGGCCTTTGGTTTGACTTTTAAATAGAATCAACAGTCCACTCTCTGCTGTAATATGTAAGAACTAGAAAATATTAACCTCAAGTGTCACATTTAATTTTGAAATATATATGAAATCTCTACAGCTTTTTCACTTTTTGCTAGCCTTATGGTTAAAATCTGGGTAAGAATAAAATAATCAAGTATCCCAAATAACAGATACAGAATATTTTTTTTAAATATATTTATTGATTTTGTACAGAGAGGAAGGGAGAGAGATAAAGAGTTAGAAACATCAAT